>NC_079443.1:37967399-38304899 GCF_903798145.1 Danio aesculapii
ACATACATACATACATACATACATACATACATACATACAGCTAATATATAGCTCAAAGGGGCTAATAATTTTGTCTCTAAAACGGTGTTTAAAAAATTAAAAACAGCTTTTATTCTAGCCGAAATAAAACAAATAAGACTTTCTCTAGAAGAAAAAACTGTGTATAAAATGCAAGCTACCTTGTTATGGAGGAATTACTGCAGAACAAATACTTCAAAAGCTTTATAAGAGTTCAATGTAAATTAGTCTAGCTGAAATGAATTTTATATAAAAAGGAAAAAAAATCCACATAGATCCTCCGACATGCTGTGTGAGAGGAAATATCTGACCTACAGGAAACCAGCTGACTTTCTTCACTAAGCTATGCTTGTTTGAAACTTCCTGCCCAGATTGATGGGAAAAACAGCAGGGAAAACTGGGCCAGGGTCTGATAGAGCTCCAAATATCCCTTCTCTCCCTTTCAATGCTGTACGCTCTCTTCCCTGCATACTTTCCCTATGTGCTTTCATGCCCTTGAGACCAGTGCCAGCTGGGAACATGCAGCACAGATAAGCTCTCATCTGAGCCTATACAGTACTGCAAAAGCAATGCACAGCAGGGAAAGAAAATACACAAATGAATAGCATGAGCTGGTATAGGCTGGTTAGAAGCACCGATTCTGCACGAATACCTTGGTGAAGAATGGGTAAACAAACAAGGTGCTTTATTTATGCTATTTATGCTATTCCAGTTGTGCTATTTTTTGGTATTTATGCCTGAATTCCTGAAGATATGTTATCATAACGATCTAATGTGGCAATAAGATCGTAACTGTACTGTGCATTTACACAGTGGCCATATTCATATTGTAAGCACACCAAAAACAACAGTAACATTATAACAGACGCTGTCAAAAGCTCATTTCCAGACACTAGACTTTTCTGACAGGGTATTCGAGTGTCAGAATGCTGTGTGACTGCTATACAGGAGTTATGATTATGGATTATATATAGCGAAATTCTGTGTTTTTTTTATTTTAAAAGAATGACGGTTAAACACAAACGCTGTTGTGTATATGATAAAATACATGCTTTTTTTGTTGTAAAAATTTGTAATAATGACAAAAAAAAATAATAATAATTTGTGGATCTCCTTTCTTCCGGGTGCAGCGATCCTGCCGTTGTGGCTGGTGTATTTTGGGAAATTCTCTTACATGCCTTGGTTTTGAGTGTAGTGCTAAAAAACTGTTTTTGTTCGAAGGGGTATCTACCTCTTCCCGTTAACCCTACGCCTTCAAGCTAAAGAGAATTGGGACAACCCTACTCCTTCACTGGAACGCGCAAAATGAGTGCTAGGCGTAAGGGGAAGGCTAAGGGGTAGAATTGGGATTGGGCCTTATTCAATCGTTAAAAAGATGTGTGGAATGTTGGACACTTCACGCACTCAACAGCCACAGTTTTGATCACGGAAGGGGCGGAGCTTACGGTCACGGATGTTGGATTACTTTATTTTGGATTGTGAAAGCAAAATTGTCCTATGAGAGTGATTATACCGCCTCCCGATGGTGAATGTGGTTATACTCGTGGCAGGTATTATTTGGTAGTTTGGTCATTCATTTTCACTTATTTAGTAAAAATATGTTAGCGTTCCATTTAGGACGACACTACATACATATACTATGCTGTTAAGCGTGTTAGTGCATAAGTACTTAGTGCATAAGTGCATAGTGGGACGCAGTTAAAGTTTGTAAATTACACAGTATTTAACTGTAATATGAATTGTGTTTTACCGTATGGCACAGTTATGCAGTGTTATTGTATTTTGAAGTTGCATTTTAGGAAATACCCTCTTGATGCTTTTAAAACATTTTTAATTTGATGTGAATCAAAATACAGTTAAAACAAAAAAAATAAAAATTTAAAAGTGCACGTAAAAGAAAAAGAACAACAGTAAAAGCTGGCGCATCATCGGAAATACCAAGACTATCTCACAGCAATTCATAATAATTCAAACGATCTCATTCATGCAATTTGGTATGATTTGCTTATCCCCCAATGACAATTGGGTTTAGGTGTGGGATTTGGTGCCCAGCCTTCTTTTTAAAATTGTACATTTGTGTATAACGGAACAAATTCATACGAATTAGCCACTAAATAGGCAAAATGTAAAATAGTAACATTTCCCCGCGAGATCAGACTGGAAATACAGTAATTTACCATTTGGACAGTTTTAGAGCAAATATAAACAGATAAATGAACAATTATTTACATGTTGATTGTTTATAGTATGAAAACATATTACAGGTGACAAGACCAAAATTACTGTATATTTTACAGTAAAGATATACAATACTGTAAAAACATGCACAGCAAGATAAATGGCACTGTAAATAATACAGTATTTTAGCTGCAAGTTTGATCTATCGTAAATTCCTGGCAAACTGCTGCCAGTAAGCTACAGTGAATTCTACAAGATATTGTTATCAGTGTATTTTAAAAATGGTTCATATTTCTGCCACTGTATATCTGAAGTGCTGAAAACAACAGAACAAACTATGACAATAATAATCTAAGCTACACAATAACAGATGCTTCATTTAACATCTATCATTATGAGATTATTTTGAATGACCAATGGATAGTTTACCTTAGATCTCAAAAATTAAGGGAACGTGAATGTTAAACCAGCACTCAAATGACTTTTGCTGCTTGAAAACTACTTATTTTAAACAAGTTGAAAACACAGAATTCTTAAGGTTTTTGGGGGACAACTTAATTGGTTGTTCAATCCACTTAAATTTGTAAAAATGATTGAGCGAACATAATCAATATTTGGACAACATGAAGGAATTGTGTGGGTGCCAGCATTTTTACAGTGAGTAAACTTTGTTAAACAAGTGTATTGAATGATGAAGATGCACCACAGTCACTCATTTCATTCATTTCGTTGTGTGTACAGAGAGAGATTCTGCCCAAATGGTATAAAGTTTGTCAGGTCTCTTTTCTGGTGTGGGCAGACAACCCGGTTGTTGCTAGACCTTGAAAACATTGTGTCTACTGTACCTAATTGGGTTGTATATAGCAACAAAGGCTCATTAAAAATAACAAATATATAACTATAATTTTGGCTGATAAAAAATGATTTCATTGCATCCTAATCTACATCTGCTAATGAGTTTAATGGAGATCCATCCAAAAGTTCTTTTGTATATCCTATTTGGTCGCTTAAGCACACCATACAGCAGAACTTCATGGTAACTTGCATCAGAAAAGCAGCATCTTGCGTATTAAAAATGAGCACTTGCATAACCTAAGTGCTAGAAGTTTAGTGTGCTTGTGCTCTATTATTGACTAGCCATCAAAAGCCACCTTTTCTTCACAATATTTCTTTAGTGTAACAGAATAAGGAGACTCATAGTGACTTGAGAGCGAGTAAATAATGAATAAATGTTCATTTTTAGGTGACCTATCCCTTTAATATTTAAACGTATGTTCATATATTAGACAACCACTCCTGCCTCTCTCTCTTTTTTGTAACAGAATCAAACCTACATCTCCCAAATGAGCGCCACAGGTGACAATATTAAAAACTACTGTACTCAATGCGAACAAAGTTCAATTTCCACCTCACAGTCTTTTACCGATCCTCTCCCTATGCTAACTTTTCGGTCAAATCTATACCATCCTATCTGCGAACAAGTAAAAAAGCAAAGCAAGCAGACAAAGATTTTTAACAAGCTTCTTCCTCATCAGTAACTCCTGAATCTCAGGGTTTTTCTTTATTGCCTTTACTATGATTCACCAAACAAAATCATAGAAAAAACTAGGCCATACTCCATGGCATGAATAGAATGAATAATATTTCAGAAACTAAGTTGGTTCTAAAAGCATGGGTGAACAGTTATATTCTCCTCCAAACATTCATTAGAAGATTTTTCCTATTGTACAGAAATAAGCTAGCAGACATTAAATGCCATATTTGATCATTCATGAAGAAACAACAAAACTGCTTGGTCTGTGCAGTAAAGGACAGGATCTGTCGGCTGAGGAGCCTGTTTCTCACTCACACTCAAGGTGAGCATCTCTGCTGAATACTAACCATCTAGAGCTGGGACACAGAGGCTTCATTCACATATATAAAGGCCATGGTGATGAACTGAGACCCCAACAGCCATGCTGTTAATCCAGATTGGCCATGGAGAAATGTTAAACTCTTCCATTGCAGGATCTCTTCATAGTTAATAGGGCTGAATAATATTGAAAAAATCTGACATTGAGTCATTTTATCTTTTTTTTGCGATATATATATTGCAATAAACTGTATCTAAACAATTTCAACAAATAATTGAATAGCACTATTTGGAAAGACTTAGGTCAAACTTTATTAAAGGTTCACTTCTCGCTATTAGCTAACCATTAACTATGACTTTTGCTTCAATAAACTCCTAATTTGCTCCTCTTTAATAGATATTAAGGTAGTTTAGATATTGGCTTAATTAAAAAAATGTAGATTATAAGTACTACTAAGCAACCAATATCTCAATTACACACATGCTATAAAGCAACTAGTTAATGGTGAGAATGAGTCCCTAAAGTAATGGTCTCAAACTCAGTTCCAGGAGGGCCACAGCTCTGCATATAGTTTAGCTCCAACCACCTCCAACTCACACCTGCTTGATAGTCTCTAGTAGACTTGAACACCTTGATTAGTTAGATCAGCTGTGTTTGATTAGGGTTGGAGCAAATCTGTGCAGAGCTGTGGCTCTCCAGGAATCGAGATTGAGACCCATGCCCTAAAGTGTTACCAAATGTATTAATTTTGATTGATTGGCATGATTCTGTAGGGGAATGAATCATGCATAAAATGCAATAAACAAGCTACAAGCATAGATAAATACAATACAGCAAAGATAAACGTGAAATAAGGAGTGCATGTTTTGTCAAGGTAAAAATGACCCTGAGTCTTTATGGTATGAATAATGCAATGAAATGATTCTTTATTAAAATTCTAATTGGTAAAATGTCTTGAGCCTAAATACTTTAATCTCTCTCAGCCCTTAAAAACATACAACTTAAAAAAGTTCACTCCATTATGGTTAAACTCTTCAATAACTCCACAAATCTAGTGTTCTGAAGTGTGAGTCTTGCATTAAGTAACTATTGCAGATGCACACATTGTGATATCGATGCTGAAACGATATAGTGTACAGCACTAGTTAATAGATAACGTTTTTGCATGACATAAGAAAAAAAAAGTCTTAAAATGTATCAAAATTAAGCATGTTTAATTAAAACTGTATAAATTATGGGTCAATGGGCTTGAAAAAAGACATTTAATTTAACTGATATTAAGCAATTTCCACGATTCACTGAGAAATATTTGTTTTTAAGCATTACTCATTTAGTAAAAGTTCACAAAGAACATACCACTTAACAATAACTTAAATATTTTCCTATATCCTCCAATAAATCTAACATTTTTCAACTCATCACTACTCCCTTTACTGTGCGAAAAGCAGATTAAAACTGCCATGTGAGAACATTCTCCAGAGCAAGTGAAATAAACCATCTCAAGTGTCTCTATATTTCATTTACAGGAAGGGGAATAATAATCAGTTCAGTTGTTAGGCAGACATTAGGTACTTTCCATTCAAACAGATCAGATAGAAGCATATGCAACCCATCTGGAAACAAAAGTGATTCATGTTTTTAAGGGCAAAAGGTAAAAGGGATCCATCATTAAATTAGATTATGGAGCTTTTCTCCAATTATTGGCAAAATGCTCAACTGATTTCTCTCTAATTTTAAAATAGGTTTTTAAATAGAAACCTCTGCCAAAAATCTCCTTGTTTTCAACTATTAAAGAAAATATTTTACCCCTATCATACATCTTGTAAAAGATGCACTTAAGAATACAGCAGACTCTCTCCATTTATCTAAGACCCTTTTAATCACATACCTAGAGATAGAGACTGGCCTCTCAAAGGGGTATGCAGGGCAAGAGAAACATGCCATATGGGAGTGATCAAGAGCACAAAGTCAAAACCAAGAGACAAATTACTGAACTGCTGGCCTCTGATTCACATTCATGACACCGCAATCCAAAAAAAAAAGAATTATAAAGGCAATGATACTGGCATTAAGGACATTAGAGCATTATACCACAATAAAAAAACATTTAGGGATAGTTGTGAAAATTACCTAATCAATGCTGGTCGCTGGCACCTATTGACTTCTATAGAGAAAAAATACAAAGGAAGTCAATGGGTACCAGCATAAGTCAAAATATGTTCCTTTGAGTTAAACAGAAGAAAGAAACTGGAATATGTTTTGAACAATGAGTAAATGATTACAGAATTGTCATTTTGGGTAAACTATCCCTTTAAGATTCCTTTACAGAACACAATTTTCTGAATAAATGAACACTGAAACTTTTTATGCATCTTGGCTATTCATTTACAAGTCAACATCACTGAAAAGGCCTAAAATGCTAGCTTTTGAAAATAGGTTTCAAACAGCAACGTTTTAAATGACAATGAAAATGTCTGTGTGTAAACAACAAAAGAGAATCGGAGACACACATGGGAAAGTGTTGTACATGTGAAGTCTATTGACTGGTCTGGCATTCATATTATGCAAGTGTTTTTATTTTTCCAATTTTGTGAATGGAATGTCTTGACAACATTGTTGTCAAATTTTCAAAAGCACTAAAAGAAAAACTTTAGTGTTTTTAAATTCCTAAGTCATGTAAACCATAAAAATCTCTAAAAGCCGGGTTATAGATCAAGAATTCATTATAACTCATACTCTCCTTTGAGTTGTTTAATCTGTGGTACAGAAGAAAATTCAGAAGCGTTTACAGGTCACTACTTACAATATATAAATCTTCAAATGTTTCCTTTCAGTGTTTCTTAGCAAACAAAAGAAGTCAAATACGTTTGGAACAAAGGGTGAAAAAAATAATATAATTTAATTAATAATAATTTTTCAGTGAACAATTGCTCAGCAGACAATCTGCATTCAACTATTAACTGCCAACCAGAATCTGCTACCTGTTGAGGCATGTTAAAAAATAATTCAGCATGTCTTGCTTATGAGGAAGTGTAAAATGTAGCATCATTAGTAAAAAGCAGAACCTGCCTTTTATCCAGGAGTTGTTTCAGCAGATCACAATCTGGCAAATGTAAGAAACCTTTCTGATCTCATAAGGAATTGCAACTATTTTATGCTATGTCAATTTAGTGGTTAATTCATACAGAATTCAGTTCAGTCATATGAAAATGTACTATTTTTAAAAGGAGGCGTGGCACCAAACACCACCCCCTAAACCCAACAGTCATTGGGGCATTAGCAAATAGTACTAATATGTAATGAAATTACTCATATGAATTGGCCATTAAATCAAGAGGTCAGGAGAAACTGAAGGCTAGGCTGGTGTTTTGATTTCTTTAATAATCACCTCAAGTTGCAATGAGGAGAGGATTTTTTTCAGGAGGAAAAAAAGCACAGGTCTAAAACCTTGATGCCAGATTAGCACAAAAACCAATATGCATTAAATACAATGACATTCTAGAGAAAAACTAAGTGTGGGGTTGATAATATTATAGAAAACATTTTAAAAATAACTTCAACTTTTCAATCATTAAAGAATTTAAAAAAAAAAAAAAAAAAACATGCAGTACAACTGTTTTCAGTATTGATTAAATAAGAAATCAAATCTTCATATTATAACAATAAGACAATCAATCCCACATAAAATGAAGACAGAGCTGCAGACAAAAGAAATTATTCAAATTTTTGGCGCATATTTTTCCAGTAATCTAATGAAATTCTCCAACAGGGTCAACAGCATCACATCAACATGACATCTGGAGTATTTATTGACTGAGATGGCAAGAATGTTTGCTCAATCATCTAGAATTAGGTTTAATCCTATCAAGTTACCATTATCGTCTGTAAACTGGGCAAAAAAAGTATGTGTCTGTTAAAGTTTTGTTCAAGAATGCTGAAAAAGCATCTGATCAGGTGATTACTAACAAAAGATAAAAAACAATTGTCCCTGCTATTTCTATAGCCATTCTCAAAATCTAATCTAGTCTTACCCAAAATGGTTTATTTTACATTGGTAAGCATCAGTCTTATACATAAATCTGTATAAATATTAATAAAGTAAACATTTATACAGTGACCCACCCGCTTTATAAACAGACATTTGAGCTTGTTTGTCAGACCACGATTTTTGCAGTTCAGAGGATAATGGAGGAACCCATAACGGCATATTTATTCATACATTAAATCCAGATATAAAAGATTGTGGTATTTGCACTCTCTGTATTGTACAATCTATCTAAAACGCAGGAAGTTTGACTAATCACCTACAAGCAAACATACAGTCATTTATAGAGATGTGGATGATAAGATAGGACTACATGGAGAACAAAAACTTTACTAAACCTCAACTTAAGGTGTTGAACCCAAATGTTTGACTTGTTTTGAGATAAATTAGCCTGTATGAGTGCAAGCTACCCAAAAAAAGATAAATAAAAACCTGTTACACAAGCCATATCAACCTAATGTGAAATATGATGTCACAACAAATGTTTTAATCTGGGAACTCACACCAGAAGAATTGGTACACAGAACAAAAGTTAAGATGTCCCATATATATATATATATATATATATATATATATATATATATATATATATATATATATATATATATATATATATATATATATATATATACACAGGGTGATTCAAAAAGAATACCACAACTTTCGGGTTGATGTCACTTGAGTGTCTGGAGGGGGTCATATTGAACATCTATGAACTTGTTTTCTACTGAAAAAAAAACTGTTAAGTACTCTTCACATTGATTAATTCCCCAAGGTTCCATCGTGTTTCTTTGATTAAATACAGATTTTCAAAGCTGTGGTATTCTTTTTAATCACCTTGTATACTAATATATTAAGATGTCCATATATAAATGTTGAAATGTTTGATGTCATTTGCCACAACAGGTACATTTATGTTAAACAAAAAATCTTAATTGTTCAGACCTGCTCTTATTAAAAAAAAATATAAGTATAAGTGACAACCAAATAGAATAACATTTTAAAGTGGTTAAAAATTTGCTGACAAATGAGTAAACTAGCGGCTTGAAGAATAGTGGAGAAAAATACATAAATACAGAAAATGACATGTTATTAGAATTTTTAAGCATTGAAGATTCCAGGCTAAAATCTAGCTTTTATAACAATGAGTGGACCATTAAATTAATACAACAAATGACAAAGAATGATCCTCCTCTTCACGATCTTCTCCCTCCAACAGAGGGAAAAACTGATATGCTTCTTAGGAAGCAAATCAATTGCACATTACACAAAGCAAGGACAAAATGATGCTAGTTCTACCCATAGATTTGGGCATTAGACTATTTAAAGAAAACGAGTCGTTAACAATAGTATTTGACATTTTGTGTGTAGGTTATAAAAGTATATGCATGGCTTTATGAACTTATGTACATAGGTATACATCTATTTTTTGCTGAATACGCATTGCATAATCGTGTAATTTGTATTTATGCATCAATGTATTTTCTGCAAAAATTCTATCTCAGCATTGCTTTGCAGAAATGTTCATGAACCTCAAACTTCAAATTAGATATGTACGACAGGGTGCAGCAGATCAAATGTAAATATTTCCAGAATTTAGGCCCAATCCCAATTCTACCCCTTAGTCCTTCCCCTTACCCCTCATTTTGCGTGTTCACGTAAAGGAGTAGGGAAGTCCCGATTCTCTTTAGCTTGAAGGCGTAGGGCTAAGGGGAAGTGCAAGATATCTCTCGAAAGAGAGATTTTTCAGGACCACACTTAAAACCAAGGGGTAAGAAAATTTCCTGGAATACACCAGCCACAAAGGCAGCATAGCTGCATCCAGAAGTCAGGAGATCCACAAATTAGTATTTTTTGTCATTATTATGAATTTTTACAACAAACAAGCACATGTTTAAATATATTCATAACCGCGTTCGTGTTTTACCGTCATGCTTTTTTTTTTTTTTAAATCTTAAAATAAAAACTGCTAAATTGCGCTATCTGCAATCCCTAATAATAACTCCTGTATAGCAGTCCCACAACATTCTGTCACTCAATGACACCCAAATACCCTGTCAGAATAGTCTAGTAGCTGGGAATGGCCTTTTTACAATGTCTGATATAATGCTAATGTTGTTTTCTTGGGTAAATGCACAGTACAGTTACAAGCTTATTGCCATATTATATTGTCATAATAACACGAAACCGTTGCTCTCAGTACTGTCCTGAAGAAAAATACCAAAGAAATAGCACACTTGGAATAACTACAGCAGTCGCCATCGTCTGATCTCATATGAAGCACGACCTCACGATGATGACGTGTGCAGGTGCTGTAGTGCTGTCCAATTTCTTAGGGGTACATTTTGAAGGCCTTCCCCTTCACACTCTTTCAAGGGCCAAAGGGAAGGGGTACAAAACGAGTTGAGATTGGGCCTTAATCAATTAAAGGTGCAGTATGTAAGTTTGACACCCAGTGGTTGAATTAGGTATTGCATTCCTGGATCAAAACAAAAGCAAGTGCAGGTTGCCAGATTGACCAGGAGCGAGTCTGATGGTCGAGCCTAAAGGCAGATTTAAATCGTGTTCTATATAAAAGCAACACATGAGATAGAAGGAATATTTTCCACATTAAAAAGAGTTTTTGTCTTAACCAAAACTCCAAATTGATATATTAGAAACGGCTTCTATTTCTCACAGGTGAACAACAGAAAACTATGACAATGATCAACTCAGGTACACCTCATGTGCTATATAATCAGTGTTAAATGCTAACAATGTGAGTTTGAATGCCATTTCACATGACATTTATTGCCATATACTGAAAGCAGCAGCAGACAGTTCACCTCAGATCTTGAAAAATAAAACAAACCGTTTGAAATTGAACTTTATAACTGTGACTCCAAACCAACACATTTCAGTGATTCAGCATCTACATTTAATATGCTTTAAGAGCCTTTCTAAATGAATGAATGAATGAAATCTGTGATTTTCCAACAAGGCAACCCAGGGTGCTGAAATATAATTGGCTAAAGAGGCATTGGGCGTGTTAAAAGAAGCAAAACAAAGACAGCGTTCCGTCACGAACATTTTCAAAGGAGAATATCTGACTTCAGCACTGTTTTTCAGATAAAGAAAAATGTTCACTTAGCATGTTTCTTAAATATTTGCAAACATAAAATGGTATTTTTATGCTTTAGAAGTGTCAAAAACTTACATACAGCACCTTTAATATAAAATTGTGGTAACTGGGCCATAACGTTACAACTCCCATCCTAAAGAGTGATAAGGGTATTGTCACTAATGGCAGTGAGGTTACACCCAAACACTCAAGTGGAAAAAAAGAAAAAATAGTGACCATTCTTACTATGAGGAAAAACAAACCAAACAAAGTAGCTGATGTAACAGATTCTAGTCAAGATACATTTAGAGCTGAATTCAAGATTAATTTAAATGAAACAATGAATAATCAATTCTTATTTCTTAATGATCAAACGACTGAGAAAAAAAAGAGTGAATCTATAAAATATGATTTAATAAATACAATCTAAATTGGGTTGTAGAAGTTAAAACAGTTGGATAGTTTAGTGTAAATGCAAAGGTAATCATGGAGAGGTATACAAACAAGACAAATGAACAAAAGAAGGAGAACCAAAAAGTACAAAGTTCCTCATTTGCTCCAATTTTATCAGCAAGTTATTTATTAAATGCATATTTAGGAAGTACACCTCAGAAAGACCAATAAAATGTCACATATAAATAGCTTTAATTACTTACAAAAAAAGAGAAACATTCAATGAATGCAGTAAATTGACTGGAAAAAAATTCAAGAAAAAAAAATAACAAAAAAAGATCTGTAACTACAACTTAAAAATGTAATATGAAGCCCCCCTGTATTACTAGCCTCCCCGTTTATTTTTCCCCCAATTTCTGTTTAATGGAGAGATTTTCACAACACATTTCTAAACATAATAGTTTTAATAACTCATTTCTAATAACTGATTTATTTTTATCTTTGGCATGATGACAGTAAATAATATTTTACTAGATATTTTTCAAGACACTTCTATTCAGCTTAAAGTGACATTTAAAGACTCAACTAGGTTAATTAGGTGAACTAGGCAGGTTAGAGTAATTAGGCAAGTTATTGTTTATTGATGGTTTGTTCTGTAAATCAAAAAGAGGCTAGTAATATTGAGCTTAAAATGGTTCTTAAAAAAAAAAACTGCTTTCATTCTAGTCGAAATTAAACAAATAAGACTTTCTCCAGAAGAAAAAATATGATCAGATATACTGTGAAAATTTCCTTGCTCTGTTAAAAATCATTTGGCAAATAAAAAAAAAATAATAATAAAAAAATCAAAGGGGGGCTAATAATTCAACTATATGTATGTATGTTTTTGTTTTTTAAGAATGATTGTCATTTGTATACCCACAGATTTACAAATAACGTTACCATTAATTAGTGAAACAAAATCCAGGTTCATTCGTGGTCATCAAACTTTAACTATAATATTAATTAATATTGAGTTTTATCTGTAGCAAAACCATGGTTTATCTTCAATATATTGTAAAAAGTTCTCAGAGAAAATGTACACAAAAAATAGGTCATATAATGGGGCAAATATTGTATTTAATTTGACTCAATGAGGTTAATGAGCTATATAAACAATGTTTATCACCTATTTCACTTCATCAGGTGAGGAAAATACAATTATTAAGGTCTTATGTAGCAAGTCAGTTTGATAAAAGTGTGAAATATGTTTGATTCACACACACACTGTAAAAAATAAAGCAGCACATCAATCAACCAAACAAAACATCTGCCAACGTGAGCACTCACCAGCCGGTCAAGCTAACTCGAATAGCGGAATAATTATAACGGTTGCAAGTCATGATAAATAATCAACTGACATTTCTCAGGCTGATACAAACCCTGAGGGAAGTAACTAGCAGGCAAGTAACGTTACTAACAAAAGCTCTCCCGAGAAGCTCATTTCTGTAATTCATAAACGAACCAAACAACGAATAAACGAAGACATGAATAAAGACACATTACCTCTCTGTGACTTTGTCCTCCTCGGTCTCTTGTGTTATCTTGAGGAGTGCATTAATCGCCTGTTCCGCGTCTCATACACCCTGTAGTTTCTGTGAAGCTGTCGCTGCTGCCATAAACCCCACCCTCAGGTCATGTAAATGAACAGGATGTGACGTTTTAACTCCAGGTTCCGCTTCGGTCAATTGCTCTAATACGTCAATGCGGCCGCCATCTTAATCCGGTCATCAGTGCGCTATAAACAGACGCAAATGAACAGAGGAGCTGCTGTTTTCTCGCATGTGAAATACAATACCACTTATATTTATTTACTGATTACAATTTTATGGTGTGAAAAAAACTCCAGTTACCTAAAAGTAAGAAAGCTCAAACGTGTAATGAGTATTTTATAGTATAAAGAGAGATGTATTATCAATAAATGTATCTCCTTTATCAAAAATAGTGCTGGAATCCTCTTTTCTCCAATAGAATCTGGATGCAGCCTTTATTATGCAAGCTGATATTGCATCACTCAGCGATGCAATGTCCCTTTTTTCTTACAGTTTTCTAACAGTTTACAAAAACAGTTTATAAAGTAAGGAATCACACATTATTATAATAGTACAAGTTCTATACAATAATGTATAATAAAATAATAGAATATATCTGAAAAGATGAAGTAGATGAAGTAATAATAGCAAATAGAAAATGAAATAGTATGTGTGTATGAATAATACACCATTGCATACACTATTGGCAGAAAGGAATGTATAATATATATTATACAATATACATAAAGAGATGATGCCTTTATGACCACAGTGTACCCATCTTCTGATGGCTACTACTTCCAGCAGGATAACATGCCATGTCATAAAGTGCTTGCAAATCATCTCAGACTGGTTTCTTGAACAAGACAATGAGTTCACTCCACTCAAATGGCCTCCACAGTCACCAGATCTCAATCCAATAGAGCACCTTTGGGATGTGGTGGAACAGGAGATTCGCATCATGGATGTGCAGCCGACAAACTGCAGCAACTGAGTGATGCTATCATGTCAATATGGAGAAAAATCTCTGAGGAATATTTCCAGTCCCTTGCTGAATTTAAGACATGAAGGATTAAGGCAGTTCTGACGGCAAAAAGGTTGTCCAACCTGGTACTAGTAAGGTGTACCTAATAAAGTGGCCGGTGAGTGTACATCTATAGAAATTCAGTGAGAATGTTTTTTTTTTTTTTTTTTCATTATAGAGGAATCTAATGCATCTTAAATCCATTCTAATATACTTCCATTTGTTTCTAACAGTTTGTCTGACTGCTTGACACTGAAAACTGGATTTTAAAAAATGTTTTGCAATAATTATAAAACACTCGGTTTCAATCACTAAAACAAATAATACTAGTAATATAGTAATAGTAATATCAAGGTGACTAGGTCAATACTAATTCTTAAATTAAAACTCTGATCTCATGGCCACTCAAAGAAGATTTGAGAATGTTTTATTTAAAAATGAAAAAAGTACTGGGAATCGCATTAAACTTTACCTTTAATGCCACAAAAGATCTTTTGTGTGTCTACTTTCTAAATGGATCCACGTTTCCAGACAGCGCTTTACTTTGTTGAATGATTCAGTTGTTTGAACGAGTATTACTCATTAGACTTTACTACCACCTACTGGAAGTTTTAGATTCTTATTTTGAGGATTATTTTCATTTTTTTTTAAATCATGTTTTCATATTAAAATGCCATAAAGTACAATAAACTTTATTGTGTAAAATAAACAGATCACTTATAAAAAAATAAACTTGTCATCATTTATACGCTTTAAATCTGTGTGAATTTCTTTGTTATTTACTTCTTTTCACATTTAACACAATGATGAATTAAAATCTTCAGTCAGTGGCAACTTCTGAGTCAATTTTATAACATTAAACATGGGTTTTTTTCATTAATTTTCAATAATTTAATTCAGGATAACCAATGATAACTTTTAAGTGGTCACTTATTTATGTTTCCCCAGGGCCATGAGTATTACGTTTGATGAAATAATCCATTTATTTCAATGTGTTTTAGTTAAAGCAGACTCACCCATTTCAAGACACTGAAAACGTTTTTTTTTTTTTTTAAATATTCTTTAAATTATGGTATAACAAATTTGACTTATAAATATTTAATTCTTAATGTCTGCAAAAATATATTCTTGTGTGTGTTAGTGTGTGTGTGTGCGCGTTATACTTATTCCAGGGAAGAGCTAACAGTACCTTGCATTGGCCCATCTGTAACTCCACATAAACAGTAATTTTGAAGTTTCCTCCGGTCCTTTAGGTGACATCCTCCATTTGGGCATCAAGCCAATCTTCTGCTGTCCAGAATCAGGTGGTTGGTCTTGGTTGGGCATCTCAGCTGAAACCTATGTGTACTTGTTGGGTGGACTAATTTTTGAACTGTGATCTTAAGATTTTTTGGTTTTTGTTTTGAATAGTTAGAGTTTTGGCTTTGATACTGACTGGTATATATATATATTCTTCTCACACTATATATATATATATATATATATATATATATATATATATATATATATATATATATATATATATATATATATATATATATATATATATATATATATATAGTGTGAGAAGAGCAAAGGTTTGCCATGACCATTGGCAGGTTTTGATAAGAGATCTGGGCATTTTTTATTTTTTATTGAATTATTAAAAATAAATTGTTAATATTAGTTCATGCTCTGTCAGTGCACATGAATTAACAATGAAACTTTATTTTCATTAACGTTAACAAAAATGACTAAATACTGTAATAAATATATTAGACCTTACCAGTTTTTTATTTATTTTTTTTGTTTTTTACAGTGGAACAGTGTTAGTCACTGTAATAAAGCAGTAGTGGTAACTAACTGGAAACTGCTTACAGTTAATTACTGTACTGTACTTCTTTACTCACAGCATACTAGCTACTGAATACACATGAATGGGCACACATGAATCTTAATATTATTGCAAAAACAAAAATAAAGTCGGCAACACCAAGAATCCAAATATAAATTTCATTTATTTATTCACTTAAAAAAGCTGAAGACAACAAACTATTCTATTGTTGCTAATATGAAATGACAGGTGGAAATACAGCTTTGAAACACATTTAGCAACAAATTCACAGCCTGTGACCTGACAGTGGAGGTTTGCCTGTAGATGGCTATACAGTATCATCTTTTGTGATTCCCTGTGAGGATTTATGTGCAAAGTCACCTACAGTAACTGAGGAGATCGGAATTGAATGATTTTAATGTGTATAAAAACTGCTTAGTTGCCAGAATTACTCTGTTTGCATCTGTACATCATGACAAAACCAATAAAGATGAGTTGTCCAATTAATACATATCCTTAAATTAAAGTAATGTAAGAAGTTGTGAGGGGATGCTAACTAGCTAGCAATGTAGCTTTCAAGTACAGTTCAATATAACAACAATTTGATTTAATACAGACATTATTTTATAAACACATTTACCCTTTTACACACTCATTGTAGATTCCTATTTAAGGCTTAAAACACATCAGACTCTGCATCTGAACTAATAGACAGACCATGGAGCACCCTCAGAAGTAAACAAATCAAACACCTGGCTCCCTTAAAGGGGAAACACATGTGTGTTTAGAATAAGACAGAGCCTGTGTATATGTGTGTTAATGCCTAAACATTGTTTTCTGTCTTGAGATAAATGCAGCTCTCTATAAAAGCCACATAAAGCATCAGAGTAGTTGACAGTACTTTACCATTTATTATCACAGTTATACCTGTAATGGTTACATAAAGTCAATTACTGGAATTTATGGTTTGTACTACACAATTTCATACAAATCCTACTCGTTTTACAGTAAAATACTGTTTCCATTTATTACAGCAAAACACTGGTTATTTTAGGGTTATTTACAGCATAATCTACAGCAAGGGTCAAGAGTGTACGATCTAAATAACTGCCACAGAGAAGACATCTAACAATCTAAGCCCACCTCCACCCCCTTCCTTTTGGAAGGACATCTATTTTTAATTCATTCATCCATCCACTCAGGAAATACCTAACCTCAGTTTCAAGTCATTGCTGAGGTGTGTTTCCTATTTGTCTCCACATGCTGCACTCCAGTCTGTAAAAGACAAAGACGGGACTAACAGAGCTCTAGCAATGCACAAGATGTTCTCCATTTTTCTATTCAAATAAATCTCCACCGATGCTCTTGTGAGTTTCCTTCTTCTGCATGTTGCTGAATTACTTGAAAAAGAAACACTGGCCACAAACAAGACATCTAGCTGACTAAGCCCACCTCCACCCCCTTCCGCTTGGAAGGACATCTATTTTTCATTCATTCATTCACCCATCTATTCAGGAAATACCTAACCAGACCACCAGTTTGCAGTTATTGCTGAGGTGTGATTCCCATTTCTCCACATGCCCCAATCTGATGACAACAAGACTAACAGAGCTCTACATGCTGGCTGATCTCAAGCAGTAAACAAAGTGTTCTTCAGTGTTCTTCAGATATTCTCCACTGATGCTCTTGTGAGTCTCCCTCTTTTGCATGTTGTGGTTCTGTTATCTACAATGTAAATAACAGCCACAGAGAAGACATCTATCTAACAATTAGAGGCCTGCACGGGCCTTAAAGGGCACCTATGGTGAAAAATCTACTTTTCAAGCTGTTTGGACAGAAATGTGTGTAAGTATAATGTATAAACTGTCATATTGGGGTGAAATAAACACACTCAGTCCTTTTTTTTCAAATTTAACAACATAAAAACGGTGACCAATTGGTTTTCAGATCGACCGCAACTTTACGTAGGAGTGCGGTCCCCCCGCCCACCAATATTGATTGACAGCTGCGCGCATTAACATGTCCGGTAGTCACGTGTATAATCATATAATCAAGAGAGGACAAGCGCAAAGCACCCGGGAATGAAAGGTCTGTTCAGTTTGCTAGATCATCAATCATCATCAAATGTGATCAAGAGTGAGTTTTACAAGTTTAGCATGTTTTAAAACAGAGCATGTGTGTTATGAAGTACAGCGATTCACTTCAGATTTACTTCATCAGCACAGCCGCGTGTCAGAACAATTATAAAGGAAGACACTTCAATCGCGGTTTGTGGACGTTAAATCAGGTTTATTTTGTACATTAATATAAGAGATATCCATACAGCAGTGGATATTACCAGTATCATGTCACATATGCGTGCAAAACGAGTGCAAAGCTTAACACGCTGTCTCTCTTTCTGTGTGTGTCTGCGTGTCTGAGCTATGTGTGTGTGTATGTCTGCGCTACGTTTGTGTGTGTGTGTGTGTGTGTATATGTCTGCGCTATGTGTTTGTGTCCTTGCTGTGTGTGTGCGTGAACTTTGTAATGACATTGTGTGTGACTCATTGTTGCAAATCCACAAAAAAATGCATCAAATACTGATTGTTCAAGTTCTTACTGTAGTATTTCTCACACACGTTACGCGAGATGTGCTTCCTGAGGCAGCCGAGGGCGGCGATTGCTGACAGGCACATGTGAACGGTGGGCGGGGAGGACTAGCCTTAAAGGCCCAGTACAAAAAAACAGCAAAACCTTTTTTCCAGCTATAATACAGACACTTTAAACAGCTATAATAAATAATCTGATGGGTGTTTTGAGCTGAAATTTTACAGACACATTCTGGGGACACAAAAGACTTATATTAAATATGAAAAAAGGGGTAACCTATGTGCCCTTTAAATCTAAGCTCTAGTCTGGACCTGGCCCGAGAAGCACAGGCTGTAGTCCTGCCATTGTTCAACAGCTAATCAAAGTTTTTGATGCAAGTCCGACTTGAAGCCGTTATTTCCCACCAAACAGCTTATACTGTTATAGTCATTAAAATAGACCAGATTTGTATTTAATAGAAAGTTGTTGTTTTTTGGTTTCGAATAATTTAGAGAAATGTTAGGAGTTTTTTTTTGTTTGTTTTTTAAATGCAAGTTTTAGTTTTTTTAAGTGACACCGATATCTATGCGGTATGTTGTCCACAGTGAGTTTGTGCACTGTGCATAACCAGTTGGCTCACCATTTAAAGTTGTCACTATTTGAAAAGTTGAGCAGAATTTTGCCTTTCCTCTAGGGTTTTTCACAATTTTAGGTTCGCCATTGGCAATTTTTCTCTTCATGTTCTCCACTGCACGTGGCTAGAAAACTCTATATGCAAGGCATCACTGCCACGTCTGGACCGCATGCATTAGATCATATTAAACTTTTGAAAATATTTTTTTCCGAAGCCGAAGCCCGATATGTGTGCTAGCTATGACGTGAAAATTAGCCTGAAGCCCGGCCCTAGGGGCATTAAAAAGTTGGGCCCCGACTGGCTCGGGCTCAAATGCAGGGCTCTACTAACAATCTATGCCCACCACCACCCCTTCTCCTTTTGGATATTCCTGAGCATCAGTGTCCAGTCATTGCTGAGGTGTGTGATTCCTATTTGTCTCCATATGCTGCACTCCAGTCTGTGAAAGGTTTAAGACAGGACTAACAGCTCTACATGCTTGCTGAGCTCCAGCAATGCACAAACTGTTCTTCAGATAAATCTCCACCAATGCTCTTGTGAGTTTCCTTCTTCTGCATGTTGTGTGTCCATTACTTGAAATGAAAAACACCTGCCACAGACAAGCATCTATCCAACTATCTAAGCCCACCTCCACCCCCTTCCTCTTGGAAGGACATCTATTTTTCATTCATTCATTCACCCATCAATTCACCTAACCAGACCACCAGTTTACAGTTATTGCTGAGGTGTGATTTCCATTTCTCCACATGCCCCAATCTGATGACAACAAGACTAACAGAGCTCTACATGCTGGCTGATCTCAAGCAGTAAACAAAGTGTTCTGCAGTGTTCTTCAGATATTCTCCACTGATGCTCTTGTGAGTCTCCTTCATCTGCATGTTGTGTGTGCATTACCTGAAAAAGGAACACCTGCCGCAGACAAGACATCTAGCTAACTGTCTAAAGCTGGACTCAGACTACAGGAGTTTTAGCCCAATTTAGTCTTGTCGAGGACTTTGATCGGTTCCGATTCTCAGCGCAGATTATCTGGTAACGTGTGCTGTTTAAAGATCGAATCTCGCACCTTGTGATATTTGAACACAAATCGGAGCCTCCGCAGTCAAACATGATTGATATCCAGGATTTTAAATCAGGCTTAACACAGCTGTTCCAACCTATTGCGTATTAACAAAGCCATGAGCTGGAGAGAATTGTGTTGCTTTCAATAAATAAATACATAATTTTTTTAATAAGATAGAATTATCCTTTATTATGAGCCAGATTTAACGTTATTCTTATCCCGATGTGCAGATATTTATGACACATGTGTGGCCTGGTACTAAACATGGCCAGTTATCTCCATAAACCAAAATGATTAAACAAATTAAACTGTGTTTTTAGAAATTATTATTATTATTTTTCTGTGATGGGGATAAAATTAGTTCAATAGCCTATAAAAATGATTAGGCCCACATTTATATAGCCCAGTCCCGTAAACTGAGAAAGACTAGGCTAAATCTATAAGAGAATATATTTAATCTATGAGAATATTTTGACAGAGAGCGATAACTGAAGATCAGAGATGTTTGAGTGAATTATTATATTTTTCTACACTACTGGGCTTTCTAAATGTGCAACAGGTACAATTTCGCTTTTGAATAGACTACAGCAATATAATAGGCTAGGCTATTTCCAGTCACAGTATGGCCATCGCAGCAAGATGGAGAGATTTAAATTATTGTTATAAATATTCATATTACAGGACATTTGTTTAGACATATTGCGCAAATCAACAAAACACATTTCTTCATTCTGCAGTCCACTGCCTGCATGTCGTACCCTGATAAACATCTAAAATGCCTATTATTGCTAGCTATATATTATACGCATTTATGAAACGAATGTTTGTGTGTGAGAGAGAGTTTAATAGACACTTGCGGCTCACCTTGCGTGTGTTTATTTATTTTTATAGGCTAACGGCATGAACAGCTAAGCAAACTGAGACGTAATGTAGCCTATTTTGAGTGCAGGCTATTAGTGTTTTTCTATGGTGGCAGTTGGTCAAATATTACTACAATAATAATAAGTAATAAAAAAGCAAGTTATTCCATTCATGGCTGTGACAACGTCCTTCAAGCATCACTAAAGAGAAGAGCTGGGGAGAATCTCGTCAATTTTACAAAATAAATAAATATAGGTTAATTTATATTAAGCTTCAATTATCCTTTTTCATTAGCCAATATTGTTATCCTGTGTGCGTGAATACTTATGACCCAGACATGTAGCTAGGCCATTAAAAATGTGCTTTTAGAAATTACAAATATATATTTTTTGTGAGGGCTTTGTTTAGGATAGGAGATAGAATAGTTTGTAAGTACAGTGTAAAACATCATTAGGCCTTTGTCTAGTCCCGTAAACCGAGAAAGAGTAAAACAGATTTTTTTTTTTTCAGAGAAAGATAAGTGCAGGTTTTACGTTGCATTAAGTGAATTATTATATTTTTTCACACTATACAGGTAATAATTCTGCTTTTGAACTAGAAAGCACAGCACATCGGGGCACGATGGAGAGATTATAAGCCTATTATTATTATTATTATTATTATTATTATTATTATTAGACATTCGTTTGGATATATTTTGTATTGGTCACCATTTATTTAACTTTATAACCGCCACTAAGAGCTAAACAAACAGGAGCCCAATGTATTTTGAGTGCATGGGAGCTTTTGCTGGTAGTGGCAGTTGGTCTAATATTAGTATAATAATAAATGATTATCATTGATAAAGAGATGATGTGCTTTATCGATCACGATAATCTTAATAATATCTCGTAGTATGTGCTGTGCCGCAGTTTTCATATCTTGTAGTGTGCGCTTGTTTAAGATTTGAGGTAGGCTAATAAATCCACCTAAGATATCTACATTATCGGTAAGGATTTTAAAACTCCTGTAGTCTGAGCCTGGCTCAAGCCCACCACCACCCCCTTCCTCTTGAAAGGACATCCGTCGTCGATAGGTGATACCTGACCATCAGAATCTTATCATGGCTGAGGTGTGTGATTCCCTAGTTTCTTTACTCCCCTCTGTAAAAGACAAAGATGACATCAATAGAGCTTTACCTGCTTGTTTAATACTATCTATCTATCTATCTATCTATCTATCTATCTATCTATCTATCTATCTATCTATCTATCTATCTATCTATCTATCTATCTATCTATCTATCTATCTATCTATCTATCTATCTATCTATCTATCTATCTATCACAATCACTTAGAAAAAAAATTTAATATATGATTTTAAATGTTTAATAAAGTTCATTTGATTCAACTTCAAATTTTAAGGCTGTACCTCATTTATGATGTACTTGTCATTACTGAGGTGTTTCCCTGTTTCTCCACATGCTCCATGTCAGTCTGAAAAAGAGAAAGATATCAAGTCTTAATACATTTTTCTGAAAGCGAACTCCATTGTTCCGTCTGTTCAAGCAGTTCTACCTGCTTTCCTGAGCTTCAGGTCTTCAAGTACATCTCCACCGTTTTCGTTGTGAGTCTCCTTCTTCTTCTCCACTCCAACCTGCAAAAGACAAAAGCTGCGCCCCAAATGGCACACTATACACTATGAATTTATGCACCATGTACTTATGCACTTACACACTCAACAGTATAGTATATGTATGTAGTGTCATCTCAAATAGAACGCTAACAGTTATTTACTAACCGCAAAATCAAACCGTTTCCCAGATGATGTTTGACGATTGCCAAACTAGTGAAATAAATGACCAAACTATCAAATAATACCTGCCATGAGTATAACCGCATTCACCATCAGGAGGCAGCATAATCACTCTCGTAGGAGAATTTTGCTTTCATAATCCAAAACAAAGTAATCAAACTTCAGCGCCTGATAGCTCCACACTTTACGCTACATAATGTTGCTGTTGAGTGCGTGAAGTGTCCAATAGTCCACACTTTTTTAACGGTTAAATAAGTGCATCATCTGGGAATTTAAAGTGAGCTTAACCTTTATAGAATAAAATAATATTTCAGTGTGAACGCACTAATTACACTACAAAATGGCGTAGAATAGTGCATAAGTATGTAATTTGGGACGCATCTAATGTATAGACAGCACTGACAGAGCCGTACCTGCTGGTCTCCAGCATCTTTTAGATAAACGTCCACCGATGCCCTTGTGAGTTTTCGTCTTCTGCCTGCTCTCTCCATTACCAGAAAAAGAAAAGCCTGACACAGACAAAGTCTAATTAACTATCTATACCAACCACCACTCCTTCATCTTGGAAGAACGTCCATCGATGCACCCGTATTTTTTTTTTAATAAATTCCTGACCATCCAGTTGTTGCCGAGGTTTGTGATTCCCTTTTTTCTCCATGTGGTCCAGTCCGATCTGCAAAATACAACAGAAAGATTTCAAGGCAATAATTAATCTTAATACCATTCTTTGATAGCATTCTTTTATCTCCCTATACTCCCTATACACCATTAGTGTTGATTCTTAGATATCATTTACTTACGTCTCCTGTTATCTGTAGTGCCTCTAGTGTGACAGCACCAAAAACAACAACTGTCCACTGATGCTCTTTTGAGTCTTCCTCTTCTGCCTGCTCTCTCTCCATTACCTGAAAAAGAAAACCTGACACAGACAAGGCCTAATTACTATCTATAACAACCACCACTCCTTCATCTCGGAAGGACGTCCATCGATGCACCTGTTGATCTGATTTTTAAAAAATAAATTCCTGACCATCCAGTCGTTGTTGAGGTGTGTGATTCCCTTTTTTTCTCCATGTGGTCCAGTCCGATCTGCAAAATACAATAGAACGATTTCTTCATTGATTAATCTTAATATCATTCTTTGGAAGTTTCATCTACCATTGTCTCCAGTCTGGTTCTGTTCTAACACGAACAAATAATATTTCGCAGCTATAAAGAAATACTCTACAAGATGACAATCTGTAAACTTAGAATAGATAAATGTGTTACAATAATTAGTAAAACAGTCAATAGAATAAATAACAATAAAAAGCTACACATGTTGAACAGGCCAACAGCATAAACTACAAATAAATAATACAACAGCCAGACAATCTATCCGACAACAGATGTGCAGTAATATTCAATTTGTTAAAGCTGACAGCATACAAATACTTTATAACGGATCAATTTATCTGAGGATAGAACAAATAACAATCTGCAAATGTTCAATTAGATAGCGATATACAAATGAAGCATACAAACAAATAAAAATATTGTATCTATCTCTGTCTATCTGAAGGAAATACCCGACCATCACTTACTGTCACAGTAAAGCAGGCCGCACAAAAGAAGCGCCGCTCGGCGACGCGCCACACAGCGCCACTCATTTCAGAATTCTAAAAAATAGGTTTCTATCAGGGTACACACACCAGAACCGCAAGTCGGCGGCTGTTAGCGGCGCCCAGCCACGACTCAGGACACTGTTCATATTTCTGCCGCACCACGGAGCGCCATCTGAATAGTTTCATTTTAAATATCATGCGAATGTGCGTGTCTAGTGTGCGCTACTTTCAACTGTCATGTGCGCGCCGTGTCGCTGCGCTGAGCGGCGCATCCAGTGTGTGACGCCCTTAAGACCAGTTTCTCCACCCAGTGAAGCGCCACAAGCACCTTCACCTGAGTCTAATTAGACACACACCTGACAATCATCACCACAGCACTATAAAGACTCCACTCACATTCACTCAGTGTTCGGCCTTGTCGCTTGTACAGAAAGCACTGAACTCCCTAGACCAGGGGTGAGCAACCCTGTTCCTGGAGATCGACCTTCCTGCAGATTTCAGTTGCAACCCATATCAAACACACCTGACTGTAATCATCAAGTGCTGTTCAGGTCCTAATTAATTGGTTCAGATGTGTTTGATCAGGGTTGGAGCTGAACTTTGCAGGAAGGTTGATCTCCAGGAACAGGGTTGAGCATCACTGCCCTAGACAGACAGATAGACAGACAGACAGACAGACAGACAGACATTGTTTACTTACGTCTCCTGTGATCTCCAGTGTCTCTCCTAGTGTGGTGTCTCCTGGTTTCTCATCTGGTCTTCGTCTTGTTCGCCATCTGTGGTATCCGTCTCCAGTCTCCAAGCCAGCACAGTCAAATATCCGGTTTATGGACTATTATCATCTGCATCAGTAGTCTCATCTGCTTATACTCACCTGCCATCCTGTACATAAACATTGTTTATATTGTTCACCTGAATCCTGTCCCTTCTGTGACACTCTGTAAAAAAAAGTGTAATTTTTAAATGTTTTATAAAGTTCATTTGATTCAACTTAAAATTTTAAGGCTGTATCTCATTTATGATGTACTTGTCATTACTGAGGTGTTACCCTGTTTCTCCACATGCTCCATGTCAGTCTGTCAAAGAGAAAGCTATCAAGTCTTTAATCAATCTTAATAAAATCCTTTGGAAACTCCATTGTTCAGTCTGTTCAAGCAGTTCTACCTGCTTCCTGAACTCCAGGTCTTCAAGTATATGTCCACCGTTCCCGCTGTGAGTCTCCTTCTTTTGCTCCACTCAAGCCTGCAAAAGACAAAAACAACACCAACAGAACAAAACCTGCTGTTCTCCAGCATTTTTTAGACAAATGTCCATCGATGTTCTTCTGAGTCTCCCTCTTCTGCCTGCTCTTCATTAGTTGACAAATAAAATCCTGACATAGGCAAGGCATAAATCTATATCATTGGTTCTCAAAGTGTGGTATGCAGAGGAATTACTAAATAATGGTAAAAAATATACACCCTTTAAGTAAACCGTGGAGTTTGCGTAAACTGTGCACCCGACCACCGTTTTCAGGCCGACTTGGGTAAGGTTCGCAGGTGCTCCGTCTTTGCACACAGAGACTAACTTTAATATCTTTGTTTTTCCAAACATGGCAAATTTGCTTGAGTCTACATTCTGTGCCCCACACCATTTGAATCACATTCAGATTCATTTAAATCTGAGGTAACAAACTCAATCGAAAGCCACACGGTATAAATTACAAATAAATAATACAACAGTCAGACAATCTATCCGACAAATACAGTAATATTCAATGTGTGTTAAAGTTAACAGTATACAAATACATTATAACAGATAAATTCATCTGCAAATTTTAAACAAGAAAGCAGTTTACAAATGAAGCATACAAACAAACAAAAACATTGCATCTATTGATCTACAAACCTGACAACATAACAACTGGAATTCTATGATTATAAATAGGCTACTAAAGAAGATGGCAGAAGATGCCATCTTCTTTAGTAGCCTATTTATAATCATAGAATTCCAGTTGTTATGTTGTCATGTTATGTTGTATAAATCCTAAAATTTACATGTCGACAAAATAGCAATCTCCAGTTTCAACCAACATTCAGTACAATCTACATTCTACCGGAAAAAAAGATGTCGAAAACTAATATAATGATCTGAAACGATATGACAGAGAAAAATACTGAAATCTTTAGTGTCCTTCATCAAAATTACGTTGAAACAACCACATATAATAACCTAAAATTATACTTTTAGAAAGATCTTTACATACCGCTAATGTCAGCGATGGTCAGACACTTAATGCAGGTCACACTAGTTTCTCAACGTCATCGACGGTTTTTCGAACACATTCTTTTTTAGAACGCTACTCACTATGGAAACGTCAACGCGGCCGCCATCTTAATCCGGTCATCAGTGCGCTACAAACAGACGCAACTGAACGGAGGAGCTGTTGTTTTCTCGGATATAAAATACAATAACGCTTATATTTAGTCACTGATTGAAATTTTATGTTGTGAAAAAACTCCAATTACCTAGAAGTAAGAACGCTCAAAGGAGTAATGTGTATTTTATAGTATAAAGAGAGATGTATTATCAATAAAAGTATCTTCTTCATCAAAAATAGTGCTGGAATCCTTTTTTTTCTTACAGTTTTATAACATTTAACAAAAACATTTTATAAAAAGTAATGAATCACGCATTATTATAATACTACAAATTATATACAATAATGTACAATAAAATAATACATTATATCTAAAAAAAAGATTAATTAATTATAGCAAATAGAATATGGAATAGTATGTGTGTGCTATGTATAATTATAACTATAATTCGAGTATGAATAATACTAATACACCACTGCGTACATTATTGGCTTCATCATTTATTGCATTGGCGCTGGTTGCTTTGCAGGGTGTGCATATATATATATATATATATATATATATATATATATATATATATATATATATATATACATACATCAACACATTTCTAAACATAACAGTTTTAATACCTCATTTCTAATAACAGATTTATTTTATCTTCAGCTTTAAGTGATATTTAAAGGCTTAACTAGGTTAATTAGGTTAACTAGGCAGGATAGGGTAATTAGGCAAGTTATTGTATAACGGGGGTTTGTTCTGTAGACTTTCGAAAAAATATATAGCTTAAAGGGGCTAATAATTTTGACATTAAAATAGGTTTTTTAAAATGTAAAACTGCTTTTATTCTTGCCTTAATAAAACAAATAAGACTTTCCCCAGAAGAAAAAATATTATCAGAAATACTGTGAAAATGTCCTTGCTCTGTTAAACATCATTTGGGAAATATTTTAAAAAGGAAAAAAATTAAAAGGGGGCTAATAATTCTGACTACAATATACTATGTATGTATATATATATTTGGGCTAAGAACAGTTCTGACGACCTCTAGTGTTGTGAGAGTACATGCAGTTTGCTATACTACAGTACTATATAGTACTATAGTAGGAAGTGTATGCATTATAAGCCACTGTTTCTTGTTTTTTAGGGAATAGTGAAGCTACACTGCTTCTCTCAGAAATGTGTGGTTGATATTAGCATACTACTCCCCTTTTTGGCAGGCTCCAACATGTCTGTGTACATCTTTGTTTAATTTTCTGAAGTGGCAGGTATGCAAGGAAACAAAGTATTAGTCAAAACTACGTAGGAAGATTCATTCGGTGGTTTTTGCTGCTTCAGGCTGGTGGTTGAATTTGCCTGCTATTGTGAAACATCCCTCAAGCTGTTTGGAAAATGGACATCAGTTCACTGAGCAGAATGTCACACTAATTACTTTGATAGATAAATAATCAACTGAGCTTCATTTTCATATGGGCTGAATCTAAGCCATTTCTCCACCATCGTGGGGATCTGTTCTCTTTGCATAACCGTTCTGTGTCGTCAGCACAGATATGGTTTCATTTTCCACTGTGGTGCTCTCTGGTATGTACAAATACGTCAGCCAGTGCATTGGTAACACATGTTTAATGTAAACAATTATATGTCTGAGGATCACATATTTCTGTTTTAGGGACTCTTTTTTTCTGAAATTTACATTGTTGACTAACAATGAATAAACAATATATAGCATGCTTTAGCTTATAGCCAGCTATGGAGAAACTGTCTACCAGCCAACAGAGTTTCAACACCATGCACAAGAGCTCTACCAGTATGCATGGGTATATGCACACAGACTTTTAACTTCACCAGCCAGCCTCAATGCTTTCAGTCTTTCATTATAAAATTGCCACGTTTAAGGTCTGAATTTTTAAAAAATCAGTGATCATCACTGTTTGATAGATATAAAGTGGGTCTCAGACTGGACAAGAAGCACTGCATTAAATCCCATTTTCCTCCGCAATGTCTTTAAAATATGACAGTTTATTTTACCCCAGTATTTTCAACAATCTCACGGCAATTTGAAACTTTTTGTTTTAGTGGCTAATTCGAATTCGTCAATTCGTACAATCTAATTTGTACTATTTACTACGATTTGCTCATCACCCAAAGACGGTTGGGTTTAGGGGTGGGGTTGGGCGCACTGAACTCGTACAAATTTGTACCAATTAACCACTAAACTGACAAATCATAAAATAGTAAAATTTTCTTGTGAGATTTTCAATGTAGTTTCTGTGCTTTCCTGCTGATCCTGACAGTGCTAGCGCTTACACAGTCTTTCATCTCGTTTTACGCTTGAACAACTAAATGAATGTTTAAGTCTATTTACCTGAATGTTTTGTAATTATATTACAACATCGATGCTGTAAAAGGAACCTTATGAAATTTGAAATAGTCACATTAAGCTTTCACCGGAAGTTTATCATTGGCTGAAAAACAATAGTGCATATAGTTAATTCTGAGTCAAAATGGTTTGCAATTGTGCCGCGCCACTCCAGGCTCATGTGGAAACGGTGGAAACACAACTGGAACTGTACCTGATTGTTCTTAAAACCATTCTGCACAATACTGGAAAAGTGAGAAAAACAGTTTCATAAACATGATGAGAATGTTTGTTTATTTAATTGAGACTGCATTTTTTTTCTCTGTTGCGAATAACATATACTGTATATTAATTACTTCCTGTTGATCCTCCATTTTGTAGTCAGTCTGTAGTTTAATAATAATACTTTTAATAATGAGAACCGTGTGTATTTACAACCATTTCAGTTCTTTATCAATGGGATTTGCACAGGAATTTTTTAATTTTCAGTAGGCCATCTCAATCGCTTCCGGTGATAAAATCGATGTGTTTAAGATCTGGTTTCTTTAAAATCAAAGATCTTCACTGCTTGATTGAGATATGATATAAAGTGGGTCTCAGATCAGACCCGAAGCACTGCATTGAATTCCATTGTTCTGCAACACGTCTTTAAAATATGGAAATTTATTTTACCTACATATTTAAGCCTACAAGTTTCCAACATTCTTCAAAATGATCATCTTTTTGTTTGACAAAAAAGAAAGAGGGTGGACTCATAAAGGTCTGTAACCACATGAGGTTAAATGGTTGTGAAATTTAAATTTTTGGGTGAACTACCCCTGTAGCATGATAACCTTTTACAAATATGATTTCCTTTTCAATTGATTGTTTTAGTTATACTTGTAATGAAGTGGTTACAAATTATTAGAAATTGAAAATCAAAGTTAGATTGTTTTTCTAAATGTGTACATTTCTTTTTATGTAAAAGAAAATAAGTTTTTTTTTTTACTTTAAATTTATTGCAATTTATTAATTTATTACAAATTTCAAGAGCTAGGGGGAGATATGAACAATTTCACAGGAATACATTAAACAATATACAGGCTTGAACAGTTCATATAGCTTTTTGATTTTTTTGAGAGTAATGTGGACTCAATATAATGCTTTACTTCATTTATTTAATGGCAATAAAATTTAGATTTCACCTGAAAAATGACATTTATGAAGATAAAATTTGGCCATTAAAATAAAGAAATTTATAAAAAATGTCTTTTTGTGTCTAGAGTTTGTGTCTAAAGTCCATCTTTCCAATCTAAACTAATATTTTCATCAATATTGACAGCAATAAAGTAAATTACATTTGGCCAACCTTACATCGATATATTTTTTCAATTTAGATAAAAAACGTTTGGCAGGATATTCTGTGAAGGAGTTTAAACGAAATCTCTTAAACCTTGTTAGTTAAACAATAGCAATTAGGCAGAAGACAGACTTTTTTCCAATCACTCATAAATTGATTCCAATATGTTATTGCATGGGCTGCACGGTGGCGCAGTGGGTAGCATGGGCGCCTCACAGCAAGAAGGTCACTGGTTCAAGTCTCGTCTGGGTCAGTTGGCGTTTCTGTGTAGAGTTTGCATCTTCTCCCTGTGTTCGCGTGGGTTTCCTCCAGGTTCTCCAGTTTCCCCCACAAGTCCAAAGACATGCGCAATAGGTGAATTGGGTAGTTTGGTAAATTGTCCGTAGTGTATGTGTGTGAGTGAGTGTGAATGAGTGTGTATGGATGTTTCCCAGTGATGGGTAGCAGCTGGTAGGGCATCTGCTGCGTAAAACATATGATGGATAAGCTGGCGGTTCATTCCGCTGTGGCGACTCCAGGTGTACTAAGACGAAAACAAACGAATGAATAAATGAATGCTATTGCATTTGGTTTCGATGCAACATCCTTCTGGAAAAGGGCTTTTATTGATCTTTTATTATTCTTACAACTAGGAAAAACATGGTTTGGGAAATTATATTTTGTTAACAATTCCTTTTAAAGAGAAGACCATCTGAAGTAAATAATTAGTCTACCAATACAAGGTTATTACGAAACCAGTTAGCAAAATTGATTATAAAATGTCCTTATTGTTCTAAATAAAGTAAAGGTGCGTATAAACACTGGACAACATATATATCTGTGAAGATGTTTTTATATGCTTTACAATGTTGTGAAAGTATAAAATTAAGTGCATTCATTGAAAAAAACAAAACAATACACAGACTCTGACGTGACTGGCAGCAGCAGCTCCGTGTTTTATCATATTTTCGTCTCTCATCAGGTGGTGAGGGCGCTACAGTAACAGCTTTTTAACTGGCATATTTTGTATTTAGTATTTTTGAGGTGTCTAAAAAAGTCTATAGTTCTTTAAAAGTCATAACGTTTTGTGCTTGTGTTTTTGTAGACGCTCGTAAGGTGTCTTGATAACGGTCCATCTTGAATGTTTTCAGTAAAATTTAAAGTTCTCGTGCAGCAAGCATCATATGTGCGATATAACTGTTAATGTTCTGGCTTTTTTGTAAGTGGACGAGGTTGTGTTGGTTTGTAAGTGGGAGAGTGTTTTGTTCAGACCCCTGAGAGAGAAGAAACGCTTCAGAAGATCCTCCCTCGTCCCTCCCTCTTGTAGTCTGGCAGCGATACATTACACATACCTCTGTTTCACTCATCTTTTTCAATGAAGATAACGGGAGAACAAACATTCACAGACGATTTAAAGCGGTAAGGGATTTAAGAGTACTTTTCAAAACAAACTCTAATTAACTTCACATTTAGCAATAACATAACAATCGCGCGTTTTCGAAGTGTCTTTACCACCACTCGTTGCTATCAAGCTTTGAAACAGTTCCTCGCAGTCATGTAACACATTCACGACTTTATTTGGTTAACGTAACGAGCTAACTTACGTAACTTTTTGATCATAAATACGTTGTCCATTGTAAATCGATGAGCTATCAATATTTTAGTTCGCACTTATGTCAATAACGTAACTTGATAGTAAGCCATAACGGGCTGGGCGTGAAGTCTGTTATGACCATGCCGAGGTCTGCAACATACAAATACACTTTAAGTCGACAAACGGAATGTTTTCTTGTACGTTATTGGTGTGCAAGTACATTATGTTTACGTTGAGAGAATTATGACGAATCCCTTAGTAAACATAATTGTAGACGTGTATCCTCTTCGTATAAATGAGGAATTGATTTTTAATTGTTTTTTCAAACATTTATATAATTTATGGATACAAATATGAAAGAAAAGTATATAAAATGTATTAAAGTTTTTTTTTGTATCTCTTACATTAATAATGTTTTTGTACGGAAAGTGTAATAATCATATAGTAGGCCTATGTAATATATATATATATATATATATATATATATATATATATATATATATATATATATATATATATATATATATATATATATATATATATAAAATGCCTGATCATGTAGATTCTGTTAAATTATTGTTGCCATTGAAACATTCTGATATTAATGCACATAGAGACTATAGATTCTCCCACAAACTGGAGTTTATTTGTCTGTCTAAATTTATAAAGAGAGACACTAAAGTGAGGACAGAAAGGAAAGTGTTTCGCATGAAGGATCTTTTACCATTAACATGTATTACAATTCCTTAGGGTGAAATTAATATGTTATTACATGTTTTGTTTTTTTGCCTGTGTGTTGTGCGTAGGCCGACATATTATGATGTAATATGGGGATTTTTATTGTTTTAACAGGTGCTGGTGTGCACTAAGTAACCTTGGGAACAGACACAAAAACGCTTTTTTTTAACTTTATGCAGTTTTCATTTGTTTTATGGTCTCAGGTGGTGCGTAAAATAAATACATTTTCGAGGAGGTGTAAACCGTGCATTTATCTGTGTGCAGACTTTAATTCCACTACTTTCAATGATGTTTTAGATCCATGCACCGGACAAAATGTGTGTTTAGATATTGAACATTTGATGCTGCTCCTCTTCTTTGAATTACAAGAGTTTCAACACAACTACTTTGTATAAGGATAAAAAAAAAAAAATCTAAACCGCAATATATTTCTCAACATTTTTTCTCAGTATTTACATTTTTGTATCGAACTTTGTCCATTTGAACTACAGTGCATGATGTAAAACATGCAGCATTGCTTACTATAAATACTGTATAAGTGTTTTCTTGTCAAATATTTGCTCAACACTTACCTAATGCCTCACCTGACACCATAATAAAAATTCCTTTCATCGCAATATTGTTGTCCGACTATTCACGGAAGTACTTAAACTGACTTCATTAGTATTCCCTGTGTATTTTGTGCTTTTCTCCATAGAGGTTAACCCATGAGACTCTCGGAGCCCAAGCATGAACCAGGGGAGTGGTGCTTGTTTGTGGACTCCAGTGCCTCAGCAATGCCCTGCACCATGTGATCGTTACAAGCATGCTTCTTGTGCCCACAGAGGACATGTTTACTTGCTAGGTGGCAGAGAAAAATGCTCACTCAGAGATTTCTGGAAATACAATGTGGGTAAGTCATTGCTATTTATCTGAGGCATTTGACGCTTGTGCTTGTTATTTATTACACAGTATATGGATTCTAAAGAATTGGATGATTTGAATTTAAGGGACATTTCTAAATGTTTTTAGTTTGTAACGACTGGGTTGAGCTTCCCTGTGATAGCGATGAAGCACCTGAAGAAGTGGAAGAGCACACTATGGTAGCACACCAGGTAACTGAAAGTCACAGCATGAACAATATGACATTTCAGACTGACAATTTATCACATTTACATATCAAATTTTTATATTTATATATCCTTAATTGTACACAGAAAAAAAAATTATTTACTTTGTGTAATTTGCTTAACTAAGTTTGCTTAACTAAGTAAATTAACGTTGTTTGTTAAATAATTATTACTTAATCATTTGATGTTTTCTTTGTAATACTGTTTCAAGTACACGTTGTTTGTAAATTTTACATGAAGAATGTATTTCTATTGAAATGTATTCTTTACCTAAAAACATTTAAGTAAACAACACAGCATACATTCACTGGCCACTTTATTAGGTATACCGGTCCAACTGCTTGTTAACGCAAATTTCTAATCAGCCAATCATATAGCAGCAACTCAATGCATTTAGGCATGTAGACATGGTCAAGACAATGTGCTGCAGTTCAAACCGAGCATCAGAATGGGGAAGAAAGGTGATTTAAGTAACTATGAACAAAATATCCAGTGAACGGCAGTTCTGATGCCTTGTTGATGTCAGAAGAGAAAGCCAGACATGTTCGAGCTGATAGAAAGGCAACAGTAACTCAAATAGGGTATATACCGAGCTAGTGTTTTTCCCATACTGCTAAACTTCCGGTGACCGGTTATTGTGAGTTTTTTCCATTTTATACGGTTCCTTTTACAGCATCGATGTTGTAATGTAATTAAAATACAATCAGTTAAACAGACGTTGGCATTCATTTAGTTGCTCAAGCGTAAAACGAGACAAAAAGCCGTTTGCTCGCACACGCCCGTCAGAATCGGCAGGCTAGTGCAGAAGCTCCATTGAATATACTGGGGTAAAATAAATGCTCATATTATAAAGACATGGTGGGGAAAATGTAATTTAATGCAGTGCTTCTTGTTCAATCTGAGACCCACTTTATATCGGATATCACTTAGCCAGTGGGGATCGCCGATTTTTAAAGAAAACAGACCTTAAACTCACCGAATTTGCATTGGCATACAGTTCACCGGAAACGATTAACCCAGGTTACTGGCAAATTAAAAGTCCTATTAGCATGCTTCGGCATATACCCTATAACCACTTGTTACAACCGAGATATGCAGAAGAGCATCTCTGAACGCACAACATGTCGAACCTTGAGGCGAATCGGCTACAGCAGCAGAAGACCACACCGGGTGGCACTCCTGTCAGCTAAGAACAGGAAACTAAGGCTACAATTCAGACAGGCTCACTAAAATCTCACTAAAATTGGACAATAGAAGATTGAAAAAGCGTTGCCAGGTCTGATGAGTCTCAATTTCTGCTGTGGCATTCGGATGGTAGGGTTAGAATTTGGCATCAACAACACGAAAGCATGAATCCATTCTCACAGGCTGGTGGTGGTGCTGGTGTAATGGCGTGGGGGATATTTTCTTGGCACGCTTTGGGCTCATTAATACCAACTAAGCTTTGGGTCATTGCCACAGCCTACCTGAGTATTGTTGTTGACCATGTCCATCCCTTTATGACCACAGTGTTCCCATCTTCTGATGGCTACTTACAGCAGGATAATGCACCATGTCATAAAGCGTGAATCATCTCAGACTGGTTTCTTGAACATGACAATGAGTTTACTCCACTCAAATGCCCTTCTCAGTCACCAGATCTCAATCCAATAGAGCACCTTTGGGACGTGGTGGAAAGGGAGATTCGCATCATGGATGTGCAGCTGACAAATCTGTAGCAACTGAGTGATGCTATCATGTCAATATGAACCAAAATCTCTGAGGAATATTTCCAGTACCTTGTTGAATCTATGCTACGAAGGATTAAAGCACTTGTAAGGTGTACCTAATAAAGTGGCCAGTGAGTGTATATCTTTGTTGGAACATGAAGACATACTAACATAATTGAGATAATGGGGTGTACACCTAACCGAGCACAGAGAACTCAATACTTGATGCACAATACACAATAACTGTAACAGTCAAGTTGTTTTCGGTATGAGTTTGTTTTTTTGACTATAAAAGAACCTCAAATGTCATAATATAGAAGTTACTACATTAACAGCAAATGCAACCATTAAACAGTGTAAATATTTAAAAAAGTGCATGCCCAGTGTTTCTCAGTGCATGATAGGAACATGAATATCAAAGTTAGGTTTTACTTGCTTTTCTCACTTCGATGTTTCCTCTGAGATTCATTGTAAACAAACAATTACAAGTAAACTTTTTAAAAAGTTTTATTTATCCATTGCATTGAGCAATATTGTAGCATTTACATTTGATTTTCTTGGTCCATATTGTATAAATTATATTTGATTTCTGTAGTATCTACTTCAGCACAGAATAGTTATTATCAGTGCACCTAAATAAGTGCTATAACTGAATAACTGAATTTCTGACTTTTTTCTTAGGGATTTTTATATGTGTTTGGAGGATTGAGAGATTCATCGTATTCTAACTCAAAAACACCTCTTTGGGTATTTGATACAGGTATTTTTTTTATTAAATCCATTTAAAAGTTATATTATATATTGTTTTACTTCACTTCATATTACATAGTTCACCCAAAATGTAAATTATGTCATTATTTACCAACTTGTTCCAAACCAGTTATTTTTTTTCGTTGAACACAACAAAAGATATTTTAAAGTACCTGGTAGCCATTGACTTTCATAATATTTTTCCAAATTATGGCTATGAATGACAGTGTCTACCGGGTGTCAACATTCTTTAAAATGTCTTCAGAAAATAAATGAACTTGGAACCACTCTAAATGGTTATTTGTATAAAAAAATCGGAATTTGTATTTATTTCTGTCCCCTTTTGCTTTAATAACAGCAATACTTCAGCTGCACGAGTGTATGATTATTGCTGTTTTTACCTCTTCAGTTCTATATTCTTTGCAGGTAAAGAGTGCTGGATTAACTGGAAAGCTGACAGTGTGGCCTTACAGGTAAACAGAATGTTTTACAAAGAGTTACAGCTGTAACATTTATGATCTTTTTTGATACAGCAAACTGTTTTTGTAGGGAGTGACACCAGGGAACAGAAAAGGTCACAGTGCTGTCATCTTGGGGTCATCGATGTACATCTATGGTGGATATATTGATATAAAAGGATCAACAAAGGAATTCTGGAAATTTGATTTTGGTAAGTATTATCATATTTATCTCACTATCATAGTCATGCTTTTTTTGTAAGCAGGAAAATCCTAACATTGAACATTTACTTACACTGTATAACATTCAAAAGTAGAGAAGAGTGGGTAAATACTTGCAGTGGTTCCTCAAGGATTTTTTCCAGCTGTGGCGGCAGGCCTTTTTTACACAGAGCTACCAACTACCTGTGGCGTTATTTCAATGACAAATGTTGTGAACGCAGCATTACAAGATCGCGTTCGCATTTATGTAATAGCCTACGAGCATGCAAATCTCTTTGCTTGCACGCCGATTTCCTCTGCTTGTGCACAAAACTCATTGCATGCCCCCTCAAATATACGGCTCAAGCGCAGATGTTCTTTTGCGCTCTTTAATAAACGCTGCTGAAGTGCGATTTAGTGTGTTTATGTAACAAGTATGTCTCCAACATTTATTAGATTTGCTAGGAATAGTTATGAATATCTCCAATAGACCTACAGAGTGGCATTAATGCGCCCTGAAGTAAAGTAAAACTGTTATACGTAGTGTCTGCTGGCCTTACGCATCACTCACCTGTCAGTCAGCCAGTCAGTCAGTCAGCACGTAACCTAAAGGGTAAATAAATAACGCACAGCACTACTACCGTTACAGAAAAGTTTTCGCGGTTATAATTCACTTAACTTTTAATATGATTTGGTGTGATCATCTCCCGCTACTAAAAAAAACAAAAACACGGCTGAATGTTTTGAAGGAGAAGCTGCAATGTAGCCATGGCGGGATCAATTTTGGTGTGGCGGCCCGCCATGGAAGAATGAATATAGTGGAAACCATGACTTGGGTTAATAAAATCTTAATAATTCAGGATTAGGAATTTTAGTTAAAATTTTTAGTCTTACAAACATACAGTAGTTAGTCTCTCACTGGACATCGCTAGACTCTCCCAGACATCACTAGTCTCTCACAAACATCACTAGTCTCTCCCAGACATCACTAGTCTTTCACAGGACATTGCTAGTCTCTCACAGGACATTGCTAGTCTCTCACAGACATCACTAGTCTCTCACAGGACATTGCTAGTCTCTCCAAGACATTACTAGTCTCTTGCAAATGTCGCTAATCTCTCACAGGTCAAATGGCATACCTAGTCTCTCACATTGCTAGTAATCGCTAGTCTCTCACAGGATATCGCTAGTTTCTCACAGGATGCTAGTCTCTCACATTGCTAGTAATCACTAGTCTCTCACAGGATATCGCTAGTTTCTCACAGGATGCTAGTCTCTCACATTGCAAGTAATCGCCAGTCTCTCACAGGATAACGCTAGTTTCTAACAGGACATCACTATTATCTCACAGGAAATCACTAGTCTCTCACAAACATCGCTAGTCTCTCACAGACATCACTAGTTTCTCACAGGATGCTAGTCTCTCATAGACATTGCTAGTCTCTCACAGGCATTGCTAGTCTCTCACAGAATATCATTAGTCATTAACAGATTATCGCTAGTCTCTCACAGACATTATTAGTCTCTCACAGGACATCACTAGTCTCTCACAAACATCGCTAGTCTCTCCCAGACATCACTAGTCTCTCACAGACATTGCTAGTCTCTCACAGAATATCATTGGTCTCTAACAGAGTATCGCTAGTTTGTCACAGGACATCGCTAGTCTCTCATAAACATCACTAGTCTCTCACAGGACATCGCTAGTCTCTCACAGACATTGCTAGTCTCTCACAGAATATCATTGGTCTCTAACAGAGTATCGCTAGTTTCTCACAGGACATCGCTAGTCTCTCACAAACATCACTTGTCTCCCACAGACATCACTAGTCTCTCACAGGTCATAGGACATTGCTAGTCTCTTTCAGACTTCGCTAGTCTCTTACAGAATATCGATATTGATCTGCTGTGATCTTGATCAGCTCTTCTTCTGTCTCTTCAGAGTTTACTCATTTTTTTCTCAACCATAACATTGTCACCAAATAATTGGCAAATGTTTTCTGGGCTTTCATTTCCTTATTTCATTATTGCAGTGTTTTCAGTTTAAAGGAACTCCTTTACTCAGTACTGTGTGATATGTAACAGGGCTCATTGTCCTGCACGAATGGGTGGTGAATTCAGGGAAGGAACCACATGTTGTTGAAAGAGCTTATGATAAATATTTGCATTCACTCTGCCATGTAAAAACCCAACTCCTGCTGCAGAAAATATCAAACCTTCACACTTCCTCCTCCACCTCTACTGATTCTGCACACATATTGGGCTCAGTCTTTCCCCAGTTAGATAACACTGGACCAGTTCTCTGTCCACACAACATGCTCCACTGAAGTTAAGGCTGGTTTATACTTCTGAGTCGAGTGATTGGCGTGACCCACGGAGCCTGGCTTGCGTGTAGTCGTGCATTTATACTACTTGTGTTGCTCTGCAATAACACTTCTGAAACGCTAGCTGGCAATAGGTTTTTATGTTTCTCTGTGTTAAGTTTCTTTGCTGGTATTTAGTTACCAGCAAAGAAACGCTACAAGTAGCTAAAACTCGCTCATTCAGAGGCGGATGTACCTGCGGACACACAACAACTTTAATCATAAGGTAAACACAAAACAAAAGTCTCCATCTGGAGCTCCTTCATGTGATTCGACACTTGTAAACACTCGCTCGCGGGTGTCAGTACCACCCATGCTCGTCACCACTACCAAGATGACCAATCACAGAGCTTGCACTATGTGTCGTAGCGATGTGTAGGTAAATTTTTTGAGAAGTGCGTTTCACCGTCGGGCAACTTAATTCAGTATAGTTTGAAGGTGTGGAGTTAGTTTAGTGGTTGTAGTATGAACGGTCTAGGAGGAGATGCATTCTTTAGATAGTCTAAGACGAAACGGAAGAAGAAGAATAAGTTTATATAGTATAACAGTATGTTGGCTTTCTCAAGCCACCATAATAATACAATAAATAATCTTCCTTAAATAAAAATATGGTAATTATTCACTTCAGCATTAGTGTTTCTTAGATATTAATCAACATACCTGCATAGCACACACATTAGACAAACTCTCAATATCAGTTGAGTCTTTCTTTTGCCTGTAAACCACAAGGTATGTTTGAATACTTCAGCCGTGGCTCATGACGAAAGATATAGGTTTTCGTATTTTTTAAAAGCAGAATTTATGTTAAGTCTCCGAAGCTTGTGAAAACAAAAAAACACAGCATACATGAATGCATTTAATTTATTGTAGGTTATTTATTAAGTATCTGTACTGTATATGACAGGGGCCTGTTGGTTAGAACATTTCTGCAGTGGTTTGCATGTGTCGAGTAGACTTTTCAAAAAATTAAAAGTAAATAAACAATATCCTACGTAATAATAATAATCATCATCATCAACATCATCATCATTAATATTATTAAAGTAGGATTTTTTTCATTTCCTTATAAATAATAAATTAAATTTTTTAATTTTAAAAATTAAAATGAAAAAAATGGCCTCATTATTGAATTATTTCTATGATTTATATATGATATTCGAATATGTGTTAGCTTTTGTAAGTTATTTTATGTTCATTTAAAATAGAATATGTAATGATTTCATTAATATTTGTAAAGGAAACACAGGCCCTATATGTGCCATTTACATATATTTCAATTAATATGGAAAACGAGTGCATGTTTTTATCAAAACTAATATTAAATTTTTTTTAAATGCGTGTGCGTGTAAAACAATATAATTTGCACAAATAAATTATGGCGTTCTTCTCTAAAGAAGTTGTTACCACCCAGTTTAGAGCATCAATATGGGCGTTTTACGTTATAACTAATGTGGTTCAAGTGATGGATCTGCTCTTGTAAGGATAACTTCAAATTTAAACCTCAAAATTTTGGAAACTGTAGATTGTTGTCTAATTTTGATCTCCACTGTAATTTCTATAATTTACACACAGCCAGGTGATTCTTCTAAAAAAAATTTGATTTTCTACATCTTGCTGTAGAATCCAGGGTGTGGTCTCAGCGAAGCAGCGCACAAGTTGGGCCTGGTCCCAGACACAGTCACTCAGCTGTGACACACGGGGAATGGATGTACCTCTATGGTGGCCTGCAGGGCTTGAGAGAACAGAAGGACCTGTGGAGCTGGAGTTCTGCCAGTCAAACTTGGAGCTGCATCAAATTCCAGTGAGTTTCTTGAACAACATTCGATGTATTTTTCAATGCATCAGTCATAGATCATCTGCTGCTGCTCTTAAGTCAGTTTTTAAACCGGTTTAAAAGCAACAGGAGGATCATCCATTAATGAACACAGCTCTGTATCTTGGTAAAACAATGGCTGACTGTAGGAAGCTAGACTGTGATAGGAAAGTGGCCACAGTCCACTGCACAAAAACATTGAAAATACTTGTAGTCTTCCCTGTTTTAGTCAATTTTCAGTTTTAATTGTGGGCTACTGTGTGGGGAAGTTATAATCATGAGATTGGCCAAACTTTCTGAAGTTAATAGCTTCAAATATGGCTGCACGATATTGGAAAAATCTGACATGGCGATATTTAATTGTTTTGCGATAAATATTGTGACATGAATACAGTTTCACTAGATGGTTTGAATTCTCTATTTCATATTTTCTAGGGAGTCTAACAAGTATTTAAGTACAGAAATTGATTAATCACAATGCAAATTACTTGGGGTTGCCTTGTCTCTAGTCCAAATATCTAAAAAATATAGATTTTATTTTTCACTTTCAGAAATAAAAAGTCAAAATTATGTGAGGTTTTCCTTAAAACAAGCTAAATAATCCTGTTTTAGGTTTGAAATGCAGATATTTGGACATGAAACAAAACAAAAATTTTCTAAGAAACTCATACTGTAACTGTACAATAAATGAACACTATGTCATCTTCATAGTATCATCGTCATAAATGCAATTAATCTTTGTTATGCCTCCAAAAGTCATAATTTCTTGTGCCCAAATGTTTTAAACTCTCCGTCACAGACCTTAAAAACACATGCAAATTATAAACCTTCACTTTATTATGGCTAATCTAAGCAGTGACTAAACATCCTGTAATGTGTGGCTCCTGGTCAACCACAATCCAGACTCAACATTGTAAATCCGGCGATGTGATTATTGCGGATGCACACATTGCGATATCGATGCTGAAACTATATATTGTGCAACCCTACCTTCAAGCCAGTCATGCATCAATCTTGGCTAAGTCCATTAACTGCTTATTATTACACCAGTGGCCCAATTTTATTAGTAGATATTTTAATGCATGTTTTTATCGAAAGACTGAAAATATACAGTTGAAGTCAGAATTATTAGCCCCGCTTTGAATTTTTTTTCTTTTTAAAATATTTCCCAAATGATGTTTAACAGAGCAAGGAAATTTTCACAGTATTTCTGATAATATTTTTTCTTCTGGAGAAAGTCTTATTTGTTTTATTTCGGCTAGAATAAAAGCAGTTTTTAATTTTTTTAAAATCATTTTAAGGTCAAAATTATTAGCCCCTTTAAGCTAATTTGTTTTTGATAGTCTCCAGAACAAAGCATCATTACACAATAACTTGCCTAATTACCCTAACCTGCCTAGTTAACCTAATTAACCTAGTTAAGCCTTTAAATGTCACTTTAAGCTGTATAGAAGTGTCTTGAAAAATATCTAGTAAAATATTATTTACTGTCATCATGACGAAGATAAAATAAATCAGTTATTAGAGATGAGTATTAAAACTATTGTGTTTAGAAATGTTGAAAAAAATCTTCCCGTTAAACAGAAATTGGGAAAAAAATAAAGAGGGGGCTAATAATTCAGGGGGGATAATTCTGACTTCAACTGTAGGTGCATGCGTATTGGCCTGTATAAAAAATTGAAAAAACATTCAATAAACAGTATTTATCAACATTAGATGTAACAAAAAAGTCTACAAAACAAAACTCTATAGCACATTATAGTAATGTAAAATCAAAAACTGAAAAAAATTAAAGCAACGTGTATGGAATTCTTGCAAAGTCAACTTACAGTCAGGGTTCATACGGTCATGGAAAACCTGGAAAAGTCCTGGAATTTTGACATGGCATTTTCCAGGCCTGGAAAAGTTTTGGAAAAACAGAAAAGCTTTTAGAAGAGTCATGGAAAACAGATATCTGCATACTTGAATATAGGTTAGCTGCCTTTACTTCTTTTCAGTCCTTGGCCAATCACATACTCTCACATTATTAGGGCGGTGTAAGCATTATCTAAATAAACTTTACATAGATATAAATATAAATTGGGCATCACGGTGGTGCAGTGGATAGCACAATCGCCTCAAAGCAAGAAGGTCGCTGGTTTGAGCCTCTGCTGGGTCAGTTGCATTTCTGTGTGGAGTTTGCATGTTCTCCCCGTATTTGCGTGGGTTTCCATGTGGTATAGGTAAATTGTGTAAGCCAAAATTGTCCCTCGTGTATGTGTGTGAATTAATGTGTATGGATGTTTCCCAGTAATGGGTTGCAGCTGGAAGGGCATCTGCTGCGTAAAACATATGCTGGATAAGTTGGCGGTTCATTCTGCTGTGGCGACTCCAGATTAATCAAGGCACTTAGCCGAAAAGAAAAGAAATGAATAAATAAATACAAATTGAAACAAAATAGATTATTGTGTGTTTTAGGATATGCTGTAATAAATTTGAACATGTATTGTTTTTTGCCACGCATATGTAGACATTGCAAGAAACATTAGATCATGAAATTTTACTTGTAAGTTTAGGGAAAATCATGGAAAAGTCATGGAATTTTAGTAGTTAAAATGTTTATGAACCCTGTACAGTTATTCACTGTATGCATTAATAAAATTGACTCAGTTTCAGTTTGTAAATCACTGTCACATAAAATTTAAACCATTTTCAAGTGAATATATTAGACCCATATATTATGAAATTATTATAAAAGTGTATTTTTATCATTTATACAAATATTCAAAATAAAATAAATACTGTATGTCTTTTTCCTACTATGTAAATGGGATGTTTATACAAGAACCTTAATAGATTGCTTTACCTTTAGGATAGTATGAGCGTCCCTTGCATAAGGATGATCATATTTGGAGATTGATGCCTTTAAAAGACTTAAAAAGCCCTTCCTCTTCATATGTAAACTGCAAAAACATTTTAGACCACTTTAAAGTGATGCATAGTGAAACCAAACAATATTAACAAATGTAAGACCCTGATTTAGCTGATACAAAACAAACAAACTATAAATAACATGGGCATGGGTGGCCCTGGGATATTCACTAACCGTATGCTGAAGTATTTCAAACTTCTTTTTACAACTTGAATGAAAGACTTACTAAAAATGAAATTGTTAGTATATTGTTACCTTAAAGCAATGGTCTCAAACTCAATTCCTGGAGGGCCGCAGCTCTGCATAGTTTAGCTCCAACCACCTCCAACTCACACCTACGTAATAGTCTCTAGTAGTCTAGAACACCTTGATTAGTTGAATCAACTGTGTTTGATTAGGGTTGGAGCAAAACTGTGCAGAGCTGCAACCCTCCAGGAATCGACTTTGAGACCCATGCCTTAAAGGGATAGTTCACCCAAAAATGACAATTCTGTCAACATTTACTCACCCTTTTTTGTTCTAAACCAGTTTGAGTTTCTTGTTCTGTTTATTATAAAATAAAATATTTTGAAGAATGTTTGGGACCTCTTACCATTGACATCCATATTTAGAAAAAAATACTATTGAAGTCAATAGTTACAGGTTTTCAACATTCTTCAATATACTGTATATCATCTTTTTTGTTCAACAGAATTAAAAAATTCTGGTAAAGTGGTAAATGATGACAACATTCTCATTGTTAGGTGAACTTTCCCTTGTGTCTCTGTTTAAAACAATCTACAGGTCTGAAAACACGTTCTAATACAGCTATTATTCCTTCATACCCAGCAGTTCAGGTCCGTCCAGGCTGGTTGGTCACTCAGCTGTATTGTTTAAGGACAGCATACTGATATTTGGAGGAGGTGAAACCCAGAGTTCCCCTCAGAACAGTTTGTGGAAGTTCAATCTGGAAACCCAGACTTGGAAGAAGCTGCCATTGCTGCCTGGATCTGCCTCTGTGTACCGGATCCATCACTGCAGCGTTGGCTTAGGCCAAAGTTTCCAGCCAACAACACCAACTAGCATCTATTACAGGGAAATACCCAACTCTCACAACATCAAGAACAAGCTAAGACCCTTCAAGAACAAGTGCCAACCATCCCGGACCACTTTACAGGAGCCCTGCTTTGAGCTCCAGACTTTTCACAAGGAGAGTAAGAAGTATTTAGCAGATATTAGCATCGCACTGAAAGACTCTAAACTAAAAGGCAGCTGTCTCACCTTTGAGAATCAGGAGGCTGTTGGCGAGAAGAGGAAAAGCTGTGAGCTGACAGAGGAAAGCGAGGATGAGATGTTCCTCCACATGCCGGACTTGATGTTGGTTCTGGGTGGCAAACCTCTGCAGGGACAGCAGGGGATTTCAGTGTGGCACATGACCGTGGCGTAAATTACTATGTTCTTTCTCTTTCTCTGTGAGAAATAAAAGCAACAGTAGGTCAATCCTGTGGGGAAATTCAGAATTTCATGAATTCATTTACATACTGTAAAGGTGAAATTTGTTATGTCATGTCCAGGATTTCTGCAAGTTTCATCAATTTTTAATTTGAAGGGGGCCTATTATGCAAAAAACACTTTTATAAGCGGTTTAAACACGGTTGTGTTGCAAGAATCTGTGAATATATCCAGCTTGTAGTGGTAAAAATGTATTAATTATATTTTTTATAATCACAATTCATAAAACTCTGCAGAAACACTTTGATTGACATTCTCCCCCGTCCACTAGTGATGATCTCTCCCTTATTAGCGTAGGCTGTTAGTCTACTATACTTTATTAATACTTCATTACCTGCGACTCCTTTGTGTGTCCACATGTGCTTGGTTGTATACTATATCAATGAACTGTTTAGACTTTTAAAAACAGTGCTGTAACACATTAAGCCCCTAAGCATTGTTCTTATGACGTTTTTTCTATAGGAGGAAAACGCAAATTACTTCCAAATACTTCAGATATAGTCTGTGTTAGTTAATGCAAGGCCTTTGATGAAATCCAGGCATAACACTGTATAACAACATTTCAGATGACTGTTCTAGAGCCTACAGTTTATCAATCTGTCAGATTCTGAAGTGCATTACATGACTAAAGAAAAACATAAATGATCTTAAATAAAACAAAGACAATACATTTAAAAATATAGTATATATAAGTATATAATTTCACTCAGCTGGGAAATGGAGGCAACTTGAATGGTTTGTGAGCATGATTAAGTGCACACAGCATGCCAATTTATCTGATAATTGTAGGAAATAATCCCAAAAGATTGTCATGAAGTGTAATATTAGCTAATACTTCCGTATCAGCTTCACGAGGGAGAGCGAGATGTTGCCACTTGGGTGATACGCAGGCATTTGTAGCTCCGCCCTCTTTTAAAAAAAGAGAACAATCTCATTTGAATTTAAAGCAACAGTCACCAAAACGGCACAATTAGGATCAAAGCTTTAAAGTGGCAGTTATAAAGAGTTTATGTGTGGGGTATTTTGAGCTGGAACTTTACATACACACTCTAGGGACATCAGAGACTTATTTTACATCTTGTAAATAGGGGCATAATAGGTCCCCTTTAAGACTTTTAGGACCATTATAAATGAAATTTCAGATTTATACAGAGCTTAACACTGATGATTTTTTTTTTATGGCCAATGTAATGTAATGTGTATTTATATAGCTCATTTATTGTGTATGGCCATACACCCAAAGCGCTTCACAATCATGAGGGGTGGAGAGACAGTGATAGAGCAAATTCGGTGGATAGGGATCATTAGGAGGCCATGATGGGTAAGGGCCAATGGAGGGAGTTTGGCCAGCACACCGGGGTTACACCCCTGCTTTTTACGAGAAGTGCCATTGGATTTTTAATGACCACAGAGAGTCAGGATCACAGTTTAATGTCTCATCTGAAAGACGGCACTCACTGACAGTATAGTGTCCCCTTTACTTTACTGGGGCATTAGGACTCACACAGACCACGGGTTGAGCGCCCTCTGCTGGCCTCACTAACACCACTTCCAACAGCAACCTAGTTTTCTCCTGTGGTCTCCCATCCAGGTACTGACCAGGCTTAGCCCTGCTTAGCTTATGGAAATAGAAATAGCAATGAAAAATATTTCTCTCATCAAAAAAAATAAATAAATATACACAATTTAGTTATTTTCTAGCCACTAATTTTAAATAATGTGTCAATAATCCTATATGTATCATATACTTTAAGTTCTACTTTTTTTTTTAACATGTTTTTCTGAGTTTTTTTTATTTGGCGAGCTTTAAAAACTATAATAAACTAAATCCTTGTCCAAGTCAGTGTCCTCAACAAATATGGTCTACAAATACACAGAGAACTTTTAAACAAATGTTACTGTAAAGAAGATAATCAAACCATATTGGAAAATTAAGTTATAAATAAAGCTTTGTAAAGAGATTTATTGAGATGGATTGTTGATGATTAGATTGGTATTTGTCCAGTTGTGTAGCTTTACATGGACAAATGAAAATTAAAACCTGTTTAAAATAGTTTAAGACCTACAACACAATATTTCAGTGAATTTAAGACTTTTTTAAGCCCTAAAATGTAGTTTTTGAAATGTAAGACTTTTTAAGACCCCACAGACACCCTGATTTGTATTTTATACAGCATTTGTGATTTGTTTTATATGTATCAGACTTTTATTATGTTATGTACCAGTCAAAACTGATCATTTGAATTTTATTATATGACTGAAATCAACCCAAACATTGTTCCATTTTGTCATTTGCTGTGCTGTCACTGCTTTTATTAAATGCTTGTTACTGGTAGAACAGTAGCACCATGCACACTTTGAACATTATGTTTTTTTGTCTTCACATTGGTTCATGATGGCTGCACTCAAAGTATGCTTTAATAAGTGATGAATTACATGATAAATGCGTAATCCATTTGCAACAATTAAAAATGTGTTCTAGTGCTAATTTGACTTAAAACCCACATTGATATTACCAATGTTAAAACCAACATTGCACAGTTATATATATTATTTTTATTAAAGGGGTGGTCCAGAATGAAATTTTAAGGTTTGCTTGTGTTTATAAGATGCAAAGCAATGTGTACTCATGTTTCACTTGAAGGAAATCATGTTATTTTTTAATAAATCCTACTTTGATTATATACAGGTACTCAGCTAACATGAAAACGACTGTCATATTTCCTAGTTCCTCTGAGAACGCCCACCCTCAAGTGACACTGATTGGTCATCTGTCATAATGTGCTGTGATTCGCGGATCAGCCCCACGTCATGCGCGTGCTTGTGTAAACAGTCAGTCAACCTCATGCCTGCTCTCTAAAATAAAATCTGACAAGTGTCTGTAACAAGTGAAAATGGGGTGCGGCTCCTTTAAGAGAGATCGCCATTGTGTGTGTCTCTCTGTGTGTGTGTGTGTGTGTGTGTGTGTGTGTGTGTGTGTGTGTGTGTGTGTGTGTGTGTGTGTGTGTGTGTGTGAATTGTCTGTAGATGCGTGTAACACAAGAAATGCATGTGCGCGGGACCGATGTTTATTTTTATTTTCTCTGCTGCTCGGATTAAGTTATTGTTCTGTAATATACAGTGACGCTGTTGACAGAAGAATAAAGCACAAGATGTGGGATGCGACCTGCGTGCGATGTTTATTTTTATTTTCTCTGCTGCTCGGATTAAGTTATTGTTCTGTAATATACAGTGACGCTGTTGACAGAAGAATAAAGCACAAGATGTGGGATGCGACCTGCGTGAGCCTTGATTGATTTTTCTGCTGCTACACGAGTTAGGCGAGCTCTCCTGTATTTTTTATCATGTAACTCAACGCGTTACATGATGTCTTTCACACATATTCAGAATATGCATGTGTAAGTAATATGAATTATTTTGCGAGTTCATTATCTGAGATAATGAGATTAAAAAAAGCTCCTCATAGAGAGACACGCACGCGCTGGTGAAGTTGTGTGTGTGTGTTTATAGCAGTTTGACTGATAAATATGAATTTGTAGCTAAATCGCTAGCAGTGCCAAACTGCCTTTCCCATTGTTTACATCCTTGCTACAGCATACCGTTAATGCTAGACACTGTTCATGTAATAGATCAATTTTAACTAATAAAAACACGTACAGGTTGTGGCCTTAGAGTTCACAGCTTCTGCTTGTTGGAGCTGCTCTTTTGAGGAGATTTTAACTGAATCCAGCACTGAACTGGGAGAGATTCTGGAAGTTGTGTTTTGTCAAATCATGTTTGCTATGTATCTTATAACTCTATGGAGCATAATTAATATTGAACTGTAAGCACTTCTGTCTTTATGTCGTGTCATCTGGAACCCCAAATACAGAAACAGCTCTCTCTCTCTGCTGTAACATTACAGCGCCTCTGGCCACTTAGCTGCGCAGTGTGTGTGCATGGTAAAAGTATGTTTATGATCTCACAGGCTCGGAAGTATTTTTTTGTTGTCTCCAAAATTCGTTCATTGTAGGCTTTGCTAAGCTAACTGTAAAAACCAAGGTCTCCCTTTGCATTGGACTTTGAGCGTCTTATATTCAGAGATGCTGTTTATGTTCACACAGCTACATTACACATCAACTAACGTTTAAAATATGATATTGTAGTGGACCACCCCTTTAAATACCTTATAGCAGGATGCAAAAATGTGAGTACTAAATGTATAACATGTTTGTTGTTAATTACTTGTAATAAATAACTGCAATAGGTTCAGCTGTTAAAATAATTCCAAATTTATATAATAAAAATGAAACTAAGCTGTTCTTGTACAAGATTACAATTTTAACCTGGACATCTTTTCTACCTGCATGTAGTGCTTATTATAACCACTGGAGGGCGACAAAGATCGTCACTTAATACAATACAGTCCTGTTGATTTCTGACAATGCAGGGAACTACTACACCAAAACGTATTGTGTGCCTTTTCATACCTTCTCATAAACTCTGGATAATCTACACATTTTCTCTGTATTTTAATCAATAATACCATCAGTATGTCAACTAATTTGAGGGTAGACAAAATAAACTGTAGGCTAACCACAGGCCCGTAGCCAGGGGGAGTTCAGGTGGTTCGAAAAACCCACCCTCCACTGACAAAAGTCCAGAATTTGTTCCATACAATTGAGTCATACCATGCCATCATACAGTATATGTGAAAATAACACATAATAAAATTGAAGAAGGCTTGGGAATCCTCTGTTGGCTATCACTTCAGCTTTGTCCAATGCATTCATTCATTCATTCATTCCTTTTCTTTTCAACTTAGTCCCTTTATTAATCTGGGGTCACCACAGCGGAATGAACCGCCAACTTATACAGTATATGTTATACGCAGTGAATGCCCTTCCAGCCACAACCCATCACAGAGAAACATCCATACACACTCATTCATACACATACACTACGGCCAATTTAGCTTATTCAATTCACCTATACCGCATGTCTTTGGACTGGGGGAAACCGGAGCACCCGGAGGAAACCCACACGAACACATATAAAATAATATGGTAAAATTCAAATAAAAAAACGTTTATCATTATTTTTTTATTATTACTTTTTTGCATTCATCCTTGTGTCTTTTACTGCTGCACATTTTATGTCTGTAAAGTGCCCTGAGATGCTACTTTTTAAGGCGCTATATAAAAATAAGATTTATTATTATTATTATAAAATAATTAATATAAAGTAGGATACTTTTTGATAACATTTATATATCCTTATATTTTTAAATGTATAAATAATTATTTTTTATTAAGATTTAAAAAAATAAACTACCCAAAATCGATGAAATAATACATAAGAAAAACCTTAATACATAAAAATATTTATAAACTTTTGTATTTTATATGTACAGTATCTATCTATCTATCTATCTATCTATCTATCTATCTATCTATCTATCTATCTATCTATCTATCTATCTATCTATCTATCTATAAAACTTTGTGTTTTTTATATTTACTGTGTTGAAGCGATGAACTGATAGATGGCGCTATATTACCGACAGAAAAATTTTCAGTTCTCCTTTCGGAATATATAAAACTATTTAACACTGTAATAAACGGGTGTATTAATAAAATACACACTTATGAATATGTATTAATACATGTTTCAGCCATTTAAAACGCATAGGCTATGCATTATTTAGGAAACATATTTCAGTAACTTCTATATGGGTGACAATATAATCTTCCTCAAACGATACGTGTTTATTACTATAAATTAAAATAATAACAACATACTGTAATAATTAAAAAACCCACATGATCAAATGGCTTAAAAGGCCAGTCTAGTGATACCTTACACAGATTGTTCTTCGGTGCATTGTTCTGTTGTGTGAAAGAAGCGGATTTCAGTCTCATTATGTCAAACACTAAAGTCTTGTACTTTTCTCAGTGGAAAAAGTTGATGTGCGATGCTTGGTCATAAACGCTCTCTAACCTGCTCGAGCTCATAATCTCTGGCGTCCAGTTGGTCGAGCGTCCCACGTGGTTTGAAGTATAAAAAGTTTCAGCGCGGTGCTGTAGTATCGTGATTATTACACGAGAGAAAAGACCAAAGGACAACATCCCTCCTGAGGCTGAAGAAACGCGCAAGAATTCGCAACACTACATTACTCAACGAAGAGGAGCACGAAACGACTCAAATTCGCTGGACAGACACACATTGAATCGTTCTCTTCAAGCAAGATTTTGTTTTTGACCACAATGAACTTTAAAGGAATAGCAATCGGTTTGTTTTGACTCTTCACACATCAGTGAGTCCTGTACCTCGAGGATGAGGACACATTTGCGCGCTTTTTAACTCGAGGACTGACATTTTCGCGACCAGTCTTCGCTATTATCAATGCGTTTAAAGACGATACTATGAACTCTTTCTATGAACGTCTCACAAAAATGACCGCGAGCCTAATAATGAATGGACATCTGTCAAAGGAGGTTGCTGAAAGTACGACTCAGTCCTGTTTATAGTTCATTTTTAACGGTAGGAGTTCATGAACTGATTTGTTTGTTGTATGGACACGATATTTATGAAAATGAGCGTTTCCATCCTCTCTGTAACCTGTTTGATGGCTTGCCTGCTCTCGGTTCAGTGTAGTAGTCTGGGAGCGGAGACCGGCTCTCAGGAGTCTCAGTGTGTGTCTTGTGGACTCGGGCATCCGGAAGATTCGGGGAGAATGGACACTGACTTTCTGGAGGCGGTTAAAAGGCACATATTGAACCGACTGCAGATGAGAGAGAGACCAAATATCACTCATCCCATTCCCAAAGCCGCCATGGTAACGGCGCTCCGCAAACTTCACGCGGGTAAAGTTAGGGAGGACGGCAGGGTTGAGATCCCTAACTTAGATGGACACGCTGCCCACAACGAGGTGCAAGAAGAAACGTCGGAAATCATCAGTTTTGCCGAATCAGGTGTGTTTGAAAAGCTTATTACATGACAGAGTGTATAGTTACACAATAATTACATTTAAGCACATCTCGTATTTTGGGACAATCTGCAATGTTTCACAACCTTGTGCACAATTACAAATTATTTAATATATCGTTTATCTATAATATATCAATTGATTTTAATATCTTGATTAATGCGAATATTTTAAGGGGTGTAGGCTAATAATCACTAAAATGTTTGGGATTTATCATATTTGCAAATACTACAATTTAAATGTACAGGTCAAATGAGTTGTCCTTAAAGTATTAGTAATGGTGTAAGTAAATGGCGACCTGGATATGGGTCTTTGGTAAGCCGTGACAGTGGGTCTGTTCCAAAAATCTTTACATTCAAATACAGCATCCTAACAGAGATGGGACCTATACACACGTAATAGACTTTGTATGAGGTACCACCTAAAAGTAATTATAACTCACTGATTTCTCTGTATTTACAGTACATGTGTTTGAGTAAAATGTCATTTTGGTTTTATTCTAAAAACGACTGAAGAATTTCCTCCAAAAAAGATGCAGATTTCCACACGATTCATTCATGTTGACACAACACAAATCAATGAAGTTAACTTAACACTTTTAACAAATTTATGTGGATTGAACATAAAAAATTAAGTTGTGTCAATATAATCTCAAGAATTGTGTTGTTTCAATTAAGTAGTTTGAACAAGCAAAATAAATTTTTTTGAGTGTATAATAAGCATTTAGAGACCTTTTTGTTGCTCAAAATAGCAAATAGGATGCCATAATTCCATAATTCAGACATGGGTATATTCAATTTGAAACAAAACTACACCAATGCTTTAATTTCAGAAGTTAAGAAATCAATATAATGGTGCAATAACCTTTATTATTAATTCAAAACATTATTCTTTCCGACCAATTGTCAATTTCAGAAATTAAGGCTCTGAAAAGACAATATTTTTATTTGAAATTTAGAAGAAATGTTTTCAGATCTAATAAATCTTGTGAACCCTGGGAAACAGAGAGTAGTCAGTTGGCCTCTTAAATTTCTGTATATATCTGTATATATATATATATATATATATATATATATATATATATATATATATATATATATATATATATATATATATATATATATATATCCTCCATACAGAACAATTAAAATTAACTATTTGCACTGGCTATGATGCATTTCAATTATACCTCAAAGGCAGCTGACTCGGTTGTTGGAACAGACCAAAAATGTACACCCTTTTAATGGAAAAGTTATTGCTATGCTATATGAAGTTACAGTACAGAATCTTACTGTAAACAAACTAAAATGACAGTACAGTGGATTGCTTTACAACACAGGTGTTTTGATTTTTTTACAGTGAGTTTTTGAGGGTTAATGAGACATGCATCCTTCATCTTCTAAAACTTCTATGATGTAACCGGAGCAATTAGAATACATGACCCTCTCATAGCATATAATTAGATAGATATGCTGACAGAAAATAATGAGTAGTCTGTCAAATTATGACCTGCGATAGGTGGGTGTTGAGGCAATTAAAATACTAGACCAGGAACGGGAACGCCAAGAGAACATCAAAAACATGGCAATCAAAGTATTACAGATAATTTGTTAATAAGAGGGCAAGAACAGTTTCACGCCTTTTTGCCTTATTAACAGACAATATAGCCATAAAAAACTTTTGATAAAAGTAATAAAAATGGACACCTTTTATTTAAGAAGCATACATTTCTTACACCACATTCTTACTGAAGAAGTAAGTACTTTAAAAATACTTATGCGGTAACCCTGAATACCTGAACAAGTCATGAAAATTCATTAGTCAACAAGGGTGGAAACCCTGTAACTAACATAACTACCCATTAGTTCCAGGGCAAGGTGACGGAGTATTGGATTTCTTTCTATGAGCCAGTTTATCAGCTATAGATTTGTGGTTCAGTCTAATTTGCAGGAGAATGTATGGAGGCTGCTAAGTGTCAAAAGGTTACCCTTTATTATATATTGTAATTTATGTCATTATTAGATAAAATACAATATACTAAATTTGCATGTACAAAATAACATCAATAGAAGAATAACAGTAGATTTTATATATCATAATAATCTATCCTAACCATTCCAATATCTCAGTTTGACACTCATTTAAGCTTGTAAAACTGGCTTCTTTATCTTCCTGTCGCACACATCATGCAGCACAATTAGCTTGGACATTATCCGAACTTCTTGCTCCAATAAGAAAGATCTGAACACACTCATGACAGCGCAACAAAAGAAGGCAATTATTGAGAGAGTACTGTGCGTTCTTGCTAAACCCAATATGTCAACATTGTGAACAAAAACAACAAAAGAAAACAAAAGAAATCACTCAGAATAATGCATGAGACATTTGAGTCGTTGTGGGTGACAGAGGCTGGGGTGGGGGGGATGGCCTTCTTATATCCTACTCTGAAAATGCATTTCAAATATCAAAGCTCTCAGGCCTCTTTGCAGTGTCCCCTATTATTCACGACACCTTTGAACCACCGAGCAGCAATGCATCTTGAAACTGGCTCTCCGAACCCCCATCTGCCTCGAGGCCAGCTGGCGCTAACCCCTTAAGTGAAGGCTGCCAGCCAGGGCATAGCATTAGGACAACCTTAGATCCATTCTGCTCAGAGGTACAAAAAGAGGAATGTGTGAGGTATGCAATGGTAAAATCACTGCAGGTGCAGGCAATTGGGTTGCTCCACGTGTTGCATGCTCTACCCTGCTGTTATGTGGTATGACTGCAACCCAGAAGGTGGCTCCGATCTCGCTCCATGCTTTAGGAGAGCAATAAGAAGAGGGCTGCCAAGGTACAGGAGAGGATGGCTGCCAGTTTCAGGGCTCTATTGACACTGTCCTATGGGCCATTTCAGAAGTATTTGGTGTCCCGTAGCCACAGGAGCGGAGCGGTAGATGCTTGCTTCTCATTTGTCACCGTAACCATTCGGACTCGCTGAACTCTTCAGGTCTAGTTCAATGTGGGGTATTAAGACTTCATTATTAGACGTTATTCAGCATGGCGCAGTGTCCATAAGGTCAAAGAGCCAAACTGATCTCTTTAGAAAATCTTTGTTTTTTGACATTTGATCCCAGCAAGGAAATTAGAGCTGTAGCGCTATCTGATTGGCAGACGGTCAAAATCTAATCAGGCAGCATGCCATGGTCTTGATCTTATTGATCTTCGACAAGCAGTTCGCATTAAGCATTTAAAGCATGAGTGCAATCTTCAGTGAAACAGAAACAAAACGAACTAAAACGTTCACTTGCCCATGCTCTTGTTTGACAGTTAGGATGTGGTGTGGATTTGTGTTGCTGTTTTGTTTTGGATATAGAGAGCGATTTTAAACTTGTTGGTTGTGAAGTAATTCTGATGAAGCAGAAAGATGTAGATAAGGGTTGAAACTGATGGGGTTTTATTATGCTTCCACAACAGCATCTTGTCTCTCTATTTGCACAGGAGAGTGAAGACTGGACAAAGCCTTAACCTGTTGACAATTCACATTAAGCAGGAGCTGTTGAGACAGGTTTTGAACCAATTGAGCACATGGCCATACAAGTGCATTTGTATCCTAGGGGCATAAAAAAATAAGGTGAAACAGAAGAGTAATCAGTTCAGCGAACGCATTCCCTATCATCATAGGACATACTTGTTCACACCTGACACTTCAGGGCTTGATTCTGTGTCACAGACTGTTTCTGCACTGTGGGACATAAAGGGTTGGTTTCCTACAAAACTAGTCTTGACAGCCTTGTTGACAAAAACACCAGCATGTCATCAGCATGTGCTTTTTAGATGCTGGTCTCATCCAGGTGTCTCAACTAGCTTAACTAGATTTCTTTTGGCCAAACAGCTTCACCCGAAAAGCTACGCAGGGTGATCAGCTTCACCAGCTAGCATGCATGTAAATAAAAAGAGATATTTTTAGGCTACCAATATCTGTTCAATAAAATATGTCTTCTTTACAAAGCGAATTTACAACAAGCAGAAAATAATTTTCATTTTTACATCTTAAAGGCTGAATACATACTTTCAAGACTATAATTGCTTTTAGCATTTTCAGAAAAGCAAGGAAAGCCACTGCTACTGTATGTGAGGCTAGGCTGTCAAATGAAGAAGCCACCCATTGTGGCAACTTGTTGACATTAGACCAAACTAATCTGTTGGCAAACATGGTCGTTTTACTATTTCAAAATGAGCCAATGTTAAACAGCTCCGGCATTCAATTCAGGATTACAGAGAACATGATTTATGTGAAGCTTTCTGCACAGAGTGAATTTCTCTAATTATCTGAGCTGGTCAAAAGAATCTTTACAATTAAATAGCAAAAAGAAAAAAACTTGGACTGCTAAAATCAAGACACAGTTAGTGGCCAAAGCAATGTAAATACCTCATCTTGTATCTTGTTTGAAGGGCACACGCTTAATGGTAGGCTGTGCCACAGCAGTCGTCTAATACCTTTCACAGTGCATTGTGTTGTCAGTCTCAGAGGCTCCAGTAGCTCTGGGTTTTCACAGTGCTCCCTATGAACTCAATGAACCCCCTGGGGCAAGGCCCATGTCTGACAACCCCCCACTCTTGCACCCGACCCAACATCTTCAGCCCAATCCATGAGGCCAATTGGACTTGGGCCCAGAACTGTGACATCAACAAGTCTATCTAGACAAGTTGGGTGGTTTATGTCAGTGAATGTGGCTAAGGAGAGGTTGTCGTCAGCAGAATTGTTTGTGCTGCTTTAAATCTGAGAAAAGACAAGGCTATTTTGGAAGAAAGAAATATTATTTGTGATTTAACAAACTTCTTTGGTTTCTTACAGATGATGTAACTCCATCCAAGTCCAGTCTCTACTTCCTGATCTCCAATGAGGGGAATCAGAACCTCTACGTTTTGCAGGCGAATCTGTGGCTGTATTTCAAGTTGATGCCAGGTACTCTGGAGAAGGGCCTCCGGCGAAAGGTGACGGTGAGGGTGCACTCCTATGAGCCTGGTGGGCAGAACGTGCACTGGCCCATGATGGAGAAACGTGTTGAGTTGAAACGCAGCGGCTGGCACACCTTCCCTGTGTCTGAGGCCGTACGGGAAATGTTGGCTAAAGGGGGTCGCCGACAAGACCTCGACATCCACTGCGAGGGTTGTGAGGCTGCCAATGTTCTGCCCATCTTGGTGGACCCAAGTGACCCCTCTCATCGACCCTTCCTGGTGGTTCGGGCACAGCAGGCAGATGGAAAACACCGCATCCGAAAGCGAGGCCTGGAGTGTGACGGTAACAACGGTGGTTTGTGCTGCCGACAGCAGTTTTACATCGACTTCCGGCTCATTGGGTGGAACGACTGGATCATTGCGCCAGCAGGGTACTATGGGAACTACTGTGAAGGCAGCTGCCCTGCTTATATGGCAGGTGTTCCAGGCTCTGCCTCGTCGTTTCACACAGCAGTGGTCAACCAGTACCGCATGAGAGGCATGAGTCCCGGATCTGTCAACTCCTGCTGCATACCCACCAAACTCAGCACCATGTCCATGCTCTACTTCGATGATGAGTACAACATCGTCAAACGTGACGTGCCTAACATGATCGTGGAGGAGTGCGGCTGTGCCTGAACAAAATCCATGTTAGGACAGCAGTGACAGTCATATTTATGGTCTTTCTGAACCACATGCATATAGATTGCGTTAATATTTGTGCACTCACAAAGTACAATCACACACGTCTGTGTGTGTGTGTGCATCAAGCAGTAGATCGTCAGACAGGTGGGTCTTCTAATGAATAAAAAGGCTAGGGATGATAAGGGAAAGGGAACACCAAATGGTTGAACTCTAGTTTGCCATTTCTAGACTTAAAAAAAATGGCTCAAACTTTCCAACAGCGAACTGGTGTCATGCTTTGACATGAGTACTTAGAGACTGTTGTACAAGCACTGACATATCTCAATGTCCCTCGTACTTCTGAACACCAGCACTTCCAACAGTTTATATAAGGCAATATGACAAATCATTCCAGCTGATGTGGAGATTTCTAAATCAGTGCGCGTCATCCCAGCCCTTCTCAGAGGCTTTCCCACAGCAATGACTCCAGCTGTCTGCGCTATTGTCAAATAAATAGTGAGGCTTCAACACAGACTGCAAGCACCTTTGGCCAAGATCATCTTGAAACTAAAACCACTTCCATCGTTCCACTTAACTTAACTGTGGCTGACTGCATAACAAGATCTTGAGGTCTAACCGGTACAGTGCAAACTTCACCTGCACACTTCATTGGCTGACAAACGCTTGCAGCGATGTGCGTTCCACCGAGCCTCTTCTACTCTGTCCAGCTGGTTTACAGGGAGTACAGCACTTGCGAAAACTCTCGAAATGCACAATTTAAAGCACTTGCATATTGCAAAGCCTTCAAAAGGGTACAACGAGGTGGACCTACCCTTGCCCATAGTCCTTTTAATATAAAGTGCCGCACGAACTATGCAATGTATAGTAATCCTGAACAATGTCAAACAAACTGAAATCTTCTTTCTGCTTGTCTTTAACTCTGTATCAATACTTGAAATGTGATCTTTCGCTTGCTTTCCAAAGCGGATGATTGTTACGATGTTTGCACTGAAAAGTTGCGGGATTAGTTAAAAGACAAAAAACAAATCTGCCATTGAAAATGTTATTTTTGTAGTAAAACTGAATATTTGTAAAAAAAATAAAATAAAATAAATAAATAATTGTACCAAAGAGGCCAATATTTTAGCTATTATAATAAGGTGGCAAGGCCATTCCAATATTTGTAAAATAATTGTTGATCCAAGAGGCCTAATAATCAGGGTACAACATAATGGATTCCATTTTTAGCTCTGTCTAATTTTTTATGCCATGTACAGCAAACCGATGAAACACAATCTTTTCCTTGTCTTTAATTTTCCAGTCTTCTATTTAATAAGAGTTATTTCTTAGCTGTTGTCATTTAGTTCAACGGATGTCATCTCTGTACAGATTATGTAAAATAAAATATTCTTTCTTAAATATTTTGTAACTTTAAAATAAATTCTTACTTTGCATCCCTGTGAACAAGTTGCTTTTATAAAATGTGTCTTTTCAAAGCTAGTCTGTATTGGGTATATGCATTGGTATGTACTTTTAAGTTTGCAGTAACCTGGGTCAAGCGCTTTCGGTGAACTGTATGCAGTTACAAAATCGGCGAGTTTATGGTTTTCTTTAAAAATCAACGATCTTCACTGCCTGTTTGACATACGATATAAAGTGGGTCTCAGAATGTACAAGATACATTAAATTAAGTTTTCCCGCGTCATGTCTTTAAAATATGAACATTTCTTTTACCCCATTAGTTTCAATTGTGATCCTGACAGGCTTGTGTGTGTGTGTGTAAATGAGTTTTCATCACAGTTTACACTAGAACAACTAAATGAATACTGAAGTCTAGTTAACTGTTTGTATTTTAATTAGATTACAACATCGATGCTGTAAAAGGAACCATACACTCTAAAACCCAACAGTCAATTTTATCAAATGAAATGAGTGTAGTTAACTCAAAATTGACTGAAAGTTATTTCTACTCATTTGAGAAGAGTTTTGAACTCAGTGTTGAAGGTAATTAAATACCTCTCTACCTCAACTTAAATGGAGCAAGTTTACAATACTCATATACTATAAAAACAAATCCATAATATTATGGTTTATTTCCGGCAGCTGGGGTGCCAAAAAAAAACCCCATAAAATAACGGCAGTTAAATTATAGAGATTTACTGTAAAATAATGGACAAAAATTACAGCAATTTCCTTAAATTTAAATTCCTGGTAAATTTCTGTAATTCAACATCTGTTATGTTACAGTAAATTTCTGTAATTTAATGGTCGTTATTTTACGTTTTATGTCCGGCACCCCAACTGCTGGAAAGAAAACCATAAAATTACGTTTTGTTTTTCACAGTGTAGATTAGTTAACTCAAATGGTTTACAATTGAAAAAAGTCACAACTGTTCACCGGAAGTGTATCGGTATGGCAAGAAATATGCCCTATTGACCATTTTGAGGGATGTAAACAATGGTCCCAACACATTTTCCACATTTTTTTATTTCTTTAGCTTCCGAGAATCCAAAAAGAGCCACATATTGATAAATAATGTTTTGATAGCTGTTTTAACATTATGTTGTGATTGAATTGCCGCTTGTTACAGTTATGAAATAGTTTGACAAGCAGGAAATGTTCATGGGCCAATGATATGACCACATTGAAATGGTCTATAAGAACACAATACAGAGGAAGCTGACTTGAAACTTGTGCGATTCTGCAAAGTCTGCAAGAGTGCAAAAGAGAAACACAAGGCCTTCACTTGTGACCTCAAACAGATATCGATCAACAAACTGAGATTGAATCAGAATATATATATATATATATATATATATATATATATATATATATATATATATATATATATATATATATATATACACATATACACACACACCAGTTAACACTTCACATCTAAACATAATGACAGTGCTCCATGGTTTCAATATTTGTCATTCTTGGTACATTCTTGGCTCAGAGGCAAGAGGGTTCACACTGCACAACATGTAGGCACAGAGACTGATTACCTCAGAGCGGGTCCCCTGGAAGCACAATCAACACAAACTGCCTTTTCTGAGCCCTCGAGACACAGAAGCAAAACACACTGCACTAAAACGCCCCAGGCAAACAGCAAGAGCCAGACCAGCACACCTACCAACGGTTCAAATCCTAGTGCAACACAGCAAAACAAGTGCTTTCCAAAACATACCGCATAACCCAAGTAGATAATTACCCCAAATGTACCTGTCTTCCATCTGTCAAAAGAGGCAGGTAACATGGCGTGAAAAATGGCAAGTTTGTAGAAGTGACAGGGCTAGATTGATAGTCAGAATTGACACCCAACATGGAACGAAACTAAAGACGTTTCTTAGTTATAGAGTTGTGTTGTGTGTGTGTATTTGTTTGTGTTGGTGGGTGTTCGGGAGGTTGGTAGAGAAAGTGGAGCCGGTATATAGAGAGAAAGAAGTACAGGCAGAGCTGTCTCGTCATGTAGCGGAGTGTTAACGGTGCCGCCGTGGAATGTTAATGACACCATAGCTACGCTGCAGGCAACTCGTGAAGCCACACACACACATGAGAAAGAAAACACCTCAAACCATCTCACATGACAAAACACATACAATACAATCTGTAAACACCATCTGAGGTTAACAGGTGTCAAAAGATTTATGGGGACTAAATCGAATGTAAAACAACCTATAGACGCATACTTTGACATTAAAGTGGACTGTATGATTGGTAATAATGCTTTTAATTGTATAAGCACAGATATAACGCTACATAGTTCGTTTGCAAAAAATTATACAATGCTCAGCATATATACATACACTCCTCCCAAATCTATATTTTAAATTCATATTTTTAATAGGAGGCTATACAATATTATATGTGTGCATATACATTAGATTAGTCAGTACTGAAGCCAAATCTGGAGCTCATCTAACAAAATAACTTACAATAACAGTCCAAACACTAGTACACCCAAATTTATAGAAAAATATTAAATACAAATTAAAAAAAAAGGAAAAATCAAGAGAAGCAAAATAAAAAAAAATAAAAATTTTGTTGAAATTTTGTAGGTTGTAATTTTGTTTGCAATATTTTGCTTGAATTTAATTGTATTGTATTTCAATTTCTAAATATGTTTGGTGACTTAAATATTATTTTAATAAATACATCTGTTTAATAAATCTGTTTTGTTTAAATGCATCAAAATACATTGCCTATATTCACTAAGAAATGGATATAAATATTCATTTTCCAAATGGGGTGTACTCAATTGTGCAGGGCACTGTATATGCTGTTTCTTTAGAATGCAACTTTTAATACCTATAAACTAGGGGTGTGACAAGATCTCATATGACGAGATCTCGTGAGACTAAATCACGACAAGATTCTCGGTGAGGTGAAAAGTTGTCTTGTGAGTTGTGATTTTATGATGGAGTGTGAAATTAGCATTGGAGATTGGAGGCAGGATTGTATTTGATCTGCAAATCAAGTTCTTTGCACACACCTGGCAACCCAGGCTGGCCTCAGTGTTGCGTGTGTCACTTGTTTGCATGGGTGAGTGTGACATAACCGATTTTTTTTACAGGAGTTCAGCGGCTGCCGCATCCAACAGAGGCTACAACTGCAGCCACACCAACACATCCAGTATTTCGTTTGTCACAGGGGACATGCATGAAATGTTCCTGAATGAAAGTGAAAGTGCCAAACTGCAGTTAAAGTCGACAAACTAAAAATGAAATACCCGGAATTACATGAAACTTCAGAGGAAATGTGGATAGAGTGGTGACGCAATGACGTTAAGCGAATTAAATGCATGTAAAACGAGATCATGAAAGGAACATTGAAAAAGCAACTCATGTAAACACCTTAATCATATTATTGCAAATATTAAGGCAAATAATTTGACTACTGATGTCGATGTAAACGTAGTCATTATTTATTACTGCATTTACTCGATTTTTTTGTCAAAAAAATCTACTCAAAGGTCTTATGCTTACATCAAATAAAAAAAAAATCTAATTAAATCATGTAAGAAACAAAAGCAATTTATAAGCACAAAAATGTAACGTATTATCACAAAAAAAGCAGGCTTTAGGAGTTCTACTTCCCAAAAGAACAGCATTTATACTTTTAAGTGCACGTGAGGCAAATAGCATGCAGGCTTGAGAGAATCTAAACAAGACTAAAACAGATTATTCTCCCCCATTTTTTCACGTCACATTTAAACTCTGGTCGAAGTTTTGACCCAAGAGTTGACCTGCGCAAGGCCTGTGAACTCTCAGAGCGGGATTACAGGCCCGAGTGAAAAGCCTCGAGAACATAAAAGCACACTTTAGTGGCCCAATAAGCAGAAAGTTCACTAATCCAACAATTATCCGATGTCCGAACACAAACAAACAAAAAAAGTTTGGATTTAAAGCTCAAATCTAAACCTAAAACAGTCATTTAAATAGTCATGTTCCAAGGAAACACCTTTTACTCCACAGGGAAACAACCCGAGGTTTGTCACTCTCCACCTCCCTCCTCCTCATCTCCACATTGACCCCTTGACTCCTTGAGCACTAGAGTACATTCAAGCCCACAAAGCTTCCATTTGTGCCATGGTTCTACCTAGTACCGGCTGGGGGATCAGGGATCAACGAGGGTCACCTCTATAGGGAGCCTAGGAGAGAGTCGCCCCTGTGAAAGAGCTAATAGTACAGTGCATGGCAAGAAAAGGGCAACTAAACAACACTGAAAGCCCACAATCCACAATGCTTTACCCTCTGTCTGGCATCCAGAAGTGTTTTACTATACATGACGTTAATGTTGGTTTTGGTCTGAGCTAAATGGGATGGCTTTGTGGCAGTATTCTGAAGGATGGAGTATTGTAAAGTGTTAGTTCATCCAAAAAGATGAAATGATGTTACTCAGCCTTGTGTCATTCCAGGCCTCTGAGACTTTCGTTCGTCTTTAAACACAAAGTCAAGATGTTTTAGGGTGAAATCTGAGAGCTCCCTAATCCTCCATAGACAGCAATGGTTCTGACTTGTTTAAAGTCCAGAAAGGTAACAAAAAAGTAAGCTAACAGACCTCATGTCTTCATTGGTTCAATCTGAATAATTATCAAACTACGACAATACTTGTGTGTTCATATAAAAGAAAAAGAAATACTTTTTTTAAAGAGTCCCCATTTTGGGGTTTTGAAAATGAGCATCCATATAGCCTGTAACATAGGACTAAGTGAATGAAAATAATCCAAGATTAAATCTGAAAGTGAACAGTGTTTAAAACTTATTAATTTTGATTTATTAATGAAATGGTCAAATAAATGAATCGTGTTGAGTTTGGATCTTTCACTTGAAAGCCTTGACGTTGTTACAGTACATCACTGTAAAACGTGAACACGCCTTTCCCTTCAGGCACTAGCGGAGCACGGGGGATCACGAGAGTGATCATGACGCAAAAATGACGATTAAAGTTCATTTTTACAACAATACCACAATATAGCCAACCTAGTGCTTTGTTTGTTCCTGTTATTTTATTGATGATTGATCAAATAACCTACACTGCAATGTGGGATTCGTCAGCCGTCTGCTATTAAAGGAAGGAGCAGCAGAGACTATTATGTATGGCACTTTGTCAGACTTTGACAGGGACTTTTTCAGTAACTGTTACAGTTCATATGGACCAGTTTCTTCTTCCTCCGGATCATAACATGCATGTGTAATTAAAATTGTTGCCCAGTTTTGTGTAGCTTGTAAAATATGTATTTAATTGTAATTTGTAATCACTCCACGCGGCTTGTAATTACGTGTCTATTATAGATCAGTGCTTGTACTGTATCTCTCAGGTGAAATATTTATAGTATATTCACATATTGCATCCTAAACAACGTTGAAAACATGACTTGGCTTCTTCCTTTACCGATTTAAACGCATTTCTGAACTCACAATACTCTGCAGTTTGCCTTTGCTATGGCCACCATCAGCTATTCCTCACACACTCGGCACAATCAATTTTCAAAATAGTTCAACTTTTGCCACTGTGTGGATTAATACTGAATGTGTATTGTTGTTATTACTTGGGGTTAGGTTTAGGAGTAGAGTAATATGCTGGTGTTTAACTGCATTCCTGCATTGGGCTCTCACATACTCTATGGCTGCTACATCATAGCCGTGGTGGGTCTCGTGCTCAACCCAGTCGACCAATCACAACAGACTGGGTCATCGGACCAATCACAGCAGATTAGCTCCACGCAAAGAAGGGGTTTGGACATAAACTAATTTCTGAACGAATCATATGGGAGACGTTGGGATAATTAAGTAAAAATAGGAGATCCCCAAAACCAAAATTCATTCATTCATTTTCTTTTCGGCTTAGTCCCTTTATTAATCTGGGGTTGCCACAGCGGAATGAACCACCAACTTATCCAGCATATGTTTTACGCAGCGGATGCCCTTCCAGCCGCAACCCATCACTGGGAAACCCATACACACTCATTCACACACATACATACACTATAGACAATTTAGCCTACCCAATTCACCTGTACCGCATGTCTTTGGACTGTGGGGGGAAACCGAAGCACCCGGAGAAAACCCACGCAAATGCAGGGAGAACATGCAAACTCCACACAGAAACGCCAACTGACCTAGCCGAGGCTCGAACCAGCGACCTTCTTGCTGTGAGGCGACAGCACTACCTACTGCGCCACTGTGTTGCCCCAAAGCCAATATATGACCTTTTATAATGCAGAGTTGGGGCTCTTCAATAGTATCCTCCCCTCAGTGTGAGTACATTGTGCACATTCAGAGGCACTGTACAGTGAAGTATTCCGACCCTATGCAGCCCATGAATGAGCGGGAAATCAAGTAAATAAAAAGGACAATTGCAATATTGTATGGTAGTGTTTTGGTACACTTTTTGAGGGTTTGTGAACCTATTTGACCACATTTTGAATGCAATGACTACAGGAAGTAGCCAGAATAGGACAAGCTCTATTTTTTAGACCCCATCTACATTCGTATTAGTGACATCCACTTGTGACTGGATTGACAGAACTACATTCAAATATCAGATGTAAATGAGACTATAATTCCTGCATTGGACCTGAGGCTACATAATTTTATTATCAATTTGTCAAGACTGCATGTGAAAGGAGCTGATAGTACACCGTATGGCAAGAAAAAGGGCAACAGTAAAACCAAAATTCGATTATTATCTATGATGTTAGTGTTGGCTTTGGTCTGAGCTAAATGAGGCTTCTTTGTGGCAGTATTCTGAAGGATGTGATTATTTTAACCTTTGGAGAACTCAAGAAAGGCTTGTAGTCGGGAGTAATTCCTCCGTGCGTACGCCACAGTTAAAAGCAGAGCCAAGAGCAAACAGCTGGCCTTTTGTTCGGCCAGGCAGAGTTTCTGCTCGCATTCATGTGACGTGGTGCATGCAAGAGCTGAAACCACTGACGGTGATGGTGACAATGACGCGTACGAGTGAAACTGCAGCACGGCTTTGCCTTCAAGTTCACAGACAAAGGCCTTCTACCCTCTGATCTTACAACACAAGGAAAATATGGGGGGAAATAAGGGCATATTTGGATCGCCGAGCACGCTGTGTGTTTGCGAGAGGGGGAATTTCTTTGGAGGGGATTTCAGGTGTGGTTGTACATTCATCGCCGGCCACTTTAAAGCAAGCCATCATGCCTGTGTGGCTCATCACGGCTGACTGAGGGCTCATTATTTCACAGGTGCCTCATTGTTTTCCATTGTTCAGCTTTGGGGGAATTTTATGATTTATCCAAAATAGAGATGCTGACTGTGGTGGTGTTTCAAGATGCTGCTGTTTCCATCACAGGGGAAGAAAGAAGACCTTTGTAAGGAGGAACTGATGTCGGAAGGGACGTGTAAGAGAGAAGGGCAGTGGAAAGAGTAGCGGAATGGGTGACACGCCTATTGGTTAAAAGGAAGCTAGAAACAAAGACACAAAGAGAAAAAGGCAACCTGATCAGATGAAAAGATACACAGAGGCTCGACGTGCTCTTCTACGATAATGAATGTGGACCAGGTCAATATAGAAATATACAAACCGAGGGAATATTTGAGATGAATGTAACATTAGATATAGTGTCAAAAATTGATCACTTATAGTCCTTGACGAGTGAACTACAGTGGTGCAGAATGTTCCTTTCCCATGGATGAACCCTCATTAATAAAGGCCTGAGCTGTGAATTATGAATGAAGTGCTGACTGACCTAAACTGAATGAATCCCTGAATCTTTTGCTGGACCTCTCACTGGTTACAGTGCCTCCAAGGCCCTGTTTCCACCTGGTAGTAAAATGTGTTCTGGTGATCCCATCACAAGTCCTCAGATTGATCATTTCCACCTGTTATTAAAGGGGTCTTGTAACCAGTGTGTTCAGAAAGTTTCCTCTTATTTCAATACTCTCTACATCACTTTTGGTGCGATGCATTGTTGAATGAACAAACCCATGTTACAAGTCCTGGCACCAGAGGGAATTGTGGGCATACCTGCCAACACTGGGGGGCGGCGGGGTTGTGGTTGTCATAAGTAAGGTGTCAGAATAACACAGTTGAGAACCGGGTTAGTAACTGTACTGTGGTGTTAGTAACTGTACTATGCACCGGGTTTCGAGTGGCCACTGGGATTGGATACTATACCAAAGTCTGCGACCCGGTGGGTACATACTGTACCAAAAAGTTGAAGGGAGGGGTGTGGGGGGGGTGAATTACAGGAGTTTTCCGGGACAAATAACAAAATGGGTCTGAAATCCCGGAAAAAACTGAGTGTTGGTAGGTATGATTGTACTTAGGGGGAGTGTATAACCACCAATTTATTACCGCGGCTATGGTGAGTCCCTTGCAGTGGTGTAAAGTAACAAATTACTAATACTCCAATTACTGTAACCGAGTAGTTTATCTTACAAATTGTAATTTACTACGTAGTTTTAAAAATGTTTACTTTGACTTTCCCTTGAGTACACTTTTAGTGCTGTATCCGTACTTTTACTCCACTACTTTCCTTCAATCTGCAGATACTACTTTATTTCTTTCTTGTCTATGGTGATTGGCTAACGTAAAAAAAAATAATAAAATCAGTCCTATGATTCCAGTCCAATCAAATCGCACATAGAAAGTATATTGCATCATACTGAACAACCTCAAGACATGGGCGCTTTATAAAGGCAGCAAACCGTTTGGAAGCATTAAAATGTCCAAGAAGATGTCCTGGAAATGACCCAGAGACTTTTTATAGACTGCAAGTCACTGATGAGAAAATGAAGGATGTCAACTGTATGATGACTGAAATCACCAAAGAAGCCTTAAACGATCACTAAATGGAACAAATGAAGAATGGAAGGAAGGACCAAATGAAGGAGGGACCAAATAAGGAACCGAACAAAGAAAGGAAGAACCGAACTAATGAAGGAAGGAAGGACCAAATGAATGAAGGAAGGATTCAAGGAAGGGCTGAACAAACTAAGGAAGGAAGAAAGGAAGGAATGAATGAGTGTACGAACAAATGGGTGAACGAGCAAATGAAGGGAGGAATGAAGGAAGGAAAGAATAAACGAATGAAGAAGAGACAGAACAAACAAACAATTGAAAGGAATGAATGAAAATAGGAAAATTACTTAAATCACTACAGAATGTTATATTTAGGAAGAATTGAAGGACCAAATTAATGAAGCAAGGATTCAAGGGAGGACTGAACAAACCAAGGAAGGAAGGAAAGAAGGAAGGACTGAACAAACCAGCCAATGAATGAAGGGAGGAATGAAGGAAGGAACGAATGAAGGAAGGAAGGAACGAACAAATGAATGAAGGACAGAACAAACAAACAATGGAAGGAACGTTGGAAGGAACACATGAATATAGCAAGATCACTAAGGTCACTACAGAATGTTATATTTAGGAAGGAAGAAAGGACCAAATGAATGAAGGATTCAAGGAAGGACTGAACAAACAAAGGAAGGAAGGAAGGAAGGAAGAAAGAAACGAATGAACGAACGAACGAAAGAATGAGCAAATGAAAGAATGGAGGGAGGAATGAAGGAAGGAACAAATGAATGAAGGAAGGAATGAACAAACGAACGAAAGAAGGACAGAACAAAAAAACAATCGAAGGAAGGTTGGAAGGATCGAGCGGATATAGGAAGATCATTAAAATCACTACAGAATGTTATTACACATCCCTGCACAAACTGCAAGTAAACACATCAACTTTCACACTGTAATACTCACAACTCTTGAGTACTTTTAAAAGGCCTACTTTTTGCTCATATTTTAAGTAATATTCACAACAGTTACCTTCACTTTTTTTGCACTACATTTTTTGGCAAGTAATGGTACTTTCAATTTCCACCACTGGTCCCTTGGCTGTCCAGTGCTCAAGGTGTGTTTTTGTTCACTCCATTGCACTTAGATGGGTTAAATGTAAAGCAGAAATTTTGAGTATGGATAACCATACATGGCCACATGTCATTACTGTACAATGACAGTCATTGTCTTTTTGAGAACAGTAAATGTAACACTAATATGAAATTAGAAAAAAGGAAGTCGGCATGATACTGTATTCATTGAATCAAAGAATTAATCAAAATATTAATCAATTATGACAATAATCATTAGTTACAACCCTAATTGCTGATTAGGGCAAGCCCCTTTAAAGAGTCAGCTCTAAAGCCAAATCATGCCTGTTTGTTAACAAGTAGTAAGCAAGAGGAACAGCCACTGCCAGCAGCAGATATGAACAAGAACGTTTATTTACCCCATTATCTGATTCAACACACAACGATAAAACCAACAAGGGATGTTTATTGGACATGAGTGAACGACCCAAGGACAGCGCAGCATCAAAGAATGGAGAGCTGGACTTCTGCACGACTAGACTTTAGGCTTTCCCTTGGGAGGACAACATAAGTCAAAGGCTATGGTTATCACCCGATTCAAATGAATTTCACAGAGCGCTGAGTCAACGAGGGAATGAAAACCACACACAGCGTGCGGTTCTTCGATGCCTCTGAAGATGATGCCACGGCTCGAGATACCATCTTAAGTTTTTCCACTCTCAAAGGCTGCTCTATGTGAGATTGGAAGCTTGCCCGTAATCTACCACCATGCAAGCCAAAGTAACAAAAGCCTCTGTTTTAATATGGATCCCTTTGTGCGATTTAATGTAAATACTTTGATTGATGACATTTTCAGGTGCATGCTGAACATTCCAGAAGCTTGTGCCAGAACCACACCACAGGTAACTATTTAATGGGAGGAGGGGGGGGGGGGGGTAGGACAGAAACAGGAATGTTGTTAAGAGCGCAGAACAAGAGAACAGTTTCTATTTTGGGAATGTTTACCTCTGAATGCTCTATATTCATGCTCTGGCCAGTCCTGGTTTACTCATCAATAAGTTGAGGCATAATAGCATGATGATTCAGGGTATTTTCATCGTACTCAAACACAACCGAAGCTCAATCCCTTACAAAGCACAAGTTTTAATGTTGTTTTTTTTTTCTATTTCACAATACTGACATGAGATATTTGCTCCCCAAAAAGGTGGAATGTGATTCCTTAAGTGCGCCTGGCTGTTTTTTTTTTTTTTTTTTGGCAAGGTCACTAGCAATGTCACTAGCTTTTAAACTGAACACATATGTAAATGTATTACATCACAGTTTCCACAAAAATCAGTTTACATGGAGTGGTCCTAAGTCATCTGTCTTCGAAGTAACCAAAACACATTAAAACATTTTCCATTTTGAGGTGAAAAAGGTGTCAGCATTAATCAGCAACTGGAGACAGGAACGTGTCCTAAAAAGACACAGTAATTTGAATGGGACGTACACTTATGTTAGAGCTTACTCACACTAGGTACAGTTGCCTTGCACCGTGCCAAAGTGCGATTGTATCCCCCTCCCCTCTGCCCTGAAGGCCTGCACTCACACTGCATTTTGCCTTCCAAGTCGGAGCACGCTTACGTCATCGATGATGCGACTGTTCATTTTAACAGGAAGAGATGCGCTCTCGCTCAAAAGAGAGATTGCTTTAGTAACATCATTTTACAGAAATGTTAGTCATTTGGGATGCAGTGACATGCAATTATTTTGCCAAACAGATCCACAACGTTTGACGCTCATAAATTATCATAAAAGTTATCATGCTGCACATTAGGAGGTTTGCTGAAAGTGTAGCGACGTGAAGTGAAGCAAGAGGTTTATGTCTTTAATAAACTATGACAATTCGCATTCATTGAACAGTAAGAATGATTAATAAATCCACATGAAACTCCCTTAAAAGTGACAACGCATCTTCAGTTTCGGGCTTAGGCGCGCTTTGCACTCACATTACAAGCGTACTGCGCCAGTACCGAACCACACTCTGGCAAACCTCTTCCAAACAGAACATGCCCCGGCATGGTTCGGATAGCCAAGTGTTAGTGCACCCTAAGTCTTTCTGTGTCTCATAGATCCGACCTGTATCCAGAACACATTGTTGTGGTGCTTGATGAGTCAAGAGCACAAGACTGATTCCTGTAAAAACCCCAGTAATAGATAAATCTCTGCAATAATTACATTGGCTAGTCTGAACACCCGCCTGGTGACTTACTTGGACCTGCACCTTCTCCAAGACAGAAGCTCATCATTCTCAACGCCCCCAATGCCCAGACTTCAGCTCTGCACATGACTTTTGGCCAGGAGAATTGGTCATCCTGGCTGAGCCTGGTTTCTTCTTAGATTTGTTCTTTACCTCCGTCAGTTGCTGAAGTTTTGGTTCCTTGCAACTGTTGACTCTGGCTTGCCTGGTTGTGGCTGGTGAGGCTGTGCTTCAGTGAATCGGCCTTCAACAGTGACATTTGTTTTAAACTGAACTGAATAAGTTTTAACTAGAACTACACCAGCATTCTTCCACTAATCTCTTGCCTGTCTGATATGCTAGAATGATTTGACAATCTGAAATATTGTCACAGCAGTATTTATTCAACTTTATTCTATTTTCTTACCTCACAGCAAGAAGGTTGCTGGTTCAATTCCCGGCTGAGCCATTTGGAATTTCTCTGTGTAGTTTGCATGTTCTCCCCGTGTTCCCGAGGGTTTCCTCGGGGTGCTCCGGTTTCCCCTACAGTCCAAAGACATGCGGTATAAGTGAACTGAATAAACTAAATTGGCCATACTTTATGAGTGCGAGAGTGTATAGATGTTTCCCAATGATGGCTTGCAGCTGGAAAGGCATTTGCTGCATAAAACATATACTGGAATAGCTGGCGGTTCATTTCGCTGTGGCAACCCCTAATAAATAAGGGACTAAGCCGAAGGAAAATTAATAAATGTGTAAACGTTAAAAAATCCACATGTCTCATCAGCAATAAGTTTTCGTTAAACTTCACAGACTTGCATATCAAACAGATGGAGTCCCACTCAACAGCAAGCAAATCTCAATCACTTGCAAAACACATGCTGAGGTTTAAAGTTTTTTTTTCAATTCCACAATGATGACATGAGGCATTTGCCCAAAAAAGGTGGCATTGGGCGTGGATTGCTCAAGCGTGTCTGGCTGAGGTAATGTCCATGGATTCCACACATCTTACCTAATGCCCTTAAGCACTGAATAATCCATCAGTTATCTCAGCCACTTCCTCATGTTGACCACAGTTATCAGCTGATGTGAGGGCCAGTGGTCAGGCGGCCGGGTACCAGGCCAGAGTCAAGATTAGATTGGGAAGTTGGACAGCTGTTTGCACGCTGAGAGCCAATGAGAAAGATATTCAGCGTGTAGTTTGCAACAGGCCGTTGCCATACTATCGGTGCTGACACTTGGACAGGATGAGAAGGACAACGCCTAATAATGTTAAGCTCATGCTGCTGTAATGTGTGTGAGTGTGAAAGGAGCCAGATATGTTATGTACCTGATGCAATGTTATATTAAGGGTGGAGTAAGCCTTTGGGATATGTGGATTCAGGTAGAGAAACCTCTAGAATGTTATAGGCATGTCTCATTTTAAAAATAGCAACCGTAATAGCATGATTCACTCATTGCTTTTACATGTTAATTGGTAATGAACAACATCTAGAGCATTTAGTACATGCTCTTATCAAGTAATAATAATAATAATAATAATAATAATAATAATAATAATAATAATTCATTACATTTATATAGCACTTTTCGAGACACTCAAAGTGCTTCACATATTGGGGGAATCTCTTCATCCACCACCGTTGTGTAGCATCGACCTGGATGACGCAACGGCTGCATTGCGCCAGACCACACACCACACACTAGCTTATTAGTGGAGAAGAAACAGAGTGATAAAGCCAATTATGATATGGGAATTGTTAGGAGGCCATGATAGACAGAGGCCAGTGGACAAATTTGGCAAGGATGCCAGGGTTAACCCCCTATTTTTTTTTTTTAATGACATAAGGGGATTTTTCATTACCACAGAGAGTCGGGACCTCAGTTTAATGTCTCATACGAAAGACATCGCTCACTGAGCAATATGGAGTGCCCTTCACTATACTGGGGCAATATGACCCACACAGACCCCAGGTTGAGTGCCCCCTGCTGGCCTAACTAACACCACTTCTGGCAGTACTCTAGCTTTCCTATGTGGTCTCCCATCCAGGTACTGACCAGGCACAGCCCAGCTTAGCTTCAGTGGGTGACTATGTGAGAGTTGCAGTGAGCTAGCTGCCAGCTAAGTGGCAAATTGTAATTGTAAATTACTGTTCAACTTTTAAATTTGAACTGAATCTGAGTTAGATCGCACATTTAATTTATAGCACATGTATTTTATTATTAAATAGATAGTTCAGTTCAAAATGAAAATGTACTCTAATTTACTATTTATTTACTCTAGTGTGGTTTCCAACCTTTATGAGTTTCTTTTTTTTTCTGCTGAACACAAAAGAAGACATTTTGAAGAAAGCTGAAAAACCTGTAACAATTGTCTTCCATAGTAGGAAAATATATATACAAAATATTAGGGAAGTCAGTAGGTAAGGGCTTCTAACTTCCTTCAAAATATCTTCTTTTGTGTTTAACAGAAGAAGAAAGTGAAATAGGTTTTAAACAAGTAAAGGATAGACAGAATTTAAATCTTGAGGGGAACTATTATTTTAATTAACTGAAATTTCAACTGAATGTTTGGAGGAAATAAAATAAATTCATATTTATTCAACTGCAAAAATAATAAATAAACCATTAAAGTTATGATAATTAGATGTATGGATGGAAGAAAACACGTAAGGAAAGAGAGAGAGAGAGATAGAACAAAACTAAATGATATATAAAATATTAAAATGAACAAACAAACAGATGTATGAAACCTCCAGTACAATTTTTTTATATAATTTGTCAAACAATAAATTAGTAAATTATAAATAGTAAAAATAAATAAATAATAATTAGTTGTAGTAGCCCAGCAGGTATAGGGCGTCAACATGACGTCAGATTGACGTTGCATCCCAACGTTGTGGGACATTGCATTTTGGGCAGAAATGAAAATCCTGAAAATCCAATATCAGACTGACGTCAGTGTCCAACATTGTACAGTTTTGGTCACTTTCCAATGCAACCTTAAAACAACTAAATATCAACGTCTAATAATGTTACAGCTTGACATAGTGTGGAGGTTACCACTATGTTTTGTTTTGGTTGCCATTCCTGATGAATAAATGTCAGTATTTGACGTCAATATGACGTTGGTTTAAGATGCTGGCTCGAGATTGGATTTTGGTCACTTTCAAACACAACCTAAAATTAACCAAATATCAACATCTAATGATGTTACAGCTTGACGTTGTGTGAATGTTACCATTATGTTTTATTTTGGTTGCTATACCTGACAAATAAATGTCAGTATTTGACGGCAATATGACCTTGGTTTAAGATGTTGGCTCGACATTGGATTTTGGTCAATTTGCAACACAACCTAAAAACAACTAAATATCAACGTCTAATAATGTTACAGCTTGACGTAGTGTGGAGGTTACCACTATGTTTTATTTTGGTTGCCATTCCTGACGAATAAATGTCAGTTTTTGACGGCAACATGACCTTGGTTTAAGCTGTTGGCTCAACACTGGATTTGGGTCACTTCCCAACACAACCCAAAAACAACCAAATATCAACGTCTAATGATGTTACAGCTTGACGTTGTGTGGACATTACTACTATGATGGATTTTGGTTGCCGTACCTGAAGAATAAATGTCAGTATTTTGCCGTTGGTTTAAAATGTTGGCTCGATGTTGGATTTTGGTCACTTTCCAACACAACCTAAAATCAACGAAATATCAACGTCATTTGACGTTGTTATTGGACATCAAAATAACATTGTCCTTAGACACTGACTAGACATTTTGGTCACCTGACATCACGACTTAAATCTAACCTAATATTAACGTCTTATGACGTAGTAGTAGTAGTAGTAATAATAGTAGTAGTAGTATCAGTGTTGCTCAGTGTAACTATATCTCTGTGTTTAGTTGTCTGAAGGCAGTCCCTCAGACATTGAAGCTTCTGACTGAATAAGTGAATGAGTGAGTCAGTCTCTCAGAGAAGGGTGGAGGATTCGTCACAGCAGATGTTCAGCTGTTCAGTTGTAAACATGAAGACTCTGGCAACAACAACAACGGAGATAAGGAAAGGAATGGAGTTTTCTGCAAGTCCCATGACTCACCAACAGAATTTACTCATCCCAGACTACAGAGAGTGCCAGTGAAGGACTCGCACAAACTGATTGTAGCCGTCAAGCCTTCCATGCTGGAACTCTGCCTTCATTGCTGCTTATTTGGAAGATTATATCACGACAGTCCTGAATATGAAACATTAAGGCATTTGCACATCATAAATGTTCTTTTAAGCAAACAAACAGAAAGAACATGCAGGCACTCCAGAAAGGAATGTCAGGATTACAGTAGGGAATAAATCAGACTTATGACTAATGACATTTAAAAGGCAGGGACATTAAGACACAAGTAAATAAAAGGCTATTTTTGTGAAGTAAATACAGCAGAGAAATCCACAATCAATACAGCTCACAAGGCTTAGCAGAAGACTTAAAAATGAAACATTGAAAAGGCAACAATTTGTTATAATAAAGGCTCATTTTACTATGCTATGATGATTCGTTTTTTCCGCCAACTCATCCAGCATATTTTTCACACACACGCCTCTCCAGCTCCAGCTTCAGATGCCTCTCCAGCTGCAACCCAGTACTGGGAAATACCCACACACTCTCACATTAACACACATACACTACAGCCAATTCAGTTTATTCAATTCACCTATACCACATGTCTTTGTGGGGGAAACCGGAGCACAAAAAGGAAACCCTCACAAACATGGGGAAAACATACAAACCCCATACAGTAATGCCAAAGGGCCCAGCCGGTGCTCAAACCAGCAACCTTCTTGCTGTGAGGTGACAGTGTCAACCACTGAGCCACCATGCCGCCCTTCTCATGATGTTTTTGTTATAAATAGTAAAAGCTTATTTGTAATTTTACCAGTATTGGTATGCAAGAAAATGAATTAGTCCTATTAAAAAAAAAAATCCTATTAAAAAAACTCCAAAACTGCGATCTTAAAACCCTGATACCCAAGAGTATTCCCAAACACTCCACCACTGATTGATCATTGTCCTACCTATAACTCATGCCAAAGAGATGATCGATGATGTAATGTCAGGACACTCTTAAAGGGTTAGTTCACTCAAAAATAAAGATTCTATCTTTAATTAACACCCTCATGCTGTTCCAGTCCCCGAAAACATTAGTTCATCATCTGATTACAAATGAAGACATTTTAGATGAAATCCGAGAGTTCTCTCATCCTCCATAGACAGTAATGGTCTTGAGATGTTCAAAGGCCATTGTTAAAACATTTCATGTGATTTCAGGGGTTCAATGTTCTTGGAGCTTCATGTGATTACAGTTGAACCATTGAAGTCCCATGGAATGTTTTCACAAAGTTTTTGGTTCATTTTCTGGCCATTTAATTATAAAGATGCACCAGTTGCTGATTCCAATTTCTGTTCTTTCTTTCTTTCTTTCTTTCTTTCTTTCTTTCTTTCTTTCTTTCTTTCTTTCTTTCTTTCTTTCTTTCTTTCCACTAACTATCACTAACACTAACAAAATGTGTAATTTAAACTGTTTATAACAAACTTTTAATTTCCTTTTTTCATAAAAGTCCAAAGATTATAATCTATGCCTATCTAATATGTTTTGATTATTTGTATGTATATTTTTGTATTATTTTATTTTGTGACATTTTAATCTTGCTCTGGTAAAGCATTTGCTGACAGATTAAACATGACTAATGTTTTCTCTCTCTCTGATAACAATTATGACTAATGTGTCTAGCAGATTTTACTCAGGCCGCAGACATTTTAAAAATAGCTTGAAAGCCTTTTCAACAATAACATTTTGACAATCACTCAAATTACATTTTAAAACATTTAACTTATTGTATTAATCTGCCAAAATTCTTGCTGTACTGTGAAATCTTAAAATCCTGCTTAAAATCCTTCAGTTGAATCAAATGAACTTTTCTAGTCATCTCAACTCAATATCAGTCAAACTGACAAAAATATTAGTTAAACTTTGTATAACTAAAAATATTTTGTTAAAATCTGATTAACTGATTAGAATGAGTTAAAATAACATATGAAAAACATTTGTTGTTATGACTTTTGTGCTTTTTTTTTGCAGAGTCATCAGAATGAGAATTACCAACCACACAGGTCGACTCGAATGCAGATAAACAAGCTCTGTTGATGCTCCAGGAAGTCAGAGTATTTTTCCCTTCTGCTTCTGGACAGCTCAGAGATAACAGGAATTTACCTTACCAGGTGATAGGCGCAGCAGCTGTTTTACCCCAGCATTCATTCATTCATTCATAATTCATTCATTCATTTTCTTTTCGGCTCAGTCCCTTTATTAATCAGGAGTCGCCACAGTCGAATGATCCGACAACTTATCCAGCATATGTTTTACGCAGCGGTAGCCCTTCCAGCCGCAACTCAACACTGGGAAACACCCATACACTCTTTCATTCACACACATACACTACGGCCAATTTAGCCTATTCAATTCACCTGTACCGCATGTCTTTGGACAGTGGGGAAAACTGGAGCACCCAGAGAAAACCCACACCAACACAGGGAGAACATGCAAACTCCACACAGAAATGCCAACTGACTTAGCCCAGGCTTGAACCAGAAACCTTCTTGCTGTGAGGCGATTGTCCTACCCACTGTGCCACCGTGACGCCCAGCATTCAACTTTAAGATTTCATAAATTTGGGATCAGCTTGAATCAAGCTGTATGTGTGTTAGAGGATGCAAAAGATAAAATAACTGGGGCAGCAATATGGCAGCAAATTGCAAATATAGTGCCGCTTTTACACATTGTAACAAACTATCATGGCTGTGACTGTGAGCAAAAATGTCTTTATGACATCATGGTCCATGCTGTCAGCCGCTAACAATACAAACCAGCTGAAAATGACCACTGTGTTTGATTGGGTTTGAGTTAGGGGTTAGGGATTGGGGTGGGTTAGGATGATATTACAGCCTCAAATTACACCACTTCACATGAAAATTTAATCTGGTAGCACAATCTAATAGGTAGGATATTTTGTCATCAAAATGTGCCAACTACACATATAAATCTGACAGGGTGGGACAAATCGACAGAACACCCGCCAGGCAAATCATTATGAAAAACCATGCGATTCCAGTCCTTTAGTGATTGGTGCATCTCTCATTTTAACATCTCAAGATTGTAGCTGTATATGGCAAATAAGGTAGCTCTTGGATTACATCAAAATTATCTTAATTTGTGTTTTCGAGGGTCTCTGGCAATTGGAATGTAATGAGGGTGATTTTGGGGTGAACTAACACTTTAAACTTCCAGCAAATGTTAAAAGTTACTCAACCCCAGCTTCCATAATACAAAAAAAAAAATTGAATAAACTAAACTTTTTGACTTTGATTTCAAGTTTTAGACAGCTACATCCAAACACAAACCCATATCTCCACTCATCTTAGTACAAATTGCACATCAAACATCCAGCACTAACAAAAACTTCCAAGTTGTTTACTTGAACGGTGTGGGCTTGTAAAGAAGAAAGAAAGTGAAGGCTGGAATTTGCTCCAGCACCTTGAAGATTAGCTCAGCATTCCTGGCTTGGGCTGAAGCCGAAATGGTGCAGCCATCCTGCCCTGATCCGTAAAAAAAAAAAAAAAAAAAGGCTCAGACAGGACCCTGTGCCTGCTGTTGCATGTTCGCTTCAGGTATGGTGCGGGGCAGAGCGTACGGCTCTTCTTGGGGTCAAGGCCCCTCTGTGCATTTGACTAATCTCTTGGTATGAGTGATTCCATCAGTCAAGAAGGCAGCCGTCCGGAGTCCCCGCGCCGCGCATTTCATTAAGGGGCTTATACAAGCTCGTGGTGGAAATGTCAAATACCTTTACCCACTTACACAGATTTGCTTGGCTACTTTAAATAAATGTTTGTTTGATTTCTCAGAGAGCACATTCCTTTGAAATCCTCTAATAAGTCCATTTCGTAGCTGGGAATGTTGGCCTGTATTCTGGCTTGACAAACAATGGCATGAATGAAGAGATTAAACCAACAGCTGTAGATCCTGTTTGTTTCCAATGAACTGTGTAAATATTACAGACTGTGTTACGTCTTAACTGTGCCACAATGTAATCGATACTTCAAGAAGTGTTTGACATTTCTCTACAACTGTGTAAATCGTATAGTTCAGTGTCAAATCAACAACTCTCAGAAAATCTCTTGGATGGACGGGTGGACGGACGGACGGGCGGGCGAATGGACGGACGGACGGACGAACTAACAGATAGATAGATAGACAGATAGACAGATAGATAGATAGATAAATAGATAGATAGATAGATAGATAGATAGATAGATAGATAGATAGATAGATAGATAGATAGATAGATAGATAGATAGATAGATAGATAGATAGATAGATAGATAGATAGATAGATAGATAGATAGATAGATAGATAGATAGATAGATAGATGGATAGTTAAGGGAAGGGGATGCGTGGGGGGGATTGGTTGGTCAGTCTGTCAGTTAGTCAGTCAGTTGACAGTGGCCTCAGTGGTGGATTTAAGTGAGAACAGCAGGTGCGAATAGCACTTGCGAGAGAAATTTGAGATCTGAAAAAGCACACACATTGGCCTCTTGTGGATTCTCTAAAACAAAAACTGCAAAATAGCATACCTCCTGGGACGTATTTCGCTCTCTCCAGAAATTTATGCAGGGGTGCTTATCCATAATGAACCTGGGTTGGCCAATCTCCAGGTATGGCCGGAGCAATTAGAGCTTAGCTTAGCATAAATCATTGAATTGGATAAGACCATTAGCATCTCACTCAAAAATGACCAAAGAGTTGAAAATGTTCCTATTTAAAGCTTGACTCTTCTGTAGTTACATTGTCTAGCGAGACAAACAAAAAATGAAAAGTTGATATATTCTAGGCCGATGACGCTAGGAGCTATACTCTGATTATAGCGTAATAAACAAGGAACTTTGCTGCTGTACCATTGCTGCAGCTGGCACAATGATATTACACAGATTCTAACTGATGGTGCAAGCGCAGGGTTCAGTGCTGGGGACTATTTTCAGGTGCTGTGTATCACTGCACAAAAGAGTCAAGCTTTATATAAGAAAATTATCGAAACTTGTAATTTTTGAGCGAGATGCTAATTGTCTAATCTGTTTCAATGATCTATGCTAAGCTAAGCAAACAGTTCTCTTGTCACAAACACAGATGGGCTGAATGGATTAAAACATGATAAAATGAACAGTAAGATGAGCTTATTTTCAAAAAAGTGGAGTGATACCAAGATAAAAAAAATAATGGAAGAGCACAGTGCAAATGGACAGTGCAAACTCAGATAAACAAATAAACAAAGCTGACTATACATAGGATGCCAGACAGGTGACAAAGAAAAACATGACCAAACCAACAAAGGAATATTCAAAGAAGAGATCTACTCAGTATCTGCTTTCCAACAAACCACAGACTGCATATTAAGATCCTGAGAATTCATGCAACATGATAAAATGAGTTGTAAGATGAGCCTATTTTCAAAAAACGTGGAGCGTTTTGACGCACCAAGATAAAAGATAATGAAAGAGCACCTTGCAAATGACGTTGTTGACCTCAGATAAATAAACAAACACAAAGCTGACTATCCACAGGATGTCAGACAGGTGATGTCAGACAGAACACTTCCTCTGCAAACGTGCCTTCATCAGATATCTGATTGATACTGTTAAAGCACCAAAGAAAAACATGTCCAAACCAACAAAAAGCTATTCAAAGAGGAGCTCCTGCATATTAAAATCATGTGAATTCATGAAAGAGTGCCATTAACATCAGTCAATAACGTCATACATTTGTCTTTGTCAGATTTGCCATGACATTATACCACAGTTATGTAGACAATACGAATGTAGTCAACACAAACAAACTGTACACAAAACTCCCTCATTTGACTTGATACTATCTACCATAACATTGAACTTGACAAGGGAAAACCTTTATGCAAAACACAGAGCATGATACAGTTTCCTACTTTAATGTAAATGCAGCTATATATGAACCACTGCTGCCTGATTTGATGTATCAGCATTACAATTACGATGTGCGCATCCACAATAGTGAATAGATGGGATGCGTGTCAGTAAAGTCGGAATCACAGTTGAGCAAACATGCGATTTGTAAATTAATTGCAAATTTGAAACTATATAGCAAACGTTGAAAAATATAGCAAACGTTTAGAATGTTTTCTCGCTTTTTTACACTTAAAAAAATATTGTGTTGAAGTAAATACTAAACAAAAAGCTAATTTATTTTCTATATGAATTCAGGCATTAAAAAAAGTATTAGTAATACTGTATATTTGGGTTAAAAACACATACTGGATAAGTTGGCGGTTCATTCCGCTGTGGTGACCCCAGATTAATAAAGGGACTAAGCCGAAAAATAAAATGAATCAATGATTGAAACTGTATTTATCTATGCTTCTAAATTATTTATTATACTTTATGCAGGTGAACAATGCAAAATCTTCCAAATTATTCTAAAAAATTATATATATTTTTTCAAACAGATATTCAAGTCACATTTTCATATCTCAGCATATAGAGCAAAATACTAAATAACGTGATCAGTTGTTTTTTCAAATATCATGTACCCCTATGTGAGCAGATTTTCCAAATTGCAAATATTTACATATAAAGCAGTTCCTTTGAATTGGTATGGGAGGAATATTTCCTATGCTGTTAAAGCACCACAGGTATGGGGAAGCATTAGAGACCAAAATGAACATACATTTTCATCAATTCAGTCGCAAGTAGATGATGATAAACACACTTTTATCCACTTTTTGACCACTTCAACCGGTAGTTAAAAACACATTCAATCAATTAGCATTCACAGTGTAAATGCTTCAATGCATTTGAACATCCACAAAAGACCAGCTACTCTCTGCCTACTGATAATTATGGCATGTGTCGCGCAAAACAAGCTATTCACCCTTCAATTCAAAGTGTAGCAAAACACACAGATTATGGCTGAAATTGTAGCTGCTATACATATTCAGTTATTTTCCCAATCGCTCATTTGCTGGAAAACATAGGTTCAAAAGTAAACCATGACAAATTTAAAGGAATGACTCTTGCTGAAATATGAACAGAAGTTTAACCACACATTTCAAGGCACAGTCATACATCTCGACTAATAATTGGTGCTTGAATCATATTAATATTAAAGTCTGACTTTCATTTCAGACTAAACTGAACTTAAACTGTGAAAACTGGACTGACACAGTTTCAATTTACTATAATCTTCTATGTTAAACTGCTTTGACACATTTCTACATTGTAAAAGCGCTATATAAATAAAGAAGAACTGAATTGAATTTAATTGAATTTACTATTTCAGTGTGCTGATGTACATTAAACTGAAACTAAATATTGTGAAGGGGCCTTCTGCACATCGTTGATAATTATATATATATAGCAAACATTTCTGGAGACTGCAAAATATATACCCAGAGGTACGTCTGGCTCCATTTTGTCAGTAAAACTAACACTATGAGGCGGTATGATGCCACCGACAGCTTCTATTCCTTTTTGCGTTACCACTGACCGATTACTAGGGCCAGACGGAATCTGCGGATATTTTTTGCTATTTCTGTGGAGAATTTTGGTAAAAATCTGCGAATTTCTGCGGAATTATTTTGGGAGTATCATAACTAAAACCTTAATATGTGAAATAAAATATATTATCTTTTTAACTTTTATTTAGTGTTTAAAATGCAAATCCAATCAGATTCACTTTATTTGGTAAACAAAGCAAGTCTCTCTCATATAATATCTCTACTAAAAGACAGAAAATATTACTTTACAAACTATATTGTACATAAATCAGATGAACATTTTTATATTACTCAATAATATTACTGTAATTAATTTGAACCTGAATAAATATAGATTCACACACATTTACTCAAGTAAATAAACAGAATTAATGATGGGCTAAAAATCTGTGGAAATCTGCGGAATTCTGTGGAAAATCTGTGGAATTCTGCGCGCGCAGATTCCGTGCGGGCCTACCGATTACCTCAGCATGTCTCCAGAAATGTAGACCTGGGTACGCATCCACAATGAGCCTGGGTTAAGCTAATGTGTTCTAAACAAGTGACAAAATTCGCATTTATAAAATATAAAACTAATATAAACAACCAAAGCTTGTAGTTTGTCATATCCACCTAAATTGATTTTTTCTTATCACCTCATACTTCAGTTTATTATCAAATCTTATTAGCATCTGACATATGCTGGATAAGTTGGCGGTTCATTCCGCTGTGGCGACCCCTGATTAATAGAGGGACTAAGCCAAAAAGAAAAATGAATGAATGAATGAATGAAGGAATAAATGTATTTGTGAATTGTTTTGTTCCTGTTTTAAAATGTGGAGGTACTGTTTGTTTTATGCACCATCTGTATTTTGAAGCCATATTTTGTTTTATTTAACAGCGAGGACCACAATGGAAACAAGCCCAGGGTTTTACTGTGTTTTTATCCTCGACAGTTTTTATTTCAAAATGTATGGGATACTTGTATTTTTGTACAGCTTGTCTAAAATCTGTCAAATAATACAATTCAATTCAAAATTAAAATTCAATCCAACATGCCCAGTCTCCTTGCTTTTCATTTAATGCACTTGATTTCATGATGCACTTGATCTGAGAGCAGTGATGAAAAAGAAACACCACTGTTTTTATTTCCTTGTAGTACCTAGAATAGCAACGTCGAGTAGAGGAGGTCGAGCCTTCTCATTTATAGCTCCTAAACTCTGGAATAGCCTTCCTGATAATGTCCGAGGCTCAGACACACTCTCCCAATTCAAAACTAGATTAAAGACCTATCTGTTCAGTAAAGCATACACTTAGTGCACCACTTAGGGGGCCTTCACACAGGTTCTGCATCTTGTTTATATACACTGTGAACATCAGCTACGCTAATTATTTTCTTTATTCTCTATTTCCACCTGGGGATACTCTTCCCGAGGCCCTCAGACTATGCAGAGTCACTGATTCGATCCAAGACCAACGACGAGATGATCCCAAGGTTTCCATATCCTGGACCAGGCCGAATCCTGAGCAGCTACTGTGGTGGTCATGGAGGAGTGGAGAACATGAGACTGATTCCTGTGACGCTCCAGAGACAGACGAGTCTTCGCTGAGGCCAGCTTCCTGCCTCCGCCACTAAGACTGCAGCTCTGTACAAGACGTTTGGCCAGGGGAGAAATTAAAATGGTCGTGCCCAACTGAGCCTGGTTTCTCTCAAGGTTTTTTTTTTCTTCACTTCCGCCATTAGTGAAGTTTTTTTTCCCTCTCCGCTGTCGCCACTGGCTTGCATGGTTCGGGATCTGTAGAGCTGCGCATCGTTGGATTTGCTCTTCAGTATTTGGACTCTCAGTAGTGATTATTAATCCACACTGAACTGAGCTCAACTGAACTGAACTTAAACACTACAAACTGAACTACGCTGTTCCTAATTACTGTGACATCCACAATTCAAAGCACTTCACAGGATCCTTTAAGAATATTGTAGCTGAAGCTGTCAAACTGACAAAGAAGGGCTGCCACAGCAAAAGTGGAAGTAAATGGTGAGATTATGATTAAAGATTACCAAAAAAAACTCTTATTTTCCAGCAAATTAACTTGCACAGATTAATTGCTCAATTAAAGAATAACAATGTGCGCTAGCAAAATAAACATTGTAAATTTTGAGTTTGCACTGACTTTGATAGTTGAAAACAGAGCTTGAGTGTATATCTTTAGGTCAAACTGCAACTGCCAATCAATATCTGTTAATACACAGTAGGCACGTTTACCAAAGCCCTTTCATTATAATCCTGTACGCTTCAATGACCCAGTAAAAAAAGCCATAATTGATAGATTTTCTCTATCATGTCCCATCTGTGTCAAAAGGTTCAACAAATTAGAACCAAACTAAAAAAGATGGTTTGAGTTCAATGCATGGTGGTGTTGGTAAAACCATTTAGGCAGATGCAAGTACTATATGAGTTTGTGTACAGAGAAATGTGCAACTTTAGAAAGAAAAGTGCACTTTGGTGAAGTGCATGTGGAAGGGGGAAAGGGACAAGTTGAATTGAACACCGGTCCTAAAAGGCAGTGGTTCAGAGGCTGGATCGTGCTGCGAGGGGAATACCAAGCTCTGTCAACAATGACTGCGGGTCAGGGTCAGCTCAGCCGGGCTTTCAGAACGAACACAGACCGCCAAGACCGACTGAAGAATAGCTTTGACCTGAAATGCCAGCACTTCTAGAAATGAGTGACATTCGCTGCTCTGCAACGTTACAGAATCTGTTGAACTTTATTGTCTGGTGTCATTTTAAGAACAACGTAGAATACATTTAGTCTGTTTCCATTTCATATAATTAATTTTTACTAAAAATGAGGTGGTTTGATAACACTCAGAATAGAAAAAAAAAAAATTTGTTCCCAAATAGTTTACTTAAAGGAGTCATGAATTGAGATCTTTTGAAATATAAGTGGTCACTGTTTAATAAAAGTTTCAGAGCTCAAAACTGTGTGTGTAAAAACAGCTTGTATTGAAGCCAATCTGCAGAAATCACAGACTGTGGAATGTGCCACTTTTTATTTCTGAATCACTGCCTGTTTAGCTCCACTCACTGATTTGCACTGTATTAGGTAAATAATGAGAGAGGCTGTAATGCAGAAATCAAACAATAAAACGCTCTGAAAACAAGATGTTGTACAGTGACAAGTTGTGACGAAAACTGCATTTGCATTGCCTTCTTTCTGATCCCAACTAGGAAAGAACCACCTGATCTCACACAGAACCTATTTTATGTTTTGTTAGTTTAGTGTCTAATTTGTCATTTGGTTTTTAAAAGGAAACATGCCACCAAACCCCACTCTTACAGTAAACCCAATCACCATTGGGAGATGAGCAAATTGTACTAAAATGTATGAATGAGATTGTACAAATTCATACAAATTAGGTTTCATTAGTTGAACATTTCTTGTACAACATTTAATAATCATAATTCACCATTAACTAATGCCTTATTAGCATCCAAATTCATGCTTGTTAACATTTATTAATGCACTGTGAGTTCACATGAACTAACAATGAACAACTGTATTTTCATTTACTAATGCTAACTAACATGAACAAATACAGTAAATGTTATTATGCTTGTAAATGCGATAACTAACATTAACTAATAAACTTTATTTTAAAGTGTTACCTAAAAAAAGTTAAGGATTGGCATGAAATAGCATTGGAAAAACTTTTTTAATCAATTAAAGAAATTTACTCATACAAACATTTGCTTATTCCAAAAGTTATTTTGAGGATTGTATGATGGGGCATGTATCTATTGAGCCAAATACTATTGCTCACAAAAAAAGTGACTGCAAATATTTCATTATACATTTAATTTCACATTTAAAATATTACATTTAATTAAATTAAAGCAGACTTTTTTTACTGTCCTTTTTTGAGGAACAACAAAACATATTTCATTAAGGATGAGTTTCTAATAACCGATTACGTAAGAGGCTTGTGAACTAACAACAACGCATGATAAAATTCAGTACCAGGAAGTTAACTCAAAGAGTTCAGACAAAAAACAAAAGAAGTCTTTTCACGGGTAATGTTGCCTGTTGGCAAGAACTCTGTAACCCACTGTGCAGTTTAGTGTTAATCATTTTCTTTTCTTTCCCTGTTGCGTATCTATTTACAAGGAAATCGCACACAATTGCATTAGTGTTAACACATATTACTGTTTTATGTGCAATGTTTATTTTTCCCTGAGCCAAAAATGATTATCATACATTTATAAAATGATTTACAAAAAATGCAGGGTACAAATAGTTTAAATTCCAATAAACATAATCATCAGGCACTTTTAGAAAAATAATCAAGCGATGCCCCATTAAGTGGCATTAAAAATGTTTTAAGGTACTTCATGACATGTTGCCATATGACAACAACATCCAATATGGATCTAGCTTAGAAATTTCTAATATAGAACTTTCCTTATAATTAATAATTGTGTTGTTTGAAATGTTGTTTGTTTTGATTTAATTGGAGTTGCAGTAAGCTTCAACACAGAACTTGTAAATGACACCTTAAACATACTTTCCAACAACTCTTATTCCAACAGCTTTTATCTATTCCATTCTTTTTGCTGAATACTACTGAAAGCAAACATAATATTGTACAATATACAGTATAAATATTCCTTCTAATAAATATTATAACAAATAAATAACAAGTCTAGTATATCCAGATGCATCAGAATAATGTATACATATCATATATAAACATTGTAAGCTAGTAGCTATAGCTACTAGCTAACAATGTTTTTATTTTATACTATTTACTATGCTCACCTAAACTGTCTCTATGACTGTTTTATCAAATGTCCAGTCTGCATAATTCTCATGGACACTAAAACCCATCTCATCCTCACTTTCATCTGCAGGAAGAGCCAGTTCTGTCCCTTTCTTCTTTCACTTACCATAGAACATGGTGGTGCTCGCTAATACTCTGTTCCCTGTGTTCATATCTAATCAAAAGTACTGCCATTAAAATGAGATTTTATTCATAATGGAAATGCCGTTAACATATGACTAATTAACATTACAGTATATTACTAACATTCAGCTTGTTATTGTTAGCCTACCTTGCTAGCTAGCTAGCCCATTTGGTAACATATCAATTTGATCGATTTACAAAAAAATAATTTGATAAAACCTTTTGTTGAGTTGTGAATATGTCTTCATAACTTACTGGAGGTGATGTCTCAGATTTTTGGTCTAAAAGAAACAGTGGCAGAGAAATGAACATATAACACTTTAATCTTAAATAGAAAAATAAATGCTGTACGTGCATTTATACAGCTTTACATCTACTTTTTATGATCAAATTGATATATCTCTCTGTGTTAATATACGTCAAAATGAACTTTAAAAAGTGGTTATATTTTATAAAGAATTGAAATGATAAATATTAAGCACAGTCAAACTACATATTTACAATATACTATGTATAATCTGTTATTAATGATTACTTTTAAAATACAAATACTCTATATTAAGTAATATTTTGTGCACTGAGGAACAGTCCAAGCTGAAAATACTATAATACAGTGCTCAGCATATATAAGTACACCCCTCACAAATCTATCTTTTAAATTCATATTTTGAACAGGAAGCTATATAATATTAAACTTGTGCATATACATTAGATTAGTCAGTACTAAAGCCAAATCCGGAGCTTATCTAACAAAATAAATTACGATAACCATCCAAAATCTAGTACACCCAAATTTATATGTTATAGACAAATATTCAAGAAGAATTTTAAAAAGAGGAAAAATCAAGAGAAGCAAAAATTGAAAATTTAGTTGAAATTTTGTAGGTTGTAATTTATTTTTGGAATATTTTGCTTGAATTTAATTGTATTATATTTCAATTTCTAAATATGTTTGGTGACTAAAATATTATTTTAATAAATACATCTGTTTAATAAATCTGTCTTGTTTAAATGCACCAAAAAACATTGCCTTTATTCACTGAGACATGGATAAAAATATTCATTTTCAAAATGGGGTGTACTCAATTATGCTGAGCACTGTAGCTACTGTAGACATTACTGCTGCCACTTTACTGTGACAAAAATAGGACAATATTTTTTAAATGAATCAGTTTATACAATCAGTAATGAGGGTCTGACAGCACACTGTCTGCTAAACAACTTCATAAAATGCTTCTCTCTCTCTCTCTCTCTGTAAACACATGCTTGAGCGACGTTCCCTTTAATTTGTTCAGCCCCAAACTCTTTGAACGGATGAGAGACCCTTGAGCCTCGCTTTATATTTACTCTTCCACAAAAAGAGCTTCGTATTTATTTGCAATCCCCTTTATCGTCAATCTTTTTTTTCTTCTTCTTCTTCTTTTTTTTATGTTTGCGGTTTCACCTCAAAGCCTCTGCAGAGATCCAAGAGTTGTAAAGCTTGTTCTTAATTACAGTAATTGCTTTGCAACATTAAAAGCTTATGGTGGCTTCAGCAATAAGAGAAACGTGTATTGTTAGAAGTAGCTTTTGATCTTGACACTTTAAAAAAGCAGAACCCCTCTAATGTTGACAAAAGAGTCCGTGGTGGAAAGGCAGCGAAACCAGAAAGAGACGGGTTTGTGCATCATTGTGGCCTAAATGGTGCAACTTTCCTTTCCTGTTTGGAAGTGGTTTCGATGACAGATGCCAAAATAATTAGGCACTGAAGATACAAACAGATACACATTCGGTCCTTGTTTTTTATAAGGTAAAAATCCAGTCGCTCGCATTATATGGAAAACTTCACACACACAGCATGAATACAGAGCGTGAGTAAGATTACTCAGACACATTTACACAGACATCCTCTTAAAAATACACACATTTATTATATTATTTATATTTATTATATATCTTATTTATTATATATTTATTATATTATTTATATTATATTTTATATATTAAAGTATTAATTAGTGGTTGGGTGGTTCTCTTTTCTCAAAAAGTGGACCTTTTTTATTATACGCCTAATTTTATGTATAATTATGAGATTTAAATACTGCATTTTAGTGACATTTTAAGCTGGATTAGCTTGTCTGATGGTCTTCATAACCACATTTTTTGACATACCAAAATATTTCCTGAATATTTACAGTAAAGATGAAATAATGCTTAATATTGAAATACAAATTTATCAAATCATTTATCATTAGAAAAAAATTACAATCTGTCTGTTGCCTATTGTCATTTATTATGCAAATAACAAATTGGCTCAAAGAACATTCAACTTTTCTTAGAATTTGGCCATTTGGATGATGAAAAATCAAACATAAAATAATAATAATAATGATGATGATGATGATGATGATGATGATGATGATAATAATAATAATAATAATAATAATAATAATAACAACAACAATAATAATAATAATAATAATAATAATGTAGAACTTAAAGTTTTTTCTAGTCTCTCTTGTAAAAAAAAAATACATTTGAAAATTCATGGATAACAACAATAGCCAAATAAGTATTTAAATAAATTTTAATATGGGCGGCTTTTGATGCTTCACACCTTTTATTAGTGATTTTTTGTTTTGGAAATAAGGTCCAAGATTTAGAATAAAAGTTATTTGTCAAATGTTTTCACTATTTAAAAACAATACAGTAGCGAAAGATGACTTTACTCAGATTGTATGTTTTCTTGCAGAACTGGATGTTGGCATTGAACAAAACTGATTAGCTGAAGTCACAACAGCCAACAGAGGATTCCGCTTGCTTTTAAGGCCTTATTCGATGGATTATTTTCACTATTTATGATGGCATAGCAGTCCCTCTGCCCCCCGACTATGGGCCTGGATTTATGTTATTAATATTCTATTCTTATTTCCTCCTAGAAAATGACAAGTGGTCAGAATAACAAATGTGTTGGTTTTTTATGATTGAAAATCAGAGTTATTTTACCAAATGTTGAATTCTGAACTCTTCTGAAGTTAAAACATTGGGATTATGTTGTCTAAAATGAATGTAATCGCAGCTGTATGCTGATTAGCTATGTGGATGGATGATAACAGCCTTTTGAGCCTACCGTAGATGCAGAAGGCCCCTACTGGCCCATATCTATCAGCTGATAAACACTGAGAACAATTCTTCAATCGAGTGATAACATTCGAATCAGCTGTATTTTTTGCTAGTGTGAACATTTTAATGATCTAAAAACTGACTTTCCACTAGGGCTGCACAATGTATCGTTTCAGCATTGATATGTCACATCACAAGAGATGCAATGTTGAGTCTTCACCAGGAGCTACAGAATTGTATTTAATTACTGTATTTATATGGAATTTATATGATTTGTGCAAAAAAAAAAACTTTTTTCCTTAATGTTTAATCTTGGTTCTAGTCCAAATATCTACATTTCAAAGCAAAAATGATGATTTAACTTACACCACTGGCAGATAATTGTGCTTGTTTTAAGGAAAAACTCTTAATTTTAACTTATTTCTTGAACTTATTTTCTCTGAAGTGAAAACAAAACAATGTTTTTACTTGATCAAAGAATTTTTTGGGATATTTGGACTAGATAGGAGACAAAGCAAAGTAAGAGAAGCATTTTTTGCATTGTGATTCAGTTTCTCTACCTCAATACTGTTACGACTCCCCAGAAAACTAGCAAATAGTGGTATTCAAACTATATATCCTAAGATATAGCAAATAGACATCCTAATAAAAAAGTTAGATCAAATTGTAATGCTTAGTTTACTGCAAAATTAAAATTGTGCCATATTTCAAGTTCAATTTAAAAGCTATATGAATTATAAACTAAATTTAAATCTTGTGAACACACATTGCATTAAAACAGTTCTATTCAACTTTATTCAACTACTGCAAGGTTAACAATTTTTGAACAGTACCTTTTTTTGTCTGGTCTTGTAAGCAATTAACATAATTTTTGGAACATACACAAAAGGTTGCTTAAATAATGTAAGAGAAATTACTTTTGAAATGACGCCATGACACAATTAAATCATGACGTATGTTTTTATTTGTAACTCGATAAAATAACTTTTTCAGACCTAACTTAATGTTTTATGTAATTTATTTAAAATCAAAGCAGTGTAAATTTTATTTTATTTTTGTACAGTAAATTTAGATTAATAAATTAACTGTATTGACCATCTTATAAAAGAAAACACAAAACAAAAAACAAAACAGATACGCACAATATATATAAAAAAATATTTTACGTTTTTTTTCACTGGCAGCGTCCGTATTTAACGTCCGTTATTTTATGTTAAATGTCTGTAATTTAACAGCCATTATTTAACTTTTTTTTTTACGGCACCCCAGCAGCTGGAAAAAAGTTAAATAATATATTTTTTTAGAGTGCATCATGGGAAACTACACTTTAAAAAATGCTGGGTTACACACAATCATGTCGTCCTAATGCAAATCTATTTTGTTAACCTAATGGTTTTTACAGTTTTAAGTTGGTTAAACATAATTCAATTAAGCTGTCCCCCCAAAAAACTCAAGAATTATGTTGTTTCAGCTCATTTTAAATATAATAATTTGAGCAAGCTGCAAACAATTTTTTTCTGAGTGCAGTAGAAAACCTGCAGATCTCCTCACACAATCAAATATAAATTAAAGTCACCAACCAATCAAACTAACCAAAAGCAGTTATGAGGGCGAAAGTCCACCTTTATTCTCTGACAGTGCCAGTTAATTCATTTCCAAGTGCCCACAAGAGACCAATCTGCGTCTGGCCGAGCCGAGGAGATATCGCCGGCTAAAAATAATTCATGCAGTATTCTGTCATGCTCTTTTCTCCCCTCAGGGTAATTTTTCAACAATAAGCTCTCCTGTGAATAACAGAACCTCTTTGTGGTTCGGCTCCTGGGAGGGCCTGATTTCTGCCAAGTCAAACAACGGCTCAGTGCTCAGGGCTGCTCAAAGCGAAGTGAGGGCCTCACAACACACAGCAGGTACCAGGATACACACACACATACATACATACAGCCGAGCGTGGCAATCAAGACATCCATCAATATAGCACGCACTCCAAACTCAAGATCAGCTCTTTAAATCAAAGTCATCAGGTAGAGTGGTCATCATCTTTTGCTCAGCCCTGTGTTGTTACAAACATGACACTCTTTCTTATGGCAAATATCAAAATAATAAACGTGTGATGCAGCTTTCTTTTTTTAAATGCATCCTGTTATTATCGTCAGTTGTTTACTTTTTCATGACTATCATGCACATTCAGCTTGATTAACAGAAGAGACTCACTACAATGTCATTTAGTGTTACAGTAGGTTAAATGTATATCATCAATGGTAAAAATAAGATAAAAACATTGATCTGTTTTATGAGAAAGTAATATTTTAGTATTTCTATTTTAAAATATCATATACAATTTAATATGTTACTTGCTATTTGTTTGAAAATATTTGTTAAATGTATTAATGACTTTTTAAACCATTTAGAATTACTGCATTACTGCATTTCAAAAACTCACTTTTGTTAGTTTATTCTGTTTCAAAATGTTTTTCTTTAGGGTTATATTAATTTCTGTTTTAGTTGGGTCAACGTTTGTAATTTTATAGGTTAAAAAAAATTTTTTTTAGATAAAGCTTCTCAATTTATATTTATATTTTATTTCAGCTTTATTTAAAAATGTAAATTGATTTTAACAGTATTTGTTAAAGGGCACCTATGATGAAAATAATCTTGGACAGAAGTGTGTGTAAGTATAGTGTGTCCACAGTTATATTGCTGTGATAGAAACACAATAAATCTCTTTTTTTAAATTTACTGATGTTAAAATAGGACCCAAATCCCTCCCATTTTGAGGCCTACTGCAACGTGACCGAATTGATAGACAGCCACATATTAACAAGTCTCCATAATAACGCATATAATCAGGTTGTTCAGCTCTCTGTGATCATCAATCACCATCAAATGTGGTCAAGAATGAGTTTTACAAGTTTAAAACGTTTTTAATGTTAATTGCATGTTAATGAATGTTAATGAATTACAGGGATTTTACCGTCTTTATCACCACAGCCACATGTCAGTACAATTATAAAAGTAGATGCTTTAATCCCTGTTTGTGGACGTTAAATCAGGTTTATTTTGTACATTAACATAACAGATATATTCATACAGCAGTGGATATTAACGTGTATCCTGTCACATTTGCGGTGCAAAAACAGTGCAAAGTTAAACGCGCGCTGTGTGTGTGTGCGTGCGTGGATCGCACTTTGTAACAACATTGTGTGTGACTCATTGTTGCAACTCCACAACAAATAGATCAAATAATCATTGGTAAAGTTCTTAATGTAGTATTTCTCACAAAGGTTATGTGAGATCTGCTTCCTTCATGTCTGTCACTGTGCTGTTTATCTGACGCAGCCGAGGTGGAGATTGAGGCACACTCTGACAGGCACATGGAAACGGTGGGCACTGCTTTTATGGGTATCAATTTTATAGTTCCTGGAACTGTCCTTCACCAGACTCGAAGCATGGTCTACTCCTTTTCACATCTCAAGTCTGGCGCTATTCATGGTGAGCTACCAATCAAAATAGTCACACCTAAAAAGCTGTCTATACGAAGGTAACCGGTGAACGATACCATACTGTAGTGTTCATTTTAAACACAAAGGCTGTTTCTCAATTCCAAGAACACCGAGAACAGACTCACATTCTCATGGACAGTCTTGGCAAATTACTTCGGAAGAACGAACTTGGGAGACCATGAGAACAGAGAACGCATCCTGTGAGAAATGGGATGCTGCGTTCTTCCTGATGGTCACATGACCTTCATGTGTTTTTAACAGAAAATTATAGCGAAAAACAATACAGCATTCATACAACGATCCATTTTCAATCCCTTCCAAACCAGGCTCATTGAAATTATGTTCCCAGGGCTACATTTTTGAGAACCGAGAAATATGTGCCTTGTACTGCGTCTTCTTGCAGCATTTGGTTTTCATGAATCTACTAGAGGTTGTCATCTACATTTTCAGAATCAAATACGTTACTGGGGCACATGTCTCATAAATCCACCAGAGGCCGCTGTGGACATTTCTGGAGATCTCAAAGTCTGTCTCACTGAACTTTGGTGGTTAAAGATGACATTGAGAACACAAAGACACAAGCTCGCTTAAAAATGCATATTAAGAAACAGCCAAAATGCAGCCATATGTACCAGTGAGCATACATTTGTCAGTTCTCAAATATGTCAGTTTCCTAATGAGCCATTGTTGAGGCCTTCAGCAATAAGCTGCATTCCTCCAGATGGCCTCTGACATAGCCTTGACCAGATCAGGGACACTCCACTGGACAGACTTGTGTCCACACAGCACACAGGTCAATGGCGGCCACAGTGAGAGTGTCAATAAGTGTTCATTATCAGCGTTAGTCCCGAGAGATCCCAATGCTTCACGCTGTTCAGGGATCAGCCTCTAATGGGCCTCTATGAGAATCTGATTAGTAAACCAATACACTAGGGCTTGTTGTTGTCTGTGTATCAGATCACTATCAAAAGATCAGCTCCAAGCCAAAACTATTTTTCTTATTTGACAGCAGAGTGAAAGGATTTCTAAGAATTCTAGGGCAAAAAAAACCCCAGAGCTGAAATGTGTCATGAAACATGGCACATTCGGTTCTTATCAAAAAATCTACATTCATTCGGTGAACTCTGGTCAGTGTCTCACACACACACACTTGGTTTAGGTCAACACTAAACAGCAGATCTAGTAATATGACTGCTGTGATGAAACACTGCTAAGACAGGTCTATAATGCTTTTGGCAAATGAAATCTATAGTTGAAGGCAAAATCATTAGTCCTCCTGTAAAATGTTTAATGGGTTTAATGGATTAATAGACATAGAATGGATTATTTTAGTTTTGCTGGATTTAAAAAACATTATTAGCTCCCTCATATAATAATATTTCTTTGTTTTCAATTGTCTACAGAACTAATCACTGTTATCCAAAAATGTAGTGAATAAACTTGCTTAGTTAACCTAATTAACCTAGTTAAGCTTTTAAGTTGCACTTAAATTTAAAATAGAATTTTGTAAAATAAGACAAAATAAATGCATTAATATTAATCAGTAATTAAAACTATGATGTCTAAAAATGTTGAAAAAATCTTCTTTACATTAAACAGCACTTGGGAAATATTTTAAAAACATTTTCACAAGAGGGCTTATAATTGTAAATGACTACATATAACAGTGTCTTTATAGTGTTACTATTATTCTACAGACCCTAATGAATTTTAGCTGTTACACTTATAATTTATTAACTTGGTGATTAATTACGGTTAACTTATTCAATATTTATATTTTTTTATAATAATATTTAATTTACACTCACCGGCCACTTTATTAGGTACAAATGTCCAACTGCTCATTGATGCAAATTTCTAATCAGCCAATCACATGGCAGCAACTCAATGCATTTAGGCATGTAGGCATCTGTTGCAGTTTAAACCGAGCATTAGATTGGAGAAGAAAGGGGATTTAAGTGACTTTGAACGTGGCATGGTTGCTGGTGCCAGACTGGCTGGTCTGTTTATTTCACAAACTGTTAATCTACTGGGATTTTCATGCACAACCCTCTCTAAAGTTTACAGAGAATGGTCTGAAAAAGAGAAAATATCCAGTGAGCGGCAGTTCTGTGGACACAAATGCCTTGTTGATGCCAGAGGTCAGGGAAGAATGGCCAGACTGGTTCAAGCTGATAGAAAAACAACAGTAACTCAAATAACCACTCGCTACAACCGAGGTATGCAGAAGAGCATCTCTGAACACACAACACAATGAACCTTGAGGTGGATGGGCTACAGCAGCAGAAGACCACACCCACTCCTGTCAGCTAAGAACAGGAAACTGAGGCTACAATTTGCACAGGCTCACCAAGATTGGACAATAGAAGATTGGAAAAAGCGTTACCTGGTCTGATGAGTCTCAATTTCTGCTGTGACATTTGGATTGTAGGGTCAGAATTTGGCATCAACAACATGAAAGCATGGATCCATCCTGCCTTGTATCAACGCTTCAGGCTGGTGGTGGTGCTGTAATAGTGTGGGGGATATTTTCTTGGCACACTTTGGGCCCATTAGTACCAACTGAGCATCGTGTCAACGCCACAGCCTACCTGAGTACTGTTGCTGACCATGTCAATCCCTTTATGACCACAGTGTACTCATCTTCTGATGGATACTTCCAGCTGGATAACGCACCATGTCATAAAGTGCAAATCATCTGGTCTCTGAACATGACAATGAGTTCACTGAACACAAATCACCACAGTCCCAGTTCTCAATCCAATAGAGCACGTTTGGGATGTGGTGGAACGGGAGATTCGCATCATGAATATGCAGCAACTGGGTGATGCTATCATGTATTTGGACCAAAATCTCAGGAATATTTCCAGTACCTCATTGAATCTATGCCATGAAGAATTAAGGCAGTTCTGAAGGCTGAAGGTATCAAGACATTTGTGCTGCCCTTTACATTACAAACCGCAGAAGAGGGCAAATTCTTCAGCAGGATAGCGCTCCTCATTCTTCAGGCTCCACATAAAAGTTCCTGAAAGCAAAGAAGGTCAAGGTGCTCCAGGATTGGCCAGCCCAGTCACCAGACTTAAACATTATTGAGCATGCCTCGGGTAAGATGAAGGCAGGAATTGAAGATGAATTCTGATGAACTCTGGGAGTCCTGCAACTCCAGATGACTTTATTAATAAGTTATTCGAGTCATACACAATATTAATTCTTTTTCCGCTGCACCATTTATATTCTATCCTGTGCATTATTTCTGTTAAGTGAAAAGACTTTTGTCTAAGCAAAGCCAGACATTACTGTCCTACTTAAATAATAAAAATTAAGGCATCATAACATTTTATTTGGGTTAAATAAACGTAATCTAGAGGCCTTTGCCTTTCATATGAGCCACTTCGAATACCAAATCAACTAGGGGTCAAGTTATTATTTGTTGTTCCCAAAACATGTAACAAAACACCTAAATACATATATATATATATATATATATATATATATATATATATATATATATATATATATATATATATATATATATATATATATATATATATAAGGTGTATTTGCAATGCTCAACACATATTAGAGAAGGAAAAAAGCGAAGAAATACTGATCACAGTATTATTTGTCTTTATTTATAAATTGAAAGAAGTCTGACTATTTTTCCTGTCACATCAGATGATTTTTTTATTTCCTTCACTTTAATATTTCAATACATTTATTTTGCCATCTAAACCATACACATTACAGTTTTGCCATGCACTGCTGAAGCATAAACAGCTATCCATACAGCAGTATATGCAATAAAGTATGGAAAAAAATATCACCATCTATATTTAAACCGAGCTGTCTCTCCCGACAAAGACATCTTTAGTCATGGTTTTGTCAAGACACACTTCTTAATTGGACCTGAAAGCTCCCCACGAGGGCCTGTTTAGTTTCATGGCCCCGTTTATTCTGACGTAAGAAGCAGAAAACATAATAATGACAGACTCATATACATGACGCCCTTTTATTAGAGGACGACAATGTCATAAATAGGATTAAAACAGGCCACCGTCTGCTGCTGGAGCCTTCCATTCTGCTTTATGGAAGGCCTACTGTACCATGGTTAACCACATGTGATACAATGGCCAAACCACATGTGAGGGAGCATGTCAATAAAAGACACATTAATCAAGCGCTACGGCTCTATGTTGTGTTTGCTAAGGTTTTCAGCATCTAAATGAGAGATGTAAGAGAGGTTAGGCTGAAAGAGACACACGACATGGAAGACTGCTGCAAAAACACTCCCATAAGTCATACTGTAGCCCAATTATAAAATAAAAAAAGTTGGGATGTTTTGTATAGGAAAATAAGGCAATATAAATCAGAATCTGAGATGTGTTAATTCTCTGTAAACTTTATTTAATTGACTAAAGAATGATAAAGAAAATATTTACAATATTTACACTGACTAATTTATACATATTCTGAATATATAACTCAATTTTGAGTTCGAGGCATGTTTTTCTTATGACTTTTGGGACAAAATAGTGATCCAGCTTTCATTGCTTATACATTTCATTTAGATATTCTATTCACTTTTTACTTTTATTTTGTCTCTGTCCCAGTTATTTGAGTGTGTTACCGCTAACAAAATCTGTTTATGTTTACAAAATACAGTAAATGTGTTCCTGGACCACATCTTATTTTGCATGCATATATATTTGTCAATAGACAAAATAAATGATACAGTTTTTGTCAAAACTATTGATTTTTCTTTTATGCCAAAAATCATTAGAACGTTAAATAAATATCATGTTCCAAGAAGATCATTTCAATTAGCCACTGGAATTGAAGGACTGCAGAACTAGGCTTGAGTTTATGTTTGGGCCCTCCAACACTATCTTTACTAAGTATCATTGTATGATACTTTAAGAAAAAAAATATATATATACTTTATGAAAAGAAAAAAAACTAGCCTAGTTCAAGTTTAGGAGTGATACAGTAATAAACAGTAGTCAACATTTGAAGTGGATCAAAAAATGTTTTATAAATTGTTCTAAGACAAGATTGAGTGCTGTTCAGTCATTTTAGGACAACTCTGATGCAAGATTCTGAACCATTTCCAAAGTTGACTACCATGTATTGATCTCATTTAAGAAAAGATACAAACCAATAAACCAAACAAACCCTTAACTCAAAAAACAGTTTCTGAAAGGATGGAGTTTTCACCAAAAGACAGGATGTTTGCATCTACCAACACTGCAATGTAGGGTGCAAAAAACCAACTCTGCTTATAACAAAATCTTTTTGGTGCATGGAAAACTATTATCAGCTGCTCATCGCCTTGACCACGTAGACTTCTGTCCACCTTGATCTTCAATGACGATGTGGACGGTGTGGGCGCTAACAAACCCAGGTGTGATTAAGAGGGACTGACTGAATAGATGCAGAAAATAGCCCTCATGGCCCACATACGAAGTAACAACACCTGGTTGATCTCTCCGGTATGGATAGGTGTGCTGTGACCCAGCTCTGAACTCTACAACCTGCCCGATACCAGTGATCTGCTCATTGTTTATGAATGGTAGTTGGAGTCTCTTTATTGTAAAGCCTGGCGGGTGAGCAAATGCGTTTTATCTTCAGAGGAAAGATCCTCTGCTCTTTGCCCAGCCCTTATGGGTCCTGAACAGAACAGAGACTTCTTACAAGCAGGAAGATCACAAATATATTCGCAGATAGAATAATGTTCTGGCATCTGTCTTTAAATAACAACTGAGGAACTTATAAATTCCTTATACTTTTAAAAATAAAAAAGAAATATCACTGTTAAAATAAAATCAAGCAGCTGCAAGTAATTATTATTTAGTAGCTGTAGTTACACAGATTTATTTATGTTCATTTTTATTTGCCAAATGTTGCCAGATGTTATGTTTTATTTTATTTTGCCAAAAGTCCAAATTAAATATTTATTTCATAAAGGACTTGCATCTGGCCAATAGTGTTATCACAATACTAGAATTTCTCTAATCCGATACCTTGAATAAACTTGATACTAACCAAAAGCATGATTGTGGAATTTAAAATATTTCTCTATCAATATTTATCGATATATCGATATTTTGATAATACAAATGCCCAATGCACTTGGATTAAACAATAGGTATAGATATCATTTTGATATGTTTGAGTTTTGGGTGAACAGACTTTTAATGGATGGCTAAATATGTAAATAATCAAATTATTATCTGGCCCAAGATTCTCACAGAAATCAGTCAAGTTTGGTAAAGAAAAATCAAAGCATAGCAAAGAAGGTAAAGGTGCTCCAGGATTGGCCAGCCCAGTCACCAGAACATTATTGAGCATGTCTGGGGTAAGATGAAGAGGAAGCATTAAAGATGAATCCAAAGAATCTTGATGAACTTTGGGAGTCCTGCAAGAACATTTTTTTGTGATTCATTCATTCATTCATTTTCGTTTCGGCTTAGTCTCTTTATGGGGTCGCACGCCACAGCGGAATGAACCGCCTTTTTTGCCATTCCAGATGACTTTATTAATAAGTTTATTTGAGTCACTGCAGAGATGTATGGATGTAGTTGTTCAAGCTCATGGGAGTCATACACAACATTAATTCTTTTTCCACTGCACCATGACTTTATGTTATATACTGGACATTATTTCTGTTAAGTGACAAGACTTTTGTCTAAGCAAAGACCTTACTGTCCTAATTAAACAATTAAAAAATCAAAACATGATCATATTTTATTTTGGTAAATAAGCATAATCTAGCGGCCTTTGCCTCTTATATAAGCCACTTCTGATGCCAAATGATCAACTAGAAGTCAAGTTATTATTTGTTGTTCCTAAAACTTGGATAGGCCACAAGATATTTGTCATGTAGTGTATATTAAATTTCATGGGATCTTTAAATAAATTTACTCCTAGATTTCTAACTCGAAATATCAGTGAATGGTCATTTTGACCTCCCTAAACAAAAAAGTGGATTGACCAGAAAAACTGCATCTCTCTTCTCTTAAAAAAATCTCTGTTCTCCAAATCTGCTGAATTCTTTCCCCTCCTCAACATGCGCTGCTGCTGATCATTAGTTGTCAGTTGCTCTATATTTTTCTTGCTCTACATTGGATTTGAACAGCTGTTTTTTTTGTTCAATAAATGGAACCTTATCCTCTCTCCCTCTCTTCACTAAGACAGCATTGATTTGGTCAAACAAAACCGCTATTGTCTCTTATGAGCTGAATAGACCAGAGAAGCATAAAGCACAAAAGTAAACTGTCTGTTCAAAAGAGATGAAACGCCACAAACACTGACATCTGGATCCTCTCAGCGTTTAATCGTATAAGGTAAATGGGCATTTTCAGACTTTGGGATTAGCTCTAAATTGATGGTCTGGATACTTTGTTGTTGCCTATCATTATTTTTTTGTCGCCTGTTGTCAGATGCAAAGTGGAAACACTATTTAGTTCAGCTCCATTCATGATATGACCAAACAACAAGTCAACCTTAAACAGCATGAAGTGGCCATTCAAAAAAAGACACATTTATGGTTTGGCCTCTTTGGTATAATGAACAACCCCTGGTTTCTAAAAGTCCTGGCTTCTTAAACCCTCATGACCTCTAGAAGATGTAAAATTTTGATATTTTCCTACATTTTTGAGAGGTTTAGAAAGGAATATGATGCAATGTAAGACTTTCCAACCACAGATGCAATGCGAGTATGAATAAGTTCTATTATTTATGTATAGGGCACTATGGAGTTAAAGGCCCCCTGGGGTAAAGGGCTTTTGATTTCATTTTTTCTCACAGCATTAAATAGCAAGAGAATCCATTAAGACACTTTATAAACACCTGCTTGTCATACACTGCACATTTGCCCGGACTCATAACGTCAAAATGTTAACTAACATTCAATTCATTTCACACAAACATCCCAATCAGTATTACAGTAAAAATATATATATATAATAAAAAAAATTAATAATGAAATGTATAATTGCATTTGCACAAGAAGACTTTCATACTTAGGGCCCTATCATACACCCGGCGCAATAAGGCACAAGATGTGTTTGGCGCGATTTGTTGCAATTTTCAGACCAGCACAACTCTAATTTTCATGTTTTGCGCTATGTTGTTTAAAAAGCAGACTCTGGTTGATTTAATGCATGTTATGCTCAAATTCAAACGTAAACACCCATAACTTATGAAGAGAATAAGCACAACCCTCTTAGGCCATGCACAGCAAAGGTTTTTTCTGTCCTTAAAATAGCAAAAGTGTATTCGGATACGCCCTTAATGCTTTTGAGCCATGCGTTTTAGACATAGATTGTTAAAATAGAGCCCTTAGGATCAATTGATCTGAAAGTAAAATTGTGAAATATTATTAAATTAAATAAAATAATAACTTTAAATATGTTTATTTATAAACCCTGAACAATTAAATACACTAAAAAATGATGTTTGCTGTTTGTTCAAACTACTTATTTAAAATGAGCTAAATCAACAATTCGTGAGAGTTTTTTGAGACAACTTAATTGTTTCATGTTCAGTCAACTTAAATTTGTAAAAACTGATAGGTAAACTTAATTCCTTTCTGTTGTCCCAACACAAGTAGATTGTGTGGAACCCTGCATTTTTACAGCCGATACTGTGGATCAATTAATACCAGGCAGCACAAGAAATCACACAAGTTTTATTTATTATTGGAGTCTGAACGATCTTTTGGGCTGTTTCTTTGCGGCCCTTTGAAGGACCAGCAAACTGTCAAGGAATGGATCCACAACCTATTTGTCAGCAAATTAGATGAATCCACCATGTCTGTGCAAGAAGATCAACTGAAGGAGATCGCAAATGACAGCGGCCTTTCAGGGGCCATTCACATATCGCTTCTTTTTTTGCGGATAACTTTGTTATTTCCTGTTCGTTAAGCGGCATGACGAGCTCGCGCCTTCCAGACGCACCCAGTTGAATGAATGCTGTGAGTGCACCACGAATCACGTGACAATAACTGACCAATCAGCTTCATACTTTGTATGGAATATACACATTTAGGTAGACTTATTATCCCAGACAAACACAGAACACCCAAATACTGCAGTGCTTCGTAATTTTCCCCATAAATAATACTTTTTTCAGGGTTACAACAATGTTTTGTCAGCTTGTCATCCTCTGAGAAAACAGTTGATGGTCACCTAGTAATCTTTGTAAACTCCTCCCCCCTGGATCGGCCCATGGTAAAATTGTCAATCGTCAACCAGTCCGCAGTGATAAAAATGTTGGGGACCACTGGTCTACGCTGAAAAAATTACTTATTTAAAATGAGTTAAAACAACACAATTCCTAAGGTTCTCTTTGGGACAACTTAATTGTTTTATGCTAAATCAACTTAAATTTGTAAAGCTTAATTGATCTGCATTGGGACAACACGAAGGAATTTTGTTGAACCCAGAACTTTTTACGCCATATAAATCAATTGCTAAATAAGTAAAATATTTAGCTATTCAACTATAAAACAAACATTAACATTCTTAAATCAGCAACCATATTTTGAGTCGAAATAACTTTTAATCTAATGCTTATGTTTAAGCATATATAGAGCATTCTACCAGAAACGTTCATTATCTGTCCCTGAGAGAAAAACATAAATACAGTGAATAAAAAATATTTTATCCCAAACATTTCTTAAATGGACTGATGATTGAGTTGTTAAAGCACTTTACAAATGTACAAACCCTGTCATTGTCCTTGTCCTCAGACTAATTGAACCTACAGCTTTAATAGTTTTGTTATGCTAAAAACTGTTATTTAGAAGAAAAAAAAACCCTCTAGTTTAAGGTATTATCATTCCTATCAATTGATTAAAAAGATGAAATTAGGAATAAATTCTACAAATAAATATATTATACAAATAAATGTACAATTGTTCCCATGTTTCAGTCAGTCATGTCACATTTGCATTAAATTTAACAAAAAATGCGTACAATACATGTTGAAGGCTATGACTCAAAGAAAGTCACATCATTTGATGGAGAAGAAGCTGACAGTGATCAAGGATGCCTTCTATCATTAAATTGCATGATTTTATACTTGTTTTTGAATTATTTTTTGAGAAAGACAAGCTTAAAGGTCAGGCCCTGTCACATTTTTTCTAAGTGAATATGTACATTTCTGGTAGAATGTCCAATATATATATATATATATTTTAATCTCTGCTATTGAAATGCACAGAAATCTCCCCAAGTAAACTTACAAGTCAAGCCGTACTCTTAAACAAGTCTTTAACCCATGAGTATTGCTTGTGTGTCAGAAGCTGAGGCTATCCAAACAGCTATTATAAAATTACAATCCATAACCCAAACACAGCTAACTGCAGTTTAAACAAACACAGGAGAGCTCAACACAACCGCTCCTTTATAGAGGACCAAAAAAAAGGGACATGACTATAAATACCATCTGACAGAATAATAACAAGGTGTATATGGCACAATGGTGTATATGTCGCTGCTTGGCTTAATGCATGCTGTCGTCCACCTCACGCTCAACAAGCATACAGCAAAACAAACAAAAGCTCAGAATTGTGTTTGTCTGAGCAGCGAGTCGCTTTAATCAGATAAAAGCACAATGCCACAGGTTCACATGTTTCACAAGCTCAAAGAAGAGACTCCACCAGAGCCAAAGAATGCAGGCCTAATTAGGGGTCGGTCTCGACACGTTCATCCGATTCGGTTTCCTGAATAAATTATTCCAATGAGATTAAAATGATAAATTACATAAAACGTGTAGTTATGAGGTGTAAAAGTGTCAGGTTGTGCACTATAGCGGCAATGATTTCTTCGAAAATCCCTTTCAATTCTCAGCAGAGGTTTAACTTGGAGAGTATAGGCAGATTACTTATTTGAAAACAGTTTTGTATTAAGAAACCTAAGCTGGAGTCTTCAATGAATGGCTCAAAGCATTTGCACAAATGCTATTGAGTTTACGCTGGGGCTTAGAGGAATGGTGATTTAACAAACCTTGTAGTAAAACTCCACCACATGCCTTCAAATGCCCCTCCTTGAATTTAAGCCTCAGGAATACTTGGCATTTTTGAATGCCGCACAAACTATGCAATGATTTGTCACAGAATAGTGCGTCAGCTCTAATTTGAGATATTGAAATTTGTTATTAAAGCAAAAAAAAAAAAAAAAGAAAATTCTAGTATTTTACTTACCTTCATTTTGATTCAAACCTGCCAGTATTTCGTTCATACGCTGTATACACAACTGTAGACATTTATGATAAAATCTGAGGAGTTTTTCTTTCTCCATTGACAGCCTGTATATGGTCAGCGGTTTTCAATCTTTTAGACCACAAACTATAATGATCGTCATATGAGCAACATCCAAAATGTAAAAGATATTTATATGCTCTCTTATATAATAGTGAAAAATATTATTAAATAAAAATGATTTGCGATAAAAAATATTTTTATTATGTCTTTTGTCTTATAATTTCTTTATGATGTTTGCTCATATATTTTAATTTAAAAAAGGGTTGTTGTGCTATTAACTATCCATTAATATTTCTTTCATTCTAATTATAGTATTCAGGGCTCCAGACTACAACTAAATTGTCACGTTTCAATGTTTTTATATATCCAGTATGACAAAAATGAGGTCATACTTCTGAGCTTGTAATTGATGACAAAGAAACAAAGCGAAACAAAACAAACTGAAACTAAACAAATCAAACTGAAACAAAACAAATCAGACTGAAAAAAAAACAAATCTGACTGAAACAAAACAAATCTGACTGAAACAAAACAAACTCAAGGAAAACGGACTAAAACAAAACAAATCAGACTGAAACAAAACAAATCAAACTGAACAAACAAATCAAATGGAAACAAAACAAATCAGACTGAAACAAAACAAACTAAAACAAAACAATTCAGACTGAAACAAAACAAACTGAAACAAAACAAATCAGACTGAAACAAAACTAACTGAAACGCTACGGTTACTAAAGTAATCCTTCGTTCCCCGAGGGGGGGAACGGAAATGCTTTGTAAAAACTTCCACTATGGGGATTTCGTCAAAAACCAATCATCTGAAAGAGTATAAAAACCAGCAAATGAAACACCAATGAGTTGGCGGCATCAGCGTGCACAGCTGCCGTTAATGACAATTAGTCATGCTATAAAGACGCAGCTAGTGCAATGCTCGACATCCTTTTCTAGCTGAAGAGACTTTCACGCTCAACGGCTAAGGGACAATCATTGTGGCAAAGGAACATAGCGTTTTCGTTACCCCGCTCGGGGGGAACAAAGTGTTACTTTAGTAACTGTAGCGTTCCCCTTCGGAAGGGGAACTCCAATGCTATGTGGAAACTTCCACTATGGGGAAATCTATGGAAAACGCCACAACAAAAGAACCTTACCGCGTCCCTGGCGAAGGGTGTGCCACGCAGTAGAGCAAGCGCACCTGCAACGCCCGGGACGCAGTCTTCCAACGTGTCCCCTGGCCCTTACTTACCTTACTTACCTGTTCAGGTTTAGCTATATTTTTCAGGGAGTCACAATAGCCCAGTAAAATAAGGTTTTAATACGACAGTACGTTGGGAAAGCGTTCAGTCCCGATAGGGAGGGTGCTGCGTAGATCACCTGCTACACAAAAGAGGGGAGACCTGGTGACAACCTGTGGACTAGCCCGAAGATGTGGAGTCCATGCATAAGGATGGTTAGCAGGGAGGGAAGACACGAGCCCGCCTAAAAAAATGGGGAACTAAACCGTGGCTGAGTGAGCTTACGGGATCGCAAGCGGGGATCACGCAGAGCAGGCACCTATACCCAGAACGTGGGCTGACCAGCGGGCATTCCAACAACGTAACGGGCCAGCGCCTGACTCCTCGGAGGAATGAAGAATGAACTGACAAAGCTGAAAAGCCAAATGAAGAACTGAACTGACAAAGCTGTAAAAGCGCACCCATCTCCATGTTAGGGAGAATGGCGCAGCAAGCGTGTTCCAACACCTTAACTGAATCGTTTCCTCAATCACAAAGGGTTACCTAATACTCTTGAGGAAACCGGCTCCACTAGCAGATTGTAAAACCTTGCAAATGTATTAGGTGTCTCCCAGCCCGCAGCTCTGCAAATGTCTGTCAGAGAGGCGCCGCGTGTTAACACCCAGGAGGATGCGACGCTCCGAGTGGAGTCCGCTCTTACCACCGGGGGACACGGCTCGCCCTGGCTCTGATGAGGAAGGGAGATGGCATCAACTATCCAGTGGGCCAACCTCTGTTTAGATACGGCACTTCCCTTCTGCCAACCACTATAACAGACAAAGAGCTGGTCAGAGGATCTAAAGCTCTGAGTGCGGTCCACATAATTCGCAAAGCGCGAACAGGACACAGCAATGAAAGGGCTGGGTCTGCCTCCTCCGCGGGCAGCGCTTGCAGGCTCACTAACTGATCTTTAAATGGCGTGGTAGGAACCTTGGGCACATAGCCGGCCCGAATTCTAGGCACGAGCCACTGACCGAAAATGCCTCCAGGTCCCCAACCCTCTTAATCGATGCCAACACAACCAGCAGAGCTGTCTTCAAGGACAGAAATCTCAAGGATACAGAGTCGAGTGGTTCGAAGGGATCCCCACGTAGGCTCTTTAGCACTACCGCGAGATCCCAAGAGGGCATGAGAGGGGGGCGGAGTGGAAACATTCGCCTCGCACCTCTGAGGAACCGGATGATGAGGTTATGCCTCCCCACGGTGCCGACATCCACCGCATCATGATGAGCGGAAATGGCGGCCACGTAAACCTTCAGTGTGGAGGGCGACAGCCTTCGATCCAACCTGTCCTGAAGGAAAGAAGCATAACACTGATCTGGCAAGATCGGGGGTCTTCTCTGCGAGAAGCTCACCACGCAGTGAATAGACTCCACTTCAGGGCGTAGGCATACCTCGTAGAGGGTGCACTAGCCTGAGTGATGGTATTAACCACAGCCACCGGTAGGTTACCTAAGTCTTCCTCGCGTCAGTGGACCACACTTGGAGGTTCCACAGATCTGGGCGAGGGTGCCAGATGGTGCCCTGTCCCTAAGAGTTTAGGTCCTCTCAAAGGGACCCGCCAGGGGGGGGCATCGCGAGGAGGGAGAGTTCTGATATCCAGGTCTGGTTGGGCCAGAGAGGCGCAACTAGCAAGACAGTAGTTGCGCAGTAACTGCGCGAGTAGGCTTACTGGGGGAAACGCATATTTACGCATGCCCCGAAGCAAGCTGTGGGCCAGTGCATCCGTGCTGAAGGGAGCCCTCGGTCAGGGAAAAGAACCACTGACAATGGGCGTTCTTAGAATAAGCAAACAGGTCGATGCTCCAGGAGCCTCTGAAAAAATTTCAGGGGGACCACTTTTTTCCTGTCGAACTCTCTCAGACAGTTCAGCATTAGCTCGGCGCGCTCTTCATGGTGATCGAGTTCAGCTCCAACGCGAGAAAGGAGATGCTCTGCACAGGACCGAGCTTGCTCTTTTCTCGGTTGACCTGAAGCCCCAACAGGTGGAGGTGCCGGAGCACCTTGTCTCTGTGCATAATTAATTGCTCCCGAGAGTGGGCTAAAATCAACCAGTCGTCGAGACAATTGAGCATGTGGATGCCCGCGAGCTGAAGGGGCGCGAGGGCACCCTCCGCGAGCTTGGTGAAAACTCGCAGAGACAGAGAAAGCTGAAGGGGAGGACCTTGTTCTGCCACGCTCAACCTTCGAACGCAAACCGCAGGAACTGCCGGTGGCGTAGAAGTATGAAGACATGGAAATACACGTCCTTCAGGTCTATTACTGCAAACCAATCCTGAGGACGAACGCATCGGATGATGTGCTTCTGCGTAAGCATTCTGAAGGGTAGCTTGTGAAGGCAGCGGTTCAAAACGTGTAGATCTAGGATTGGCCGTAGCCCACCGCTCTTTTGGGGCACGATGAAGTACGGGCTGTAAAACCCGCTCTCCATCTCAGCTGGAGGAACCGGCTCAATTGCATCCTTTGCCAGGAGGATAGCAATCTCCTCTCGCAAGAGAGGGGTGGCCGCAGGGTTGACTCTGGTAAAATACACACCCATGAACCTGGGAGGCCGTTTCGCGAACTGTATCGCATAGCCGAGTCTGATCGCACGGATGAGCCACTGCGATGGGCTGGCCCACGCTAACCCGGCAGGCAGAGACCCTGCAAGTGGTCCCACCCACACAATCGCTGACGTGCCAGCGGCGGGGCAGCGTGGAGTGAGTGGGCTCACCCGGGGAGCACTGGGGTCCCGCGGGAGAGCAGGAGACGAGATGTTCGCTCTTGTCTTGCACCCAAACTCCAGAGGAGGGGCAGGGAGTGGGAGAGAAAGGAGACCGTTCTCTCGCGCTCTGTGAGCCATTGGTGAAATGCACCGATCCTGCGAGCTGGAAGGTATAGCTTGCCAGACTGTCAGTGTTCGGGCTGTCACATCCGGGGAAGGGAAAAAATGCTCTTTCATTAAGGATTTGATGGTGTTTTTTTCTTTTTATTTACGCATTTAAATGAAGAGCTTCGCCCTCCAGCGGGGAAAGAGCAAATTCCCTCGTCCCCAGATGGCCCGTCTCAGGGATGCTTCGTGGTTCGTTTACCGAACTTAGCGGCACCCTGGGGCGGGGGGTGCTGGTTGCCTGCAAGATGCTCGGCGCAGCCTCTTGGCCGGAGGCAGCGAATCAAAAGCTACAGCCGAGCGTCCTCGGCGAAAAGCAGTGGATGTGTCATACGATTCCGCCGATAGAGATATCGCCTATCGCCTCCAACTGCTCCACACTGCGTGAGCCTACTGTGCCCATCCAGGAAGAAGGGGACTGGGAGGCTTAGAAGGTCTTGCCTTCATCCTCATCACACCCCTCTAATCAGTCCAGCCGCGGGGCTGTGGGATAAACCATCTCCAGAGCCACGGCCGAAGCAACCTGGGGAAGCACAGAGCCCACCCTCCAAGGATGGTGAGGATGGAAGCGTATACAGAGCGGGCAGGAAAAAAGTGCCCTCAAGACTGCGTGAGCTTACTGTGCACTTCCGGGAAGAAGGGGACGGAAGGCTTTGAAGGTCTTGCCTCCTTATATCCTCCACATAACACCCATCTAGTCGGTTCGGCCGTGGGGCTGGGGGATAAACCATCACCAGGCCCACGGCCAAAGCAGCCCGAGAAAGCACGGCCATCATGTCTGCTTTTTAGATGCCAACTCCGTGCTCTGCACCCCGGAGGGAGGGAGCGAGCGGGTTCGCATCCTCATCAAACAATGACAGCCCATCCTCTGATGCAGCGATAGACATCTGATCCTCTGTGTCATTGAGTGAGAGAGCGACCATCCAAGGACGGAGCGCTTCTCTTCACCTTCCTCTTCACTCTTCACCTGGAGGAGCGAGAGGTCTGCAGCCCGAAGGCGGTGGATTTACTCCCACTGTAACCCTCAGATCTGCCCTAGTGCCAACCGCAGTGCGGGGGACAACTGGGGTGGGTCGCTCTTTTGCAACAGCGAGCCGCAATCTTAACTGCGCAACAGACGTGACATCACAGTGACGGCATGCACTGCCCACGAGCAATGCATTACATGCTGGACCCCCAGACATGAAACGCTGTGCTCATGCACATCATCAGGACAGGTAACCACCGCATCCAGAAATGCATGGTCGGAGTGACGTCTTGAAAAAGATGCGCTGCACAACCGTGTTGCTCTTTTAGGAAAGTTTCCTATATACAGTACAAACCGCTCTTGGAGGACCAGACCCAAAGGATGCCAAGCAAGGGAGAAAAACCCAGCTGGACCATCTGCCACTGCGTATACGCACTCTGGGCTGGGAGAAGCTGCTTCTCGATCTCTCTCTGTAGACACAGGTTGAAGATACCCTCAAAGACTCTCTCAGAAGCTTCGTGAAAGGCTCTGAAAGCGAAAAGGATGTTAGGCATTGCACTAGCCGCTTCTTTATAGCATGACTAATTGCCATTGACGCGAGCTGTGCACGCTGACGCCGCCAACTCATTGGCATTTCATTGGCCTGTTTTTATACTCTTTCAGATGATTGGTTTCTGACTAAATCCCCATAGTGGAAGTTTCTACACAGCATTGGAGTTCCCCATCTGAAGGGGAATAAAACAATTCAGACTGAAACAAAACAAACTAAAACAAAACAAACTGAAACAAAACAATTCAGACAGAAACAAAACAAATCAGACTGAAACAAACAAAAACAAAACAAACTGAAACAAAACAAACTGAAACAAAACAATTCAGACGGAAACAAAACAAATCAGACTGAAACAAACAAAAACAAAACAAACTGAATCAAAACAATTCAAACTGAAACAAAACAAATCAAACTGAAACTAAACAAATCAGACTGAAACAAAACAAACCAAAACAAAACAATTCAGACTGAAACAAAACAAACTGAAACTGGAAGTCTAAATAAATCATCGGCATACAACACAATTTTATGCTGCTGATCCTTTAAAATAATACCTTTGACATTTGTATCCTGTCTTCTTTATACTGCCAAGGGTTCCATTGCTAAAGCAAATAGTAGGGGACTCAAGGGACAACCTTGCCTTGTACCTCTTTCAATATTAAAGTTACTAGACCTGGGACTATATTAAATACATTAAAAAGAGGAAGAGTATGTAATTTGCGCAGTGGGTAGCACGATCACCTCACAGCAAGAAGGTCGCTGGTTCGAGCCTCGGCTAGGTCAGTTGAAATTTCTGTGTGGAGTTTGCATGTTCTCCCTTTGTTCGCGTGCAAAAGCATGTGGGATAGGTGAATTGGGTAAGCTAAATTGTATGTAGTGTATTTGTATGAATAAAAGTGTATCAGTGTTTCTCAGTGATGGGTTGAAGCTGGAAGGGTATCCACTGCAGAAAATCAACAATTTTGACCCATTCAATGTATTTTCGGCTATACAGCAAACTATACCCATGTAACATAAGATTGATTTTGTGGTCCAGGATCAGAAATGGTCGTAAAAGTGTTCATCATGAATGAACAAAAGTCTTATACAGTTGTAACAACATGAGGGTTCGCAATTAAAGACAGAATTGTTCATATTGTATTGAACCGGTGAGTAATCCACATACACATGAACAGAAGAGAAGCAGGCCGCTCTTGTACATGTTCAAGTCTCCTGTTGATTGTCACGAGTGGAGCTGAAGAACATAAGCCGCTCGCAGGAGAACAAAGAACATGACTGAAAGGACAAGCCATCAGCCCCTCACTCTATTCAAGACACTCCCTCTGCTTTCTCTGTTTCTGATCTCCAATCAGACCCTCCTCTATTCTCTAACGCTTACATGTATTCATTTCAGCGCATATGATGCTACGTTCTTGAAGTAAACAGGGCTGTTCGGTTAATGAATGAGAATGAGAGGCTGGCTGGTGACTGGTTAATCCAATGGACAAACAAAAACAAAGCAAAACAAAACATACTACTTAAAGCTGAAGTGTGTAATTTCCGCACCTCCAACATTTGAACAAAACAGCAGCATAAAATAATGACTGTTTTTAAACAGGTTTCAGGTTTCCCCCCTTGTCTTTCTCTGGTTAGTATACACAGACAGCAATGCTGCTCTTCACTTTATTTATTTAAAATGTATATTACAATAAAATGTTATATTTTGTACACAAAAACAACAAGCAATGCAATGAATGAATAAATTAAAATATGGATGAGTAAATATATAAAGAATATATGTAACAATAAATCTATATAATAAAAAATTAAGCAACAATTTAATGAATTGCACACACACACGCACACATATTCATTGAGATATGTAAAGTCTGCATCTATTCAAGTAGACTTGCTGTTCAATAAACATTTATTATTATCATCATCATCATTATCATCGTCATCAATATTTATTGTTTTTGATTTTTTGATTATTTGATGAATAGCTTTTATCTGAATTAAAAAGTTTTTTTTAACAATGTACAATATCGTTTAAAAGCTTGTAGTCAGTGTCATTAAAGAAATTATATAATATTTAATTTTAAATTAATCAAAAGTGATGATACATATAATGTCATAAAAGATGTCTATTTCAGACAGGTGCTGTTCTTCTGAACTTTCTATTAATATTATAATATTATAATGAATGAATAAAAAAATGAGGGTGTCACGGTGGCGCAGTGGGTAGCTCAATCACCTCACAGCAAGAAGGTTGCTGGTTCGAGCCTCAGCTGGGTCAGTTGGCATTTCTGTGTGCAGTTTGCATGTTCTCCCAGTTGTCGCATGGGTTTCCTCGGGTGCTTTGGTTTCTCCCACAAGTCCAAAGACTTTGGTGTTTGGTGTTTTCCTTTTGTATTCTTTTTCTCTTTGTAGAAGAAATGTCTATATTCCATACAAAGTATGAAGCTGGTCAGTTTTTGTCATGTGACTTGCGGTGCACTCGCAAAATTCTATCAACTAGGTGAGCCTGGAAAAAGTGTGATTGCTCGAGCTGTGCGCCGCTACAGGAAATAACAAACATGCGCGAGCAAAAGGCGGGATATTTGAATGTCCCTTAGTTATAGCCTCAGCCACAGTTAAATTCAACCTTTAATCCAGTGTGCGTGCGTACTGTGTACAAGCTCGGAATTTTAGCCCAGCGCACAGTTGGCATGACTTTGTTTAGTTGCAGCAGCTTTGTTCAATGCAGAAATGCGGTGTTGAGAAGCCTTTACGAAAAATTAACTGTGACGAATTAAATCATGGTTAATAGTGAATCCGTTCAATCACTGAATCCCTATATATATATATATATATATATATATATATATATATATATATATATACGTATAAATCCACTTGGTAGTTCTCATATGGAGGCAATACCAGTTATGTCATGTCCTATGTGTACGCTGCGCTATGTTCTCGCAGTGTTATTTTCTGGCATGTTTTAACAAGACGTGATATGGCTGTTTATGTCAGGCCTGAAAATGACTGTTTGTGTTATGTTTTGGTTCTGTATTATCATAAGAGACCTGCCTCTCTGACAGCAGGCATGTTTGAAGCCCAGATCATGTATTTCAAAGGGGATTAGAGATATGTTGATAGCTATAGGGCAAGATCATGTCGTCTTGTATGACTGCTAAACCACATCCAATGAACAATGAGCTAAGTATTTGTTGTGGCGTATGCCAGGGATAACAAGTAAAGTATCACACCTTTGATATGGAAAAACACTCGGGCTTAAATTACAGTCGGGTTTTGAACATGAACATGACTTTTTCTCTCTCTCTTTCTCTCTCTCTTTTGCTTTATCTAATCACTTAAAAGAGCTTCAAATATGATGGTTTGCTTGACAACCACCCAACCATTTTTGGTCAATAGAACAGGTTTAAGAGATTTCAAGGCCGGTCACAGAGGTGTCCTGACCTTATTCACTGACCTAATCCTATGAGCTCATACTCTGTGTGTTCACTTGAGTTCTGCATGACTGCTGCTGCCCTAAGAGATGCAGGGAGGGAGTTTTGGGCTCCGCTGGTTCGCTCTTCGACACTGACCTCATTCACATTTCCAGCGCAGTGTGAGAGAGGTGAGCCCTCCCGGAATAATCCCTTGACCCCCAGTGCATTAAAGTGACCGTTAGTGGACATGCAGGGGTCGGTCTGTCACCCCAACCCCCCTCTTAACCTTGCTAGTTAGCGGTGGGGGTGGGACGGTGGAGGGGTAATGAAGGCTGACATAAGGCATAGCATGGATGATGTGGGAGTCTATGATAATGCGCGATTTGGGAGGCGTGCGCTTGGAGCAACTCGCGCCTCCAGATCGCTCTCTGACCCCCCGTGAACGTGAGGGCCTTATTTGGTTATTCACTGATGTGAATGAGCTGATGTGATTTTGTGAGCGTTAACCATGTTAATCTGTTGATTTAAAGGACAATTCAATAGATAAACTGTTGTTGTTCCATTTCACAGCTTTTCCTGGTTCATTTCGTAGCATTGTTCATCTTAAAACATTCAACTGTCCTCATTTGCTCAAGCTGTAAAACTATATAAAACATGCACACATACTTATGTAGTTCAGGGGTTCCCAAACTTTTCAGACCACAACCCCCAAAATAACAATTCCAGGGACTCGCGACCCCCACTATTCAGGGAGGTGGTTATAAACATACAAACGTTGCACACAACAGTGCACACACACACCAATAGGCCTATTTAACCACAAGCATATTGACAACACAAAAAAATGTGCAACAGTCTAACAACCAGTGTTGGGTGAGTTACTTTTAAAAAGTAATCGATTACAAATTACGGACTACTACTGGACAACTGTAAACTGATTACATTACTAAGTACTTCATGTAAAAAGTAATCCGATTACTAATTACTTTACTTTGAAGTTACTTTTAAAACATATAAATATACATAAAAACATACAAAATAAACTGCATAATAAACTAAATTTAGTATTTACTGTAATGTATTACAATGGGTTGATCACAGCAGCTTGACATATCCAAAAGACTTCAAGAGTTCACCCAAAACTTAAAATTCTCTCATCATTCACTTGTTCCAAACCAGTTTACCTGAAAACTAGATAATTGCAACCATTGACATTCATAGTATGCAAAAGCACTGCAGTGTTTGGTTGTTCTGTGTTTGGCTGAGGTTGTTAGTCTACCGAAATGTGTATATTGCATACAAAGTATGAAGCTGATCATTCAGTTCTTTTCACGTGTCTCGCAGTTTTCAACTGGTGCGCTTGGGAATATGCGAACACACAAAAGACGAGATATGTGAACGGCCTCATATGCAGCTACGCTTTTCTTTACAATCAGAAGATACCTTCACTCCCAATCCTACACAAAGATGTAGTTTACACTGTTTAGGCTAAGTTGGGCCGCCGTGTTTTTGTGCCGGTGTCCTCCTTTCATGCTTTCTGTTCAAGTGTTTGAACAAGTTGCTGGTCAAGTTAAAAGCGGTCGAAAGTTTTTTAGAAACTAGACATAGACTGCATTTCAGAGCAATATTTTTGTCAATGAAATCAAATTAATGTGGCATTCTCCAGCAATTTAAAAGTGCGTGCTTCTTATCTGATGTTGCAGTAGAAACGTGATTTTAAAGAAGCATTTTTTCTTCTAAAAACTATATTTGTAACGCAAGTATACTGACTTTAGTAACTGTGATCAGATTACACAAAATTTAAATCTAATTCGTTACATTACTGCATTCCCCAAAAATGTTGTTAGAATACAGTAGCGCATTACACTCAACTCTGGTAACAACTATACATATATATTTTTTGTCATTTATGCATTTGCTTAATTTAATATTAACCTCACCTACTGAGACTGGTGGGCACAATGTTTACTTCACTATTCTTCTATTCTATTCTTGGTATAATTTTGAAGACCGCCACTTGGAGATCATCCTCTGTGTTCCATCTTGTATGATTTTTTTTTTTAAATCGATATTTTAATGTACACGAGAGCCACAAAGGTTTAAAAATTTATCATGGTGCCAAAAAAAATATCTGCTGAACTGCAATTGTTGTGTCATTAATTTAACATAAACACCCCAGGGGTCGCAATCCAAAGGAAAAACAAATTACAAATGAAAAAATCAAATGGCTGATGGTTTTTTATTTGCATATTGTTGTTATTGCAAATAAAAAACTATTATAGCTATTGTTACATTCATGTTTATGTTCATATTGTGGGTTTCCTCCATGTGCTCCGGTTTGCACCACAATCCAAAGACATACGCTATAGGTGAATTGGGTAAACAAAATTGTCTGTAGTGTATAAGTGCATGTGAATGTGAGAGCGGGTGGGTGTTTCCCAGTGCTGTGTTGCAGCTGAAAGGGTATCTGCTGTGGAAAACATAATAATTGGAATAATTGGTGGTTCAATCCGAAGGAAAATTAATGAATGAATGGAAATCATGACTCTCCATATGGGCGTAATGTATTTTATACTCTAAAAACTGCTTATTATATGGCCTTACTCTAACCTTAAAGTCACACCTTTCCAATTTTGAATGTCAAAAGACCCCATTAAGTATGATTTTTAAGTGTTTTGAATTATGAAGACACAGCTGACACAACTCGCTGGTTTGAGTCCCGGCTGGGTCAGTTGGCATTTCTGTATGGAGTTTGTATATTCTCCCAGTGTTTGCATGTGTTTCCTCCGGGTGCTCTGGTTTCCCCCACAGTCCAAAGACATGCACTGTAAGTGAATTGGATGAAGTAAATTGGCCATAGTGTATAGTGGTGTGTGATTGCGAGTGTGTATGTGTGTTTCGCAGCGACCCCAGACAAATCTGGGACTAAGCCAAATGCAAATGAATGAATGAATGAATTACTTTTTCACAAGTGTATGGGTTATCTTGGCATTTGAACTTTTCCCCTGCAATTTTATATCCTTAATATTAACACAAACAATACGATCACAGGAGTGACTAGGGACAACACAATCACAAAGAAAAGAAAAGAAAAGACCAACAAAAATAAATATGAAAAATAACATACTTTTTTTTTAAATACATAAAAGAACAAATACATAAATGAAACTCTTTCAGTTAAATTCAGTTTTGCAGATAACCACAACTTCAAGTATAAACTCATGTTATAGTGTGCAACACTTTACACACTATAGCATCAAAAAAGTGATAGATACAGTCTTTTTAAATTTCAGAGTTTGCAATCTTACAATCTTACATATTACAATCGCGATGCTAATTTTATGACTTACATTTTTTACTTTTTTAAAAACTTTTAAATATGACTTTTTGTTTTGCAGGTGCAAGTGTACATCTTTCTATCTTGAGTCTATATTATATCTGCAACTGTGACTTTTCTTCCCAGAACTGCAACTTTATTTCGCACAGCTGCAAGTTTATAGGCCACTTCACAATTCTGAACTCAGGCTCATTAGCACTACATTTCTGGAGAGCACCAAATACGTCCCAGGAGGTGTTTCTTTGCAGTTTTGTTTATGCAAATCCACCAGAGGGCGCTGTGTACACTTTCTGAGATCTCAAATTTCTCTTGGGAGTGCCATTCGCACCTACTCTTCTTGCGTAAATCCACTAGAGGCCACTGTGAACTGACTGACTGACTGACTGACTGACTGACACCACCATCCACCCCCTAAACACAACCGATAGTGTTTTAAAAAAACCACAGATTGACCAGCAACCACCCACTTCCCTAAACCCAACCAACATGGTTTTCAAAAGCAATCCAGAAAAAGAAAAGCTCCTGATTTTTACCAAGTTTTCAGATTTTACCACATTCTCACCCTGTTATTTACTTGATTATTAAAATTTTGCCTTTTGTTTTTGTCTTTCCTGCTTTCTTGAACCGTTCTTCACCAAACTCGAACCCCATCTTTATGGTCAAATCCTCTCTGCGTCTCAAGTCCGCCATCTTACATTGCAAGCCACTGGTTAAAACTGTAACAGAGGGAAAGCTGTCCATACGATGGTCGTGAGTGGTCAGCTGCAAGCGCGAAAAAGAATGGCGTCATACCTCCTCATAGAGTTCATTTTTTGAGACGAAATGCAGCCATACGTACTTCTGGCCACATAATTCGCGATCTACAGAAATGTATAAAGGGTTTTCAGGGTTTTCAGAATGTTGCCTTTATTTCTGCACTATTCTAAAGTTTATATCTTGCAATTCAGTCTTATTCTCTTATTAATTACTCAATACAGCATAAATTAGACTTGTAATTCTGAGAGAAAACCTCTTTTACTCCATTGCAGATGTAAACTTCCATAAACAGCAGACCAAACTGGCTTTCATTGAGATGGAAAAAAGGATTGTTTTTTTGAAAAACATGAGTGTGACTCGATGATGAATTTGACTATCCCTCCAAGGCATTTTTTCTTGCTATCTTCTCATCTTCTAAAGCTCAAGAAACACTTTATGTGCATGTAAAGTGCTCCAGTAAACTATTTTCACAATGTGCAGCTCCTTTAGCGGTGTGCTCATTGTTAACAATAGTAAACAGTTGGAAGCCTCTTTCAAAGGGGATTATATCAGGTCAGGTGCATTTGGACCTTGATTACCCTTGACATATGTTTGACCATTCTGTTACTGCTGCAGAAGCAAGACTTATTAGGGGCCAAGGGGAGAAAAAAAGAGGTCACCAAGGCCATGACGCCCCTAACATAGCAAAGCAAACAACCCTCGGGTTTGACCAATGACTGCTGAGCTGACACCAGAATTCCTGTTTGACATGTGAGGATCCATCCAACATACGCAACGATATCTGTTATCATTATCATTAAAGAGAATAGCATGTCAAATTAATTGCTTAATTATGTACACTTGTAATATTCGAATGTATGTAAATTATGCTGTTCTGCTGAATATAAAGGGGAGAAAATTATGTCATGAAAATTATATTATGAAAATTTTGTTAAGGATGAAGTTAAATGAAAATGGACAAATTCTGTCATAGTTTACTTACTCTCATGTTAGCGCAAATCCTTATAAGCGAGTTCATTTAGCAAAAACAAAAGAAAAATTCCTTGCTACTGTGACAAGGTGCTAAAAAAACAGCAGATTCAGTGACAAAAGATTTCAATCTAATTCATAAAAGAGCAACAATTTAAAAAATACAGAAACAAGATTGCAAATTGGAGCAAAGAAGGTCAGAATAGAAACATATTAACTCAGAATTGTAAGAAAAAACCTATATATGTATATATTTCTGAACTGCCTTACTTCAGTCTCAAAATTCTGCTTTTACACCTCACAATTCCTAATTTTAGAATTAAGAGTTTATGTTCACAATTCAGTTTACACTTCACAATTCAGGATTTTTAACCCCATTTTTAATTCAAAGTTTAAACCTCACAATTCAGACTTTTTTCAAAGTGTTCTGAGTTTAAACAGTGGTATGAAAAAGTGCTTTGTCTTCGTACTGATTTATTTTGCACGCTTGTCATACTTTAGTGTTATATGATCAAACTAATTTAAATATTAGACAACGATAACAGTAAACACATGCATTTTTTAATTAAAAATTTTATAAGGGAAAACAAAATATAAAATTACAAAGCACTGTTTGAAAAGTGCAAAAAAAAAAAATTAATTAATAAGGCGCAAACACTTTTCCACACCACTGTATATGACAATAATGATTTCTTATCGCAGAAGTTTGTATCATAGAAGTTTACACATGCCAATTTTATTCCAAGTTTTATGAGTTTAAACCTTAAAATTCTGAAGTGTTTTATCATTGAATTCTTAGTTTAATCCTCTAAATTCCAACATTTATCTAAGAGGTTACCCCTCACAATTCAAACATTTTCTAAGACTTCAGACTTTATATTTCACGATGCAGAAATTTTATTCTAGAATTCTTACAGAAAATCTTATCGTAAAAGATAACAACTGACAATTTACAACTTTTTATTTTCTAAAAATTCTGAGTTTACATCTCTCAAAATTATGAATTTGCATCATAGAATTCCAAGATAAAATTTCAGAATTAAGGTTTAAACTCACAATTCCATATAAACCTTCATAAGTGTGAGGTTAAACTCAGAAATCACAGATAAAACTTCTGAATTGTGAGGTTTAAACTCAGAATAATAGATAAATCTTCATAAGTGTGAAGTTAAACTCAGAAATCACAGATAAAACTTCAGAATTGTGAGGTTTAAACTCAGAAATTACAGATAAAACTTCAGAATTGTGAGGTTTAAACAGAAATCACTGATAAAACTTCAGTATTGTAAGGTTTAAACTCTAGAATTCTAGATTACCCTTTATAAGTAAGGTTAAACTCAGAAATCACAGATAAAACTTCTGAATTGAGGTTTAAACACCGAAATCACTTATAAAAGTTCTGAATTGTGAAGTTTAAATTCAGAAATCAAAGATAAAAATGAAGAATTGTGAGGTTAAACTCAGAAATAAAACATAAAACTTCAGAATTTTGAGGTTTAAACTCAGAAATCAAAGGTGAAATCTCAGAATTGTGAGGTTAAACTCAAAATTTAAAAAAAAAAAAACTTCAGAATTGTGAAGTTTAAACTCAGAAATCAAAGAAAAAAAAATTCTGAATTATGAGGTTTAAACTCAGAATTCTAGGGAAAACTTCAGAATTGTGAGGTTTAAATTCAGAAATCAAAGATAAAAATTCAGAACTGTATGGTTTAAACTGAGAATTCTAAGAATCGTGAGGTTTAAATTCAGAAATCAAATATTAAAAATCAGAATTTTAAGGTTTAAACTCAGAAATCAAAGATAAAAATTAAGAATTGTGAGGTTAAACTTAGAAATCAAACATAAAACTTCAGAATTGTGAGATTTACATTCAGAAATCAAAGATAAAAACTCAGAACTGTGAGGTTTAAACTGAGAATTCTAGAATCGTGAGGTTTAAATTCAGAAATCAAATATAAAAATTCTGAATTTTGTGGTTTAAACTCAGAAATCAAAGATAAAAATTAAGAATTGTGAGGTTAAACTCAGAAATCAAACATAAAACTTCTTAATTTTGAGGTTTAAACTCAGAAACCAAAGATAAAAATTAAGAATTGTGAGGTTAGACTCAGAAATCAAAGATAAAAACTCAGAATTGGGAGGTATAAAATTCTTAGTTTAAACCTCAAAATTCTGTCTTTTTTCTAGAAAATCTGCATTTATATTTCACAATTCTTTTCTTAGAATTCTGAGTTTAGATCTCACAATCCAACAGTCTTCTTGTTTATTTGTTAGCTTTTTTCCAGCAAAAGTATATTAAATTCATCATACAAAACTATAGACAACTGAATTTTCTTTTGCAACCTTCTTTAAAAAAAATGTTAATCAGCACAAAATACTTCTTTCAAAGGAAACTTCAAGTGTATGTTCAATTATTTAACAGAGAACAAAAAACACAAACCAGTGACTGCCTTCTTTCACTGAGTGCTGTTGTTGGCAAATATTATAATGTGATTCACCCGCAATGAATCTGATGAACTGATGAATCAGCACATCATGTAATTAAATGACAGCCCTGGTGTCATATGCAGTGGGTAATTACAGAGAAGTGCCGAAGAAAAGTTGAAAGGAGTGGCGAGTGGCTCCAAAAGAGTAAACACACTATGTAGACCTTGACATCACTCAACCAGCTGGACCAGGTGGACTTTTATGAAGGCTTACAACCAAACCAATGCAACAGGTGCGCCAACCATTAACTTAATACAACATAAACACAACCTGATGTCTCTGTGAGCAGATTTCTGCAATCTATTACAAGCATAGCACTGGACACGATGGCTCTTTTGTTAAAGAAAGTAGAGGTTTAAACTTGGGTCTTATCTAAACATTCAATATGACGCATGGGGCCTTGGGAGTAAATCCAAAACTATGCATTCCTATGAACTAGATTATACATTGTATCTACACTACTGGTCACAAGATCAGGACTTTTTTATTGTTTTGATGAAGTCTCCTCTCCTCTCCAAGGTTCCATGTGTTTAATTAAATAAATAAATAAACACTGTAATATTATGAACTCTTATTTGAATTTACAACATTTTTTCATACTTTTCAAAATAACTATTTACATAATAACTTTTTTTGGTTTCATATTAAGATTTATTCAGAATTTATTCAAGTCTTCAGTTTCAGCATGAAGTCTGATTAATTGTTAACTGTTCTTTTATGATCAGTTATTATTGGTATTAAATCATTAATAATTATAAATTATTGTTCAAAATCAATTATTATACACAATCATCCATTGCTGTCTTTGAAATCCTTTCCCTGCTCCATAATAAAGTATATATATATATATATATATATATATATATATATATATATATATATATATATATATATTTGCATCATGGATATGCAACTGACAAATCTGCAGCAAATCTATCGTGTCAACATGGACCAAAATCTCAGGAATATTACCAGTACTTTGTTGTATCTATGGCACAAATTATTAAGGCAGTTCTGAAGGCAAAAGTGGGTACTAGTAATATGTACCTAATAATGTGGCCAGTGAGTGTATGTATATTATGTATAAATCAAATCAAATAAACTTTACAATTAATTTCAACTTATATCAATGAAACTGACTTAGAATTTGTAGAACTAAGAAAGATTCAAAAGTTTAAACCGTTAACTTGCTAAAATAAGTTTAAGTAACCTAAAAAATATGTTATATATTTTTATATATATCTTGATTTATCTTAAAAAGTTGGATGTGTCTAATAAAATCTAATCTAAAATCTAATAATACTAATATTATTGCTGCTGCTGCTGCTACTACTACTACTACTAATGGGTTCTTGGGCAGCAGATCTTACTATTAGAATTATTTCTGAAAGGTGAAACAGAAAAATAAGAAGTAACGATACTGAAAAATTAAGCTTTAAATCCCACAAAAATTAAGTTTTAAGCTACATTCAATAAGAAACAGGTTGTTACAGCAGAATGAACCGCCAACTTATTCAGCATATGTTTTACACACTTTCAGCTGCAACCCAGTACTGGGAAACACCTATACACTCTCACATTCACACACACTCATTCACTACGGCCAATTTAGCTTACCCAATTGACCTTATTCTTCAATGTGGAAGTGTGCTCGTTCTTGCGATTGTTTTAGAACTTCCGATTCAGCTCCCTATGGGACAAATGACTAGGAATAATGAACGGTAGAAAACGATCAAACTACTTGCTCTACAAACAAGTGCGTCCATGACTTTACAGACAAAAAAGAATAATATAATGGGGAAATATCAGTTTGCAACATCAAGCAGCAAAACGAGCTGTTTTTAACATCTAAAAATGAATGCAAATGAATGAGACCGGAAGTCTCGAGCCAAAAAGATTTAAATGGCTGTACATGGAGAATAAGGTTAATAGTGCATGTCTTTGGACTGTGTGGGAAACCGGAGCACCCGGATGAAACCCACGTGAACACGAGGAGAACATGCAAACTCCACACAGATATGAAAACTGGTCTAGCTGGGACTCGAACCAACGACCTTCTTGCTGTGAGGTGACATGGCCAACCACTGAGCCACCGCACCCCCCAAAAAACTATATTTTGACAATTTGAAAGTTATAATTGAATTTTGATCAAATAAATGTGCCCTTGGTGAACAGAACGGTTTTCTTTTAAAAACAAATTAAATCTGATCCCAAACTGACTGATCCCAAACTTTTGAAGTGTACAGACAAGTCACACTGGATTGATTTCAGCACTCATTGTATCCATTTGCTTTCACCAAAAAGCTTTAATATGCAGGACTACATATTAGTTCTGAGAATGACAAGATAAATGCTCCTCAAAGTCTTGTCAAGACAAGGGAACCATCTAGTAAATTAGCATAATTTTCGTTTAGATTAATCGCACGTCAGTGAGTCATGTTTGACGTGCAGGCAAAGAAAAATAATAAAAAACTTTAAAATACTGGTGTGGCCTACATACTTGGGGCATATGTTGCTGAATAACCTTTAATGTCTGAACAGTCAACTAAGGTAACAAATTACAAACTCTATAACCCCTAATAATATGATAAAATCTATTTATACTAAAGGAGTGTTTAATGCTTGATTCTGATTGGCTGATGAGCATTCCAAGAAGAGCAATCAGGGAAACACAGCTATTTTCTAACAATTGAACAGCCTATCATCAGTTATTTTTGACATATGAGCAGCTGCTTAGAAATGTAATAGTTGTGAAGAATAGAGTGTTTTAGAAATTAAAACACTAGTTTAAATGAGTGATTTTTACATGATTTTGCACCACACAATTAAAACAAATATTCTAAAAAAAAAATTCCAAATGAAATCAAACAATAAAATAAGAACAATAAATTGTTTTTTTTAATCACTTGAAGACACACACACTCAAACACAAAGTTGTGAGATTTAAAGGCAAATAAAAATGATACACTTTGGCAAATGAAAAAGGCTAAATAAAATAAAATAATAAATAACAAAACAAAACAAACAAAACATTTAAAATAAACATAATAAAAAATAAATAATATATAAAATAATAAAACAAAACAAAAAAACTAAACTAAATTTAAAAAATAAAATATAATAAAATAATAAACAAATGAAATAATAGATAAATAATAACTAAAATAAAATAAATATGAAATAAATAAATAAATAAATAAATATTAAATAAATAATATGATAAATAATAAAACTAAACTAGCTAAACAAAACTAAATTAAAACATAAAATAAAACTAAATAAAATAATAAATAAATAAATAAAATAATAATTAAATATAAAAAATAATAAATAATAAAACAAACCTAAACTAAATAAAAATTAAATAATAAATACTTGAATAAATTATAAATAATAAAACAAAAAATAATAAATAAAACAAAATACTAAGCAAAATAAATAAAATAAAATAATAAAACTAAACAAAACAAAACAAATAATATTAAATTAAATTAAATTGGTATTTAAAAATCAAGACAAAATGAGAATGTCAGTTGAGAGAGATTATAATTAGTAAAAAAATATAATATATTTAAATAAATTATTAATAATTAATAGTTACAAGTAAATCTTCTATTTAGTAGTTCTTATAATTACAACTCCAGAAAAAGGCCAAATGAGAATGCCCCTCCTTTAAATTTTTCTTTCTTTCTTAAATATTTCCCAAATGATGTTTAACAGAGCAGTTTTAAATTTTTTAAAATCATTTTAAGAACAAAATTATTAGCCCCTTTAAGCTATATTTTTTTCAGATAGTCTACACAACAAACCATCATTATACAATAACTTGCCTAATTACCCTAACCTGCCTAGTTAACCTAATTAACCTAGTTAAGCCTTTAAATGTCACTTTAAGCTGTATAGAGGTGTCTTGAAAAATATCTAGTCAAATATTATTTACTGTCATCATGGCAAATATAAAATAGATAAGTCATTAGAAATGAGTTATTAAAACTATTATAATTATAAATGTGTTGAAAAAATCTTCTCTCCGTTAAACAGAAAATGGGTAAAAAAAATAAACAGGGGGGCTAATAATTCAGGGGGGCTAATAACTCTTTTAAGTGTCACTGCAGAACAATAATATCCATATTTATCAGTTAAATAAAATGTGCTGTTCTCTATGAAATGTATTATTCACTACTGACTGCACACATGAGACAAAATACCAAGAGCTTCAAATGTATACTTGTATACTAGATTCTTGACACATTATTTATTTTTCAGATATGTGTTTGACGTCACATATGTGTTCGATACGTTCTTAACCCTCTTCAGATTGAGAAAACAAAAGCTTGCATTGTGCGAAGAAGTGGAAGGGAGGACTAATTCAAAGATTTCACAAGGAAACTATAACTCTAGAAGGTCAACAAAGAAGAGCTTTATGCAGGCACACACACACATAAAGAGAAAAAGAGAGAGAGACAGAGAGTCATCCAAGTCTGAAGTGCTGTAAATACACTCCATATTGTTGTTAACACTGTATGTAGAACTCAAGATGACATGAACAAAAGTTATAAAAGCTCTGTTGCAATTGTAATGCATTATTACTGAATATTAATGCATGTCAAAGACAGATAAAGATGCAGATACAGCAACTATCATTTCCACTAAATATTAAAGGGGACCTATTATGCCAAAATCACGTTTCTAAAGGGTTTAAACAGTTGTGTGTCAACACTGTGTGAATACACTCAGCCTCTAATAGTAAAAACGAATGAATTTTTTTTGATAATCACACTTCATAATAACAGTCTGCAGACATAAGTTTCACGCATTAGTGATGATCTCTCCCTCATTAGCATTGACAGCCCTGAGTAAGAAGCAGCCGTCAGCCGTTAGAGATTTCACACCATACCAACATAATGACATTGATATATAGGATTATAAGTGTGGAGTTTTAGGATGCACAAATTAACACTGTACGCTGTACTCTGTTTAAGGTTGTGAATTGCATTATGGGATGTTGATCTCTGCTCTGTCAATTTTTATGTTAAAAATTCAACTCAAAAGTGACTTTTATTGACATTTTAGTATTATAAAACAATATAATGCGATGTAATGTAATGTGTATAGCACATTATCATGTATGGCCATACACCCAAAGTGCTTCACAATCACGAGGGGGGTCTCTCCACACCACCACCAGTGTGCAGCATCCACTTGGAGGATGTGATGGCAGCCACAGGACAACGGTGCCACACACCAGCTATAGGGAGAATGGAGAGATGATGCTACAGCCAATTCGGTGGGATTTTTAATGACCACAGAGAGTCAGGACTTTGGTTTAACGTCTCAATTTATTTTTTTATAGTGTAGGCTCAATAGAGTGTAGGCTCAATAGAGTGCCTACTTCTGAGACCATTCTTTTGACATTTTCAGTTTTTCACAGATATAACATTAGTCCTGTTTTTGAATCTGCTGCTATGCCAAATCACAGGCATTTATAGATCCACCCTCTTTTGGAAAGATGTCTAGGAGCACAATCTCATTTGAATTTACAGCTACAGTCACCAAAATGCACAATTTAAATCAAAGCCTAAAAGAGGCAGTTTCAAAGTGTTATAAAAGATTCTTTGTGGGGTATTTGGAAACTTCACAAACACAATCTAGGGACATTAGAGACTTAGGCCCAATCCCAACTCTACCCCTTAGCCTTTCCCCTCACCCCTCACTTGGTGTCCCAATTCTCTTGAAGGTGTAGGGCAAAGGTAAAGGGCTAGATAGCCCTTGAAATTGAGATTTTTCAGGACCACACTTGAAACCAAAGGGTAAGAAAATTTCCCAGAATACAAGCATATGTTTTAATACATAACAGTGCTCGTGTTTTACCGTCATGCTTTAAAAAAAAGAAAGAAACAGCTAAGTTTCACCATCTAAAATCTCTAGTAATAACTCTTGTAGTAGTCCACGAATACCCTGTGAGAAAAGTCTAGTGACTGGGAATGAGCTTTTTACAGTGTCTGGCAAAATGTTAATGTTGTTTTCATGTGTTTAGATGAATTTGGCCACAGTGTAATTGCACAGTACAGTTACGATCTTAGTGCCACATTATATCGTTTTGATAACATGATATTTGCCTTCAGTGAAGTATTTCCTGAAGATAAATACCAAAAAATAACCCAACTGGAATAACTACAGCAGTCGCTGTCATTGATCTCATATGAAGCAAGAGCTCGCAATGACATGTGATGAGGTGTGCAGGTGTTGTAGTGCTAAAATTTGAAGCCCTTCCCCTTCACACTCTTTTTCTAGAGCCGAAGGGAAGGGGTAGGGGTAAAAAAAAAAGAATTGGGATTGGGCCTTATTTTACATCTTGCAAAAAGGAGGATAATAGGTCCCCTTTAAAGGTCTGTTTTTTTACGCAAGGATACAACTAACTGGTCAAAGTGACAGTAAAACACTTGTAATGTTAGAAAAAAAATCTGTTTCAGTTCTTTTGAAATAAAAATACAAACATATTTACAAGCTTCCAAAATGAAGATTTAGAAAAATGCTTCATTTCATGTTCTCTAAAGGACATTTCAATAAAGAGTTCTTAAAAGAGAGAAAATAATAATAATCTAAACCCTTTTCCACTATAAAGAAAAAAGAACAATTAATGGTGTTAAATATTCTTTACAAAACCATTTATTTTGAAGAGTGAAGGGCATCCACTGTGTAAAACATGTGCCGGAATAGTTGGCGGTTCAATCTGCTGTGGCAATCCCTGATAAATATGGGACTAAGCCAAAGGAAAATCAATGAATGAACCATTCATGCCAATAGAGAACCTTTTTTTTATGAGTACAAATCTTGATGTTCCCTAACAAACATTCCACTCACTAGAAGTAAAATTGCAAGTAAGCCTAATTGTAAGTCAGTCTACTAATGAGAGTAAGTTGGCATGTAGTTACAAAGTTATTTATAGTCCATAGAATGTCTAAAAAGGAACCATCAAAACAAATTGTAACCAAACTTCCTGCTGCAAACACAAGATGTTCTTTGTACTGCAGTAATAAAAGAATGTTAATAGTGATGCCTGGGTGTGAAGTGTGTGAGAGAGTTTTTTCACCCTAGTTTATTGGTAAAAATTGTAGTAAGTCGTAACAAATGTTCTTTTGACCAGCATTTTGCGGTTAAAGCTCAGCTGGAACTTTATTTATTTGTCCTCAAACTCTTGGAAAACAAGGAGCAGAAAATAAGCAGTTTTGTTTAAAATTAGAATGGCAGTAAATACTTTAAAGAATTCCTCGAGAATGAGATCGCTGTTGTCTTCGGGGTGTTTTTACCATGCACTGCTTATCCAAGAAAGAATGCAAAGCTTGAGAAGTGACATTATTTGAGTTGCTACAGTACGTCATTCGTGCAATCAAACCAAACATGACAAGGAAAAGTACAAACAACTGCATGCTTTTCTATTATTAGTACTTTAAAAAAAGACAATTTTGTAAATGTATACAGTTGATAATTCCTCTCAATGAAAAATTCCTCTTGTGACCAGTGTTTAAAGAATTAACATACTTCTGCAGACATCAAAATGTCCTATACAGTTGAAGTCAGAATTATTAGCCCCCCTTTGAATTTATTTATTTATTTTTTAAATATTTCCCAAGTTATGTTTAACAGAGCAAGGAAATTTTCACTTCTGGAGAAAGTCTTATTTGTTTTATTTCGACTAGAATAAAAGCAGTTTTTAATTTTTTTAAATCCATTTTAAGGTCAAAATTATAAGCCCCTTTAATCTATATTTTTTTGTTCGATAGTCTACAGAACAAACCATCATTATACAATAACTTGCCTAATTACCCTATCCTGCCTAGTTAACCTACACTGAAAAAAGTGTTGCATGCAAAACTGTTGCAAACAATTTATTTGTGTTGAATTTAAACAAACAAATTAAATGTAATAATATTCAACTTAATTTGTTTGTTTAAATTCAGCCCAAATAAATAGTTTACAACCACTTAACGTAAAAAATTTGAGTAAATCCAAGGAATCATCTTCGAATATTTTTTTTCAGTGTAATTAACCTAGTTAAGCCTTTAAATGTCACTTTAAGCTGTATAGAAGTGTCTTGAAAAAGATCTAGTCAAATATTATTTACTGTCATCATGACAAAGATAAAATAAATCAGTTATTAGAAATGAGTTATTAAAACTATTATGTATAGAAATGTGTTGAAAAATCTTCTCTCCGTTAAACAGAAATTGGGGGAAAAAATAAATAGGGGAGCTAATAATTCTGACTTCAACTGTATATCTCATCCATCCCACTTATAAACTAATTTTACACTTGGTTTCATCACATTCTAGGGTTACTATTATACATATGGGAATACAACCGGCAACATGTTTCAAAATTGATTATTTATTGTAGCATACATCTGTGTGATAAGGCAAAAATGCAATCTCGATAATTATTTTCCATATTGAACAATAACTATATATAATTTGATACAAATTGTTAAAGCTTTCAGATTTAAGAGTACCCAAACAATGACTGAAGCCACAATATTTAGAGGGTCCATTAAATGGCATAATATATTTTCAGCCAATAAATGTTCTGTGGCTGAATATTCGATAAATCTCTAATATCAACACACCTTTAGATTCCTATTGTTGCACATTTCTGCTGTGTGATTGGCTCTTAGATCAATATGGAGTAAAAAAGTCCAGTGCTTGTCATTGTTATTGACAAAAATTTTATCACGATTCGATATTATATCGTTTATCAGCCCAGCCCCACATACATCATAACACTGTTATGATAGTGCTAAAACAGCAATATTGCAACTTATTAAAAACATTTACATTTTTACTTTAGTGCAATATTCATGGTAACGCTGTGTGTAAGTATACCTCGTACACTGAAATAAAAGATTCTTTGGATTTACAAAACTGATTTATAAATTGTTGCAAACCATTTATTTGGGCTGAATTTAAACACAAATTAGGTTGAACATTACTAATTTAATTTGTTTAAATTCTGCCCATTTAACTTGTTTGCAACCAGTTACCTTTAAAAAATGTAGTAAATCCAAGTATATACTGTATATGCATTTAAAAAAATTTATGTCATAGAAAAATCCTTAATATGGTGTGATTTAATAAAAAAAAAGCACATTTTCTTCTAATTCTAGACTGACTAGATAAAATAATGACAAAATATATTTTTTAATTAACTTAGAACTCTTAATTATGACTTACATTTTAGAAAATCTTGAGGAAAAAGTCAAATTCAGTATCTTAAAAAACATGAATGCAAATTTTTTAGCATGATTATGTCAATACGTTTGTGTATTTACCAGTTACCTCCTGGGCTAATCCAGAACATGCAACCATAATTACAGGGAAGACAACCGACTTGACAGATGTCCAGAAAATGATCACTGACACCCTCCACAAAGATGGTAAGCCACAAAGTGTCTGACAGAAATTTGATCTTTAAGAAAATATTCACATTTTTTGAGATACATCAATTTTCTTAAGCTATAAGTTGCAACCATCGAAATTATAACATTAAACTTTGTGTGCAATTAATGTAGAATATAAAAGGAAAGCTTGCTCGTATTCAAATAAACTGCAAAGAGAGAGATATACAGTACCTGAATCTTCTCTCGGCGCAAACAGAAATTAGAGTGATCACCCAAAACTTAAAAGTCTTCATTTGCCCTTTAATTGTTTACGAGTTTCATTTCCTCTGTTGAACACAAAAGAAGATATTTTGAACAATGCTGGAAACCTTTAACCATTGGCTTTCATGATATTTGTAAGTTTTTTCCTACTATGAAACTGCATAAAGGTTACAGGTTTTCAGCATTCTTCAAAATATCTTCTTTTGTGTTCAACAGAAGAAAGGAACTCATAAAGGTTTGAAACCACTTGAGGATCAGTAAATTAACATTTTTGGGGGAACTATCCATTTAAACAGCTCTGGTAATGTGACCATTCGCACTAATCACATGACAACACACATATAACTGAGGCCCTTTTCCCTTATTTACAGGCAATGCACTAAAACATCAATTAGATACATTTGAAGAGCTTTATCAATGACTTTATCAATGACTTCTTTATGGTTACTACTGTGTACTACATGTCACATTTCGGGTTTCTCAGAAGCACAAGTCATCATAAGTTGGCAGCGAATGGGAGAAAACCACAAATAATTGTTTTGCATCACAAGTTGCAAAAGAAAAACTCCACAATAATGTTTTCACAACTTACAAAAGAAGGGTAACAATTGCTGATAACGGCAGCCAGGAGAGAACAATGTCCAAATTTACTGTCCCGTCCATAGATGGTGCATTACAAACACCTTGCAAAAGTGTTAAAGGTGCAGTAGACGACCTGCCAAAATGCTATCCATTAGCATGATATCTTTGAAACACAGGCCTCTTTCCTGCCGTCCAAAGCCACGCCTCCTGAAATCACGAACACGCACATTAAAGATGACAGTAGACAATGTCATTCGCCAGTCAGATAACTTTATACATGTAGTACTTTATAATACTACAATTCTGAACGAAAAACTGTATTATATCTAGCACGTGTTCAGATGAGTAGTAAGCAAAACTTATAATGTGCAATATTTCACACATGCAAGGATTGCTGGTCTCATTCTCTCACACGCTTTGTCCTAAAGCGACTACTGTTTGCTTAGTGGTTTGCCAGCGGCATGCAGGAAGAAAACGTAAGCATTTTACGTTTGGTCAGTTTAGTGTCTAATTCGTACGAATTTGTACGAGTTCAGTCATACAAAATTGTATGATTTAAAAAAGGAGGCGTGGCACCTAACCCCACCCCTGAACCCAACCGTTATTGGGGGATGAGCAAATCGTACTAAATTGTACGAATTAGATCATACGAATTGGCCACTAAATCAAAAAGTTACGAATTGCTGTGAGATTGTGTTGGAATTACACTTATTGCCAGGGGCATCGCTAGACCCCATTTAAAATTGCCAGTGCCCCAGTAAATGCTTTGAGATACGATTTACTTTATATGCAAATGTATTTATTAAGAGTGGTAATCCCAGAGTAAAGACGTTATTCTCTATGTGCAACCGAACCAACGCTGGTGAAAGCAATGTAGTTTATTCAAAAAGCAAACTGAGCGTGTGCGCAGAAAAAAAAACATACCCGCGCACCTCACGCACCACTCCTTTATGATGCTGACGTGCTTATTTGCTCCCGGTGTAAGTCCCTCTTGTGAACATGCACGCCAAAAAAATAGGCGTTCATGCGTTCTGAAACCGGCGGAACAGTCTTTCATGTGTGTCAGCACGCAGTGAGTTTTGCAAGTCGACAAAACAACGTTTAAATAATATGATTGAGATCTTATTTTGACTAAGCACGGCTCCTGATAGATTTTTTGTATGTGGCAAAAAGGAGGATGATGAGTCAGGGAGGTAAGACTTAATAAACCTAATTCTCTGCCATGTGTCAAGCTTAAGACAAAATATATTTCTATAAAACATCTTTGTTGTATTCTATAAAATTGTCTATAGAATTTCATTCTAATGAAATTAATATTCATGCAAAAGATTTCTTAAATTATCTTAGCATCACTCCAGATGTGTCTTTAGATTGTTTTCCAGTTACATTTAGGATTAATTTCTGGTATGTATTTAGAATAATAATTGTATATTAACAATAATACTGTTATTATATATTTTATATATAAAATATTAATATTACTGAGGGGGAGCTGTGCCCCAGTAGAGCTTTATGTCTAGCAATGCCCCTGCTTGTTACTAAGCCATACTTACATGCTGTTTCAGACTGAAAATTTAGAGTAGGATGGTAAACAATATAGGGAGTGTGGCACAGGTTGTCATTGTTCAAAAATGAACCAATGTGATGTGAATATAAAACCAAATTCACCTCAGTAAAGCAGGCTAGGCAGAATATCACTCTTTACTTGTTGTTAAACTAAATGAAAATCTACATTATGAAATTGAAAATAGTCACATCAAGCTCTCGCCGGAAGATTTCAGTGGCTGAACAACACTTCCGTGCATGACAACAAAATTTACATAAGCTTTGCGTGCTTAAAACAGTTTTACAACATAACATTACAATAAATAATTCAGCCATGGCGGCATCCTTGCTTTAGTGTGCAAAAGTAACTCCAATATTGATAAAGGATTTTAAAACGTTTTGATTCAGCATTTCCATTTCTAAACAAAGGTCTGCTCGGCCAGTCAATTAACAAAGAAATGATGTCATAAGCATTTAATTTTACCACTGTCACTCTCTCTTGTGTGCAGGTGAACGAGGCACACGTGCACGTGTAAACAGCTAATTTGCCTGAACGGTTGCACAGAAGGACAAATCTACATTTGTTGACAGACAGTTTGGGCTACTTATCAGAATTATGGGAGATGTTGGCCCAACACTATTTAATTGGATGAACATTTTTTAGTTTTATGCCTTACCCGGAATTAAAAAATACATATAAATACATTTAGATCATTTACTTTAATCAGTACTATTGGAATGTGAAGAGACTTTGAACCAGCACAACAAAAATGTTTCTGAAGACAATCACCTGCTGCACCTTTAACTATTCATTTTTATATATTTTTTTGCAATTTACTAAGGTAATAATATAAATGTACATCCTTTTTAAAAAAAATAATAATTTAAGATGCTAAAAAAAAGAGTCTATGAATCTACTGGAAAAAAGTCAGCTACATCTTATATGGTTTGAGGTTGAGTAAATTTACAGTGGATTTTCATTTTTAGATGACCTATCCTTTGTAGCGATTTTAGTACTAATGCTTTAATGAGTTGAACATTATACAAGTCATTTACAGTCAACATAATGTCTAAAGAAGCCCATCAAAACAAAGTCCAACCGGAATGTTTCCTGATTTCTATTTAAAACCACAGGTATTTCCAAAAGCATCCTGAATCAATTACACGCTTCCATTCCTACACAAAGGTCTGCTCAGCCAGTCAATTAACAAAGAAATGATGTCATAAGTGCCAGTAAATGAATGGCCGTGACCTTCTCAGAAAGAGATGTTCACACCAGTGCGCATGAAGAGAGAGGACAGTAGACGCAGCGAGGCCTGAGAGTCACAAGACTAATCTGGCAGGCAAATGATGACCACATGCCGTCAGCTTGCTCATTTCTACGCAGGGCCATCTGAGGACGCAAATCCGACACGCTGAGCTTCTGCAATCTCTGACCCAAAAGCTAAGGATGGGCAATGTGCTGGACTTAAAATTATTTCACAATATTTTTTATTTAATTATAATGATATTGATTAGGATCCCTAATAGTTGTCCACAAAGACACTAAAAAAAGTCCTGCATCTTTCGAGAAAAGCATTCATTTTCATATATTTTATTTATATTTTACAGAGAAAACCCAGCTCCTGGACACCCACTATCCTGCACAGGTACTGTTGGTACTGTAAAATGTTATCAATGGGGTATGTGCACAGCTAGTGAAAGTTTAATGTGACTATTTTTAATGTTATAGTGTTTCTTTTACATCCTCAATGTTGTAATGTAATCCATTCAGTTAATTAGACTGAAGGCTTCATTTAGTTGTTAAAGTGTAAAACGAGATAAAAGACTGTGTAACTGCTAGCCCCATCAGGATCAGCAGGCGAGCACAGAAGCTCCATTGAAAATACTGGGATAAAATACATGGAATTTAATGGAGTGCTTCTTGTCCGGTTTGAGACCCATTTTTATTATATATATATATAATAATATATATCAGGCAGTGAAGATCACTGATTTTGAAGGAAATCAGACATTAAACATGGCAATTTTATAATGGAAAAACAGTTCACCGGCAGCGCTGAGGCTGGCTAGCTGTAAATAAAATTTTGACCCTAAAATGTTTTTTCAAAATTAAAAACTGCTTTTATTCTAGCCGAAATAAAAACAAATAAGACTTTCTCCAGAAGAAAAAATAGACAGAAAAAAGGAGGAAAAAGATGATCCAATCCTGTAAAGAGATGATGCCAACCATAGAGGCCTTCTAGAGGTCTCCATAACCCTGGACCAGGCCGTATCCTGAGCAGATGCTGTGGTGGTCATGGAGGAGTGGAGAGCATGAGACTGATTCCTGAAAGACCATAGTGACAGACAAGTCTAAGCATTGATCTCGTGGGCCAGCCTGTACACCCGCACACTGCTTTTTAAAGTATTGCGGTTGGGTTTAGGAATCGGGGTGATGGTGTCAATCTGTGCTTTTTAAAATGATATTGTTTGGGTTTAGGAAAGAGGGAGGGTGGGGGAATCGGTCTGTTGGTCAGTCAGTAAATCAGTCAGTAAATCAGTCAGTCAACAGCAGCCTCTGGTGGACTTACTTGAGAACAGCAGGTGCACTCACTCAGGTTACACTCACAACAGAAATTTGAGATCTGAAAATGCGTACACAGCGGCCTCTGGCAGATTTGCCAGAAAACTGCAAAAAACCATAGCTCCCGGGATTTATTTTGCTCTCTCCAGAATTTTATATAGGGGTACGCAATCAGAATGAGCCAGGATTTGACTTTCCTGTGCATTACTGATAGGAAAGTCTATTCTATTATAAAGTCTATTTAAAGGCTTTTCAAGTCCACCACCTCAACTCTATAAATAATTTAGCATTTTAACCAACAGTAGGCCTACATATAGGCCAAATATTATTGTTTTTTACTATATGTTTGAGAAACAACATTAATAATAGCTTACTAACATTAACCTTTATTTTACATCTACACTGTAAAACGTTTCACTTGGTAAATTTACAAACTCAAGTTCACCAGCTGCCTTGAAAATATGAGTCAACTCAACTTAGAGAGATTCTTTGTTTCAACTTATTGGCCCGTTTCCACTGAGTGGTACGGTACGGTTCAGTACGCTTTTAAGGCCGTTTCCACTGTCAAAAGGTATCAAAAAGCAAACCGTATCGTGCCACTTTTTGGGTACCCTTTTGAAAGGGACGAGCCATGGTCGACCCGAGCTCAAGCAGACCTTGTCGTCATCTTGATGAACAGCCACAAAGCCAAGAAGAACAAAATCTGCCATGTCCTGTTGTTGTTTTACGAGGCCGTCTAAAAGCGCAAACTGTTTCAGAGTTTGCGATCTCTTGCATGTTATATTTAAATAAAAAGAACTTCTTGAGCTGATGATAATAACATGCGCGAGATTATTGAAGTGCTTCTGACATCCGATCCTTTCAGAAACTGACAATCGTGAGAGTGAATTGTAAAAATAAACAAAAGAGCAAATAATTCTTTCAACAACCTAGACCATGAACAAACTGCCATGTTTAACTATTATCATCACCTTTTGGACTTGGAATGACAAAATTACTTTCTAACAAGATGTTGCATGTGCTGGTGAAAATTAAAGATGAGAGGTTTGCACTGACTGTGGGCCACATGTTGTGTGTTGTTTTTAAACCCAAAATAGGACTAAATGTATGTTGTGTGTAGTTTTTCTGTAATTGGTAACATATCAGAGACTGTAAGGGTCTGTATGTGTTAATATATGTTGCATTTATTTATTTATTTTATATAATCGTAGACATTACAGTAGGCTGTTTTGATCATTGATCTGCAGTTATAATCAAACCATGTTCATAGAAAGATTAGTAATTAACATTTATACACAACTATTTATGTGTATAAAGCATCTGTTTTGTGAGAAGTGCTTCTCACATTTACTTTGACATTTCCTCGAGCGGGAATGACGTCGACTGAAACTTTATGTCATACCCCACGCCCACCGTTGGTACCCTTTTGGCAGTGGAAACGCAAGCCTGATAAATGTGACCCGTACCAATCCGTACTGTACCACTCAGTGGAAACGGGCCATAAGATGTTAAGTTTCACAACATATTTAAATAAAACTCAACATCCTAAGTTGAAACAAAGAATCTCTCTATGTTGAGTTGACTCACATTTTCAAGGCAGCTGGAGAACTTGAGTTTGTAAGTTTAACCAAAGTGAAACGTTTTACAGTGTACAGAATCATGAGGAAACATGATCTTTATTCAAAGCAAAAAAAAAAAAAAACTGATTCTTATCTTATCCAGAATCATGTAGCCCTAACTGTATTAACACTTTTTGTACAGGCCAAATTTATGTTTCATCATTATTATTACTACGATCAGAATTTTTTTTTTAACAATGGTAGAATTTTCACTGATATATTGCAAAATAAAGGATATCACCCATTCCTACCGAAAGCCTAAAGGTGCTGTCCAATTACAACCCTACGCTGACAGTTTTGCACTTTCCAGCACACACAGTAATACAGTAAAAACATACAGTATCACTGGCGCCGTCAACGCTACTCCGTGCCAGATCGGCCACCCCTCAAAGGCCTGGAAATCCCATAGTTCTTTCTTTACTGCTTCCTTTTATCACCCTATCTTCAAGCCGTCCCTGTATATCCTTTTTCTCTAGGTGCCTCAATTCATCCCCGATTAATCCCATGTACTGTACAGTCTCCATTGACGTGATAAATGACATCTGAAAAGTGGAGGTTCTGACCCCGACTCTTTCTCTTCTTTGGGAGATGGATCGGAACAGGGCCCCCCGAGGTGGCAGCCTTTTTTATGTCTGGTTTCATGAAGGCGTATTCAATGATAACGGCCATCAAAATGACAGGAGCCTTTATGATAAGTGCGTCCCGCCCTATGTTGAATAGATGGACAGTGATAGCGATGCTCATTGTTAGCCTGCTGGCGGAGTAGTATATCCTATAGAGTGGGCGGAGCCTGAGAGACACCATGCTGAATAGGCGTGTAATGTGTCCATGCCCTTTGGTGCCCTTCCAGGTGTGGGAAACACAGGGCAGAAAGCACCTGCAGGGCCTCCGCGCGAAATCTCATTGTATCGCGTGCCAATATGGTGGATGATGCTGTGAGATTCGGAGTCCGGAAGAGTCTTGTTTCATTCATCACAATGTCCGAGAGATTCCGCCTAATAATGCATTGACAAAGACACAAGTGCACATCATTCAAACCCTGCCGGTACGGTGAGACAATGAACAGGCTCCTTAGATGCACGAGATAGCGTTTACACAAAGAGCCAAATGAGAATTAATCTCTGCCACATGTCCCGAACATTAAACTGCAGTTATCAATCATGATGTTGTTTTAGGGCGCGGAGTCGGCAGCGATGTTTGCTTTGCTTTGCCATTCTTCACATTCCACCAGGAATCCTAAACAGGGCCGTTGGAAGTGCGTTCAGGACTACATGCGAGCATTCTTCAAGACAAGTTTTAACAAATAATGCAGCTAAGGTTACGTAAGCATCATTAGGTATCATGTAATTAGCACCTAGGACTGAGCTCCTTACACTTAAACCTGTAGTTCAAGTAAAAATAATCCTCACTTTCTGACCAGCAGGACTTTCTTATGGATATCTGCTTATACCACAGGATGAATGGGCAGATGGATAGATTCATCTTTTTTCTCACAATTCAGATTTGCCACATATAACATCGTTTTTGTCTGATAAATCAGTTTCACAATTGTAGGATTATGTGCTGCAATCCTAAAATGGAATGTCACAACTTAGACGTATACTTGTTTTCTCAGAATTATGTGACAATCTCTGACTAATATAATAGTCACTTGAAATCTCACAATCTTAACTTAATACTAGGGCTGCAAGTTATTGGAAAAATTTGACATTGCCATATTTGTTTTTCTCTGCGATATATACTGCGATATACAGTTGAAGTCAGAATTATTAGCCTCCCTGTTTATTTTTCCCCACAATTTCTGTTTAACGGAGAGAAGATTTCTTCAACACATTTCTATACATAATAGTTTTAATAACTCATTTTTAATAACTGATTTATTTTATCTTTGTCATGATGACAGTAAATAATATTTGACTAGATCTTTTTCAAGACACCTCTATATGGCTTAAAGTGACATTTAAAGGTTTAACTATAGGTTAATTAGGTTAACTAGGCGAGTTATTGTATAACAGTGGTTTGTTCTGTAGACTATTGAAAAAATATATTGCTTAAAGGGGCTAATAATTTTGACCTTAAAATGGCTTTAAAACCTTATAAACTGCTTTCATTCTAGCTGAAATAAAACAAATAAGACTTTCTCCAGAAGAAAAAATATTATCAGACATACTGCAAAAAATGTCCTTGCTGTTAAACATAATTTGGGAAATATTTAAAAAAGAAAAAAAATTCAAAGGAGGGCTAATAATTCTGACTTTAACTGTATATTATATATTGTCATATACAGTAATTTCAACAGATGACTTAAATAACTCCTTTTGTTTGCCAATACTTTAGATTGATTTTGATGATTTTATGGGGGAGTGAAATATAAATGTATTTTATGTAATTTATTATATACATATATTAAACAAAATACAGTCATAAATAAACACATTGAAGCTAATATTAAAGTGAAATTAACAGTGATTTATGGTTTTCTGCAGAGAGTCTAACAATATTCTGTTATAAAGATTGAATATTGTATAATAATCAAATGTAAATGAATGAATAATCAAATGTAAATTAACAATGCATAGTCTTCATCATATAAATTGTTCAATAAAATGATTTTTTATTTAACTTCTTTATGCTTTTTTAAATGCAACTCTTTTAAAATGCTTACATGGTCAAAGGCCTTAAAAACACATGCACATGATTAACTTTCACTCTATTATGCTTAAATTCTGCAGAGTCTCCACAAAACTCATGTGTTTTGACATGTGGTTCCTGGTCATCTATAATCCTAATTCAACATTGCATATCTTGCGATGTGACTACTGCAGACACACACACATTGCGATATTGATGCTCAAACGATATATTGTGCAGCCCTACTTAATACAACACTGACTATTCTGCCAAGTACTTAAAATGTATTGTCCACAATTATGTGTTTTATGTGAATTGAGAGACATACAGTAAGCTAAAACATGTCAGAACTGGAAAATAAAAAGCAGCAGGTACCTTATTGGCATTCAGTATCAGAAGCAAGCTTTCATTTTTTCATTTTCTGATTAAACACAAAAATATTTGTAATTTTACAATTAAAGATACAACAGCGCAAACTACTCTGAAGCCCACTGATTTTCATTTACAGACAGTAAATATGTTTTCCAAAGGTTTTCTTTTTCATTTCAGGTTTGTATGCATGAGGGTACAGGACTGTAGCCAGCCTATTGAAAGAGGTGTTCTTTTTCTCAAAAAGTATACCTTTTAGCAGTTATTTATCTTATTTTCTATTAAATTATGATGTTCAAATACCACATTTTAGTTACATTTTAAGCACTAATCTTTGCTGGAGTCCCTTGTTGGATGGTGATCAAAACCACACACTTTCTGATGCAACAAATATTTCCTACAATTTTGTCATAGCGCTTAGCTTACTATTTTACAACGAAGTGTTAATTTAAAAATGTGCATTTAAACTGCAAGTTCTATAAATAATGTAATGAGACTCGAATTTTAAATAAAAAAAAATAATAAATAAAGAATAAATAATAAATAATAAAGAAATATGAAAAATACCTTTTTTTAAAATACAAAATCATAATCATCCATCATTAAAAAAAACTAATTAGCAATCTGTTAATACAAGTTTTAAATCAAAAACTGTTGCCTATAGGCAAATAACAAACTGGCCAGCTCATTTCCTCAGTCAGAATTTGTCAATTTGAATAATTAAAAATTTAATTTGTCTTAAAGCCTTCTTCTATTGGTTATTTTCACAATTTATGATGGCATACTGTCAAAAATGGGACAAATGATCTCATATAGGGACAAATTCTGGACTTTGTCAGTGGTGGGTGGGTCTTTCAAACCACCCAAAGCCCCCGTGCTGCCTGGTCCTGGGGTAAATAACGACAGAATTGTCATTTTTAGGGGAGCTTTCCCTTTAAGAGAGAGTTCAGGGGGATTTTACAGAACCTAACACAGTAAAGTTGGGATATATTGTACATACAGTGGCATTTTGGTGAAGGGGATGAGGAATCTGATCCGTTGTACATCTGACAAAAAGTCTAAACCTAAGCTTTGTAAGCCCTGCACAAACCACAAAGCATTTGTTGTTCTAGGCCATCCGCCATGCTGTACCCTTTCTCCTTGTCACTTCTGCCCGAATTTAACCTCAAAGCAATAGAAAAGCACCCTGTAGTGGTATTTTCTTGACCGGGACAGAAGCAATAATTGACTACGGAAGGGTAAAACAGACTCTTTCACATTTTCAGAGATGCAGTCATCCAAAACCTGCCCTGAGAAAAAAATAAAAGACCTTTTTAAATGGAAGAAAATGCTCACTGTAAATAAATAAATAAATGATGTCAGAGACAACTGTGCCTTAGGAAGAAATACAGTGTAAACAAATCTTTAAGGATTAAAATGATTAGATGTAGTAGTGTATCATTCACAGCGACATGGACTTCTCGGATTAAGGAAAATAAGTATGTCATTGCCATGACTAAGTGCTTTCCCAGAAGCACAGACTTCCGTTCAAAACATGCAGATTTGGTATATTTATAGCACTATGTTGAACTTCTTTTACATAACTCTTCCTGACCCATTTATCCGTGTACATAAAAAGATTGTCAAGTACGTTTTGCATGTTGGGGATTACTGCACATCCCAAATGTTTGCCCCGCATCTTTATCCCCACTTTTTTTAGACTCAATTTACTTTCAAGCATTGAAGAGTGGCTGGAATACGCTAAAAAAGGTCAGCCTCTGTAATCGGTTAATTTTCTAGCTTGTAAGTCCAATTGAAAACGGATGTTATGTCAGGATATGATGTTTTTCTGAACACTCTTTCAAGCAAATATCCCTGCAATTGATGGGGAGAGGATTTGCAAAACCATCTGTTGGACAAAAGCCCTTGACAAGCACACTAACATGGATATTATTTGAGCTACAGGTGGGAAGGCTACAAAATATGATTACTCCAAAAAACCAAACAACAAATTATATAATGCTGAATATTTTAGGGACAGGAATACGAGCATTGCAGTAACCAAAAAGTGAAGCCATAAATTCCACATACTTTTAAAAATGCAGGGTTCCAAACAATTCATTCATGTTGTCCAAATTGACTAAGTTAACGTAAAAATTTTTTTAATTGAACAAACCAATTAAGTTGTCCCATAAAAATCTCAAGAATTGTGTTCCTCACCTCATTTTAAATAAGTAGTTTGAACAAGCAGCAAAAATCCGTTTTTGAGTGTAGACAATAAGAAGAACGTGTGTGTGTGTGTGTGTGTGTGTGTGTGTGTGTGTGTGTGTGTGTGTGTGTGTGTGTGTTTCTTTAATCTCCCAGAAAATTATATTCCCCAACTAATCCTCAATTAATGACCCTCCTCCTCAATCAGAGATAACAAGCAATTTGATTCCTGTAAGACAAATCTTTTTGAACAGATTGAGGCATGTCTGTTGACTAAAGTAGGTGGTATTTCCAAAATGACTCATTTCATATCGCAAATAGGGTGTATAATAATGCGCAGTTAATTTAGCTCAGATAAAATAATAGTATTCACAGAATTTGATTCGAATATTATTTGGAATTTGATGTACACAAACCAAAAGATAGGATCTTTCATAACAAAGTCTGGCATAAGTGCAAAAACAGCTGCTTCACATTATGCAACGCTCGAGTTAAAAACAAAACAGCAAGAGGACTATTAAAAACCAGCTCTGTTGATAAACTGCATCCATAATATCCTGCTCCTGTGTCTTAAATTATCATTCATTCATTTTCCTTCAGTTTAATCCCTTATTTATCAGGGGTCGCCACAGCTAAATGAACCGCCAACTATTTTGGTATATGTTTTACACAGCAGATGCCCTTTTAGCCACAACCCAGTACTGGGAATGAAATTATAATTTGAGGTGCAATTTAATGATTTAAAAAATAATTTAAAAACTGCTCTAACCCAAATAAAGGACAATGAACTTTTAAAAAGCTCAAAGCTGCAAATCTCACAGGAAAAGAAAAAAATTAAATCAGCATACAAATGTAATGGATTATTTCAGCTTGGTTTCCTGATGGTGCAGCTCTTGATGCTTAACAGGAGGGGAGGGAAAAAGGCTCTTATGAGATTAATTGTCCAAACATTAAGCTATTAAAATCTTATCTTCAAATGAATCATTTAGAGAAGTCCCGGAATGTATTCATGGTCAATAAAGGGGATTAAATCCCAATTAGCAGTCTCTCTCTCTCTCTCTCTCTCTCTCTCTCTCTCTCTCTCTCTCCCCGTAAGATAGGAATCAATCTGTTATGAAGGATCCTAAAGAACCTAAGACTCCTGCGGTTTTCCTGATTATCTATGTCCTCACTGAAGCTGATGCATATCCTGCTGCCTTTTAGGAAACTATACAACAAAACTTGGTATGTTTTTATATTTTAACCAGACTTTTCTAAAAAAATCACCTTCAATAAACACAGGAGTCAGTTGCTCACAATGTTTAATGTGTCAAAATGTCTTTTCTTTTTTAAAAAAAAAAGTCTGTTTTTTCAGATTAACCAAGGGTGATTTGCTTAGATCTGCTTATTAAAAAGCATTGCATGCCACTGTGAGGCTTAGAGATGGCATTGTTCCCCTTTCAGGACTCTTTCTATTGGTTAATCCTTTACAGAATCAACTGGAAATTGACACGTTTTTAGGTCACACTTTATTTTGAAGGTCCGTTTGTTGAATTTAAGTTACATTGCATCTACATGCCAACTAATTCTCATTAGATTATAAATAGACTGTTAGGCTGGGGTTAGGGTTAGTGTGAGTTGACATGTACTTGCAAAGTTTCCTATAGTCAGTTAAATATCTGTTTAGCAGCAGTATCAACAGACATTAAGCAGACAGAAATAGACAGAAAGACAGAAATAAAGAGTTACTCATTTTTATATTAGATTATATTTTAGATTATATTGCTTATGTTGGCTTTTTAGGGATCAGACTGGTTTAATCTTTGTTGAGATTCCAAATTTTTCCATAATTTAGAAAATCAGAAGTATCTGCATATTTTGATATCAGTGATTAAGAAGCTGCCATTACATGTCAGATGCATCAAACTGATGTCAAATTAATTCTGATTGGCACACAGTCTTGAGCATTGATGTGATGATTAAAAATTGGTTGATGGCTAAGTTTCTGTTATTAAAATGTATTAAATGATTTGCAACCAAAAACTCATGCATCATAAATGGCTGGTTTCGTCAATGAAGAAAAATGTCTTTGACTGTGCAAAGATGTAGTTATGGCTTCTACCAGCAGAGGCTAACTGGACCATGCAAACCAGTTTAGACTATAGATTACACTAACAAGGTAATTAGGTTTACTGTAGTTTAGTTTAGTCATTTATAAAGCACATTTCAAAACAACAGAGGTCATAACCAAAGTATTGTACAGAGGTAGCCTGATTAAAACAGAAACAGCAGCAAAATATAGTAAATAAATAAATTGGCACACAGTCTTAGTATACTATAATCTGTGTGTGTGTGTGTGTGTGTGTGTGTGTGTGTGTGTGTGTGTGTGTGTGTGTGTTAAACAAACAATATTAAACAAACTATTGACCAATGTGTTGTACAATGATACAATAAACCTAATAAAAGGCTAGAAAAGACAAGCAAATGAAAAGCTAAATCAATTACACCAAACAATTTAAAGGAAAATTTAACATTGAGAGAAAAAATGGCATGGTCACACCCATTCTCTTTTGTGTGTTTTTTATTTCATTTAACTTAGTTTATTTTTTAAATATTTAATTTTGCCATTTTTGCATTTATTTGATGGGACAGTAGGATGACAGGAAATTAAGAGGGAGAGAGAGCAGGGGACAGGATCGGGAAATGCGCTATATGTAAAAATGTTTTCAAAAAGTGCTCAATAAGGCTGCATTTATTTGATGAAATACAACAAAAAAAGCTAAACTGAGGAATTGAATTCCGATTTAAAATAGCTGTTTACTTTTTTAGGCCAATTCAAAATTTTATGTTAATCTTAGGTAATGGAAAAACTAAAGTTTTCATCAAGATGTTACTCCAGTCTTGAAGTCACATCATCTTTTAAAAATCATAAATCTATTATGACAATTTGGTGCTTTTTCTTCATTCATTTTCCTCCAGTTTAGTCTCTTTATTCATCAGGGGTAGCCCAAGCAGAATGAACCATCAACTTATCCAGCATGTTTAACACAGTGTATGCCCTTCTAGCTGAAACTCAGTACTGGGAAGTACCTATACACACATACACTATTGTCAGTGTCTAGGAGTGACAGTAACAGTGAATATTTTAATATTGTTTGAGGTGAGTGTGGATCAGTCACCTGCCATGACGTCAACACACCAAATCTAGTTTAAGAATTTATTAACAAAAATATACAACGATAAAACAAACTAGGTAGCATCAGCAGGCTTCAGGAGGGGGAAAGGCCAAAACAACAGAACAAAAGACAGTACAAAACAAAAAGTACACTCTATGCAAATTAGGGAGTAAAACTGTATGAACTGACAAAGTAAAATTAAATTAACAACAGAAATCTACACTAACTCCTTAACTAAATGTAAATAAGAGAAAAAGGGTTTTAGAAATAAAATGGCACCCACCCCTCTACGGCTTTCAAATACAAAGTTAAGGTTCACAAGCAGAGTTTAAATGATTTCAAATGCTTTTACAACAGATTTTAACTTCAACAAGTTAACCACAAGAGCGACAATAATCTTTCACAAAACAACTAGGCAAGAGCTTCAATGTGGCTTGCAACTGGCAAGCTTTTAAGGTTGCCTGGCAATGAGCAGCAGGTGCAATTAATTAACCTCCTCTCCTCCCCACCCAGCTGAGAAACAGGTAACAAAAAGAGAAAGGGAGGAAAGGAGAAAAGAAACCAAGCACAACAATACATTCAAAACACCACGGAATGTAACATTATGCTCAATTTAGTTTATTCAGTTCACTTAAATTGCTTGTTTTTGGACTGTGGGGAAACCCCAGATGGGGAGAACATGCAAACTCCCCACAGAAATGCTTATTCAACCTGGATTTAAACCAGCGACCTTCTTGCTGTGAGGCGACAGTACTAACCACTGAGCCACTATGTCGCCGCGCCTATTCTTATTATTTTCTGATGAAAATAATGTATAGGTTTAAATTATAGCTCTTATTACATTTGGTTCAACTGTATGTAAAACTCACCTTGACTTGAACTGAATGTATTTAAATAACAAAAAATTATTATAAAAATAAATAAATGTATTTACTGTTACTTTTGAGCAATTCAATGCTTAATCCTTTAAGTGATATTTTATTTAAAAAACAAAACACATACATCTGCAGCTCAATTAATACATAACTTGAATTCATTTTATTTTAGTCAATAAAAATGAAGTTTACATATTTTTCCATTAGGGCTGTGCGATTAATCGAAATTGAATTGCAATTGCAATTTAAAAACATTGCAAATAGCTAATCACAACAGGCTGTGATATGAAATATGTATGTATTATTTAACTTTCCCCACCCAGAGCAAATGCGTGACTGCCGTCTATGTGTGACAGTCTTACTAGCCATTTTAGTGAGCACACTTTCGCTCTGCCCAATCAGAATTTCACTGAAAATCCGGACTATGCTGAACACCCACAATAAGAAACCACTTCAGAAACATTAACAGACTAATTAATATCAAAGAAAAACAGCACGTTGGTAATATGGGAATATTTTACTTTTAAAGTCACAGACACCAAACAAAACCAGGTCATTTGTAAGAGCTGTTGCAGAATTGTTGCCACAGCACAAGGCAATACAACAACCAGCACGTAAAAAAGCACCACAGGCGGCTATTTGAGGAGTGACTTTCTAAAAAGTCAACTGAAAGTATTTTTTGCCAGTGACACTCAGTAGCAAGCAACAGCAAAGTACAATTTCAGAGTTGTTTGCTAATGTAAGTTCATATTTTTAAGTTCCTTTTTTTAAATGAACACTCATTGCATTTTAGCAGTAAGAAGCTGCAATACAGATTATTGAGCTGAAGCTTGAGTCCAAAATTAAATCACAAATCAAATCGAAATCGCAATATGCAAAAAAATAAATAAAAATAAATCGCAATTAGATATTTTCCCCAAATCGTCTTATTTTCTATCAGCATCTGCCATTTTTTTCCACTCAAACACTAAAACACTAAAATGACAGTTTAAATATTACATTGTGTTTCCATAACTGTTCAAATGAGACACAATTCATTATACAAAAAATAAATTATAGTGACGTATGCACTCTGCTTCTGCATTGTTGGATTTTGGTGCATTAATCCTATAAACAGAATAACTCAGTAGGTCATGATGCACTCATTGAGTAATTACGTTATATCGTTTATTTCACATATATACCCAAATATGACCACAAATGTTTGGCTCAATGCGTTCCTCAGTGTGTGTGAGGAAGTGACAACAAATAACAACACCGATCTAAAGTCAAATAAGTTTCTGTTTGATCAATGATAAACATTGTAAAATTCCTCCAGAAGACACATTTTGAAACATTTCCTGACTATAACACAGGGTTGTGCACAGTGTGAAAGGCCCTACTGAAACATCCATAAAACCTGGATGTTTCAGAGATGGATGCTCATATTTTAAACACATGTTCTGCAGGTGATCTACTGTCAAACTCTGAAGAGCCGGTGTCAAAAAAAGTGTAATAATCAGGTGTTTTACCATTCATCAGTCCATTGAAGGTGACATACTGTAAATTGTCAACTTCCAAAGAAGGACCGATATAGTTATAAATTACAGCCAAAGGTATGTTGACACCTGGACACCACACTTACATGTGCTTGTTGAACATGTAATTTTCTAAACCACAGGCGTTAATGGAGCAATTTGTGTAGAGGGTATTGTGAGGAAAAAAGACCCTTGCTTAAACTGCTGCCATAAGGACACAAATCTTTACAATGTTACTGTATAGTGTAGCATTACGATTAAGGGGCTGGGGGGGGGGGGGGGGGGGGCGTGGTGTAATTGAGGGGGTGTCTACATACTTTTTGTTATGCGGGGCACTTCAAAGATCCTTTGTTTTTCAACTTGGACTTGACTTGAAATAGATCTTAAAGGTGAACAAGGACTCTCTGGTGAGCAGGGCATACAAATGACAATTAAGCTTACATATCAAGGCTATGTTTAAACTGCTGCATTTTCATTTTAACATGGAATTTTAAAATGAGAATAGTCTTTGTCCATCCATACTTGCAAGTAAAAGAAAGCAGCTATAAAATTACAGTGCAAATTATTCACAAATGTACAAATTATATTAAATACGACTGTATTAAAGAAAACTGCTTATTGGGAGTGTATTAAGGCAAAAGTCATAGCTAGGGCCAGACAGAATCTGCTGTCATTTTTTGCTATTTCTGCTGAGATTTTTTGTAAAATAAATCAACAGATTTAGGAGGAATGATTGTGACTAAAAACGTAAGATATGAAATATTTTAACTTTTATTAAATGTTTACAATGTACATCCAATTCATGTAGATTCACTCATTTGGTAAACAAAGCAAGTCTCTTATATAATATATAAGAGAGAAAAGACAGAAAATATTACTTTACAAACTGTATTGTAAATAAATCATGTGAACATTTTCCTATTAGTCAACATTATTACTGAAATTAATTTAAAAACAAAAATAAATATAAATGTACACAGATTTACACAAGTGAATAAATATACTCAATGATGGGCTAAAAATCTGTGGAAATGTGTGCACATTCCATCTGGGCCTAGTCATAGTTAATGATTAGAATATCTAGAATTTCACCCTAAAATAAAGTGACCAAAAATGTATCATTTGGCCAAAAATCATTTACATTTTAACAATATTGAGTAGAAAACAAGATAGAAATCATAAAATATGTATATACAATTAATAAATCAAATGCAAATAATAATGAAGTTTTCTAAACTAATTTTGAGAGGAGAACATGATATGATTGATTGCAGTTGGTCTCACATTCGTAATCAGTGATAAGCCAATCAGATTGTACAGCCTACAATAAATAGAATGATTTCACCCTACTGCCTTATCTTATCTACCACCCTTACACCCCACCTCCTCCTTTTTCTCCCTTTACCAGGGGGAGCTCTCAAGAACTACCTGATCTTAGACCCCTTTACATGCTTATTGACTAGACGGGAGCCCTGAGCTCAGTTTTCTCCAAGCTCAGGGTTCTCTCCTGGGACAGCATGCTAAACCTGCCAATAGTGAACCTTTATCTAAGTGTGAACTCTTGAAACGGCTTTCATTGTAAACAGAGTTCTTACAGGTGTTGAAAATCCTTGAAAATGTTTGAATTGTAATCTAGTGTCTGCAAGATTTGAAAAAAACTTAGATTTGAAACAGCTTAAACTTAATAGTGTTGCTTTCACAATAATTTGTTACCAAATAAAAGATAACAATTAACAATTAAAACTAAATAAAATAAATGTGATGCCTTTGCATAAAATAAAACTGTCTGGAGTTTGTGCATATGCCTGTAGTATCATCTGCCTGTCTTTTTTTACATTTAAGATGTGAGTAAATTACATTTAAGAAAATAATACTGGCCAAACATTAAAATTTGTTTTGTGGAATACCTTTTTACTATACCATACTACAGAATACTATAACAAATAGCATCTAATATAATGTAGTATAACATATGTATATATGAAGAGGTAAAAACCTGATGCCGTCTGAAATTTTCATCAAAAACTAACATTGTTTCTCAGCCTCCTTGGTTTATGTTGAGATAATTCATTTTGAAGACCAGAAAAAGGACTCTTATTCTTTGCCATAAAAGTGATATTACTGAACATACACACAGGAGCCTGATAAAAATGCTCATTTTAGAGGAAATTTTCAGATAGCACTTAGAGGTTTTTGCATCTAAACTCTTTATATGTACATACAGTCAAGTCCATAATTATTCATACCCCTGGAAAACTCTTACTTAAAGTAACTTTTATTCAAATAGCAAGGTTTTTTTTTTTTATTGTTGTTTGGATTGCTATTGGTCAATGTGAGTATCCTGATGTCAATAAACACATCATCACTGTAGACATATTGTGTAAAGTGATGTAGATTACCAGGACAAATTAATAAGTGAAACTGGATGGATGGATGTAATGGGATAGGATGGGAAAGGATGGATGGGAAGATGGATAGACGGATGGATGGGATGGACAGATGAAACATTTAATGGATGGGATAGATGGATGGGATAAGATGGATGGATGCAAGGATGGATGGACGGATGGATGTGACGGACAGATGGACCAAAGAATAGATGGAATGGATTAATGGGATGGATGGATGGATGGGATAGGGTGGACGGATGGACAGACGGACGGATGGATAAAATAGGATGGGATGGGATGGATGGACGTATGGCCGGATGGATGGCACAGACAGACAGATGAAACAATGAATAGATGGACTGGATGGATGGGTATATATAGATAGACGGATGGATGGATGGATGGATGGATATATATTTGGATGGATGGATATATATAGAGATGGATGGATGATATATATTTGGATGGATGGATTTTTAGATGGATGGATGGATAAATATAGATGGATGGATGGATGGATGGATGGATGGATGGACAGATGGACAAAAGAATAGATGGAATGGATTAATGGGATGGATGGATGGGATAGGGTGGATGGATGGACAGACGGACGGATGGATAAAATAGGATGGGATGGATGGATGGATGGATGGATGGATGGATGGATGGGTGGGTGGAAAACTGGATGTTTTATGGATGGTTTATAATTTGTCAAACACAATACATGAGTACAATGGATGGATTTATTCAATAAAAAATGTCAGTTTAGCTTTTATTGGTTTGATCGCACTTGTGAAGCTGTCATAAAAAGGGAACATTTTGAGATGCTTTTAAAAAATAGAAGTTTTTTTTACCATTAATAATTATAATTATTTTTGTCATTGAAAAGTATTTTTACTTTAATGTATTTTAGGAATTTTCTAAAGACAGCACGTTCTAAACAGGAAAGATGTCCTAAATAAAATCTATCCCCTAGTGTTTGGTACAAGTTCCAAAAACGGAGCACAAGCCACTGCAATGCAGGGGGGAAAAGACAGGCAAGCAAACACAAGCATGCTGGCTTTGACTTTGATTCCAATGATGTGAGCTGTTTTTCAGTGGTAAATAGATAATGTTCACATTGTTTGGGAAAGGCCCATCAGTCACGCTTGAGAAATTGACTGAACCATTGCCATGAGGTAACTGTAGATGGGACAGTATCATACACTGTATTAATAGTTCTTTTGTCAGGGGGATTTTCTGAACTATTGCTCAAGCCATTGTTAAGAACAATAAGTGTATAGTATGTTTGTGTGGATAAGAAAATGGGCACCCACCCAAATGTTTGAGAGCATTAAACTCAATGTGATAGTAAACACATTTACATTGTTACTAAATAAAGTTGGCCACACTTTATTTTATAGTACAATTCTCAATATTAACAAACCATTAACTAAGACTTTAGCTCAAAGAATTCATTTGCTGCCTTTTAATATTTAGTAATGTGGTAGTTGGGTTCAGGTATTGGGTAGGATTAGGGAGGTAGAGTAAGATCATACATTATAAGTACTAATAAACCAGCCAATAACTTAATAATAAGAAGATTATAAGTCAGTAGTTAGTAGTGGCAATTGGTACTTAACAGGGATGTACCATACTGGAAACGTATGTAATATGTGATGTTGTTGGTGAGAATAATAATATTTCTATCAATATGACATTTACCTAGATTTATTTTTTATTAGCCATGTTTTTTAATCAATAAATTAATTCATAATGTTAAAATAAACTGGTAAAAGGGATTTTCTGATCTATTTAATTCTAATTCAGAATTTAAAATAGTGTGAAGGTGCAAACATTTAGGCTGTTTCTCAATTCCAAGAACGCTGAGAACGGACTTGAGTTCTTTTGGAGACTGTTCTTCCCAATTTACCTTGGAAAAATTAACTCAGGAGACCACGAAAACAGAGAACACATCCTGTGAGCAACGAGATGCTGCGTTCTTTCCAATGAGGTTCGTCCTGATGGTCACATGACCTTCACATGTTTTTGACGGAAAATTATTTTAATATTAGAGCATTCATACAACTATTGTTTTTATAACAATATATAAAACATATAACTATGCATAAAGACCTTACAAATATGCTTTGCACAATCCAAATAAAACTTATTTTAATACGAATTTCAGCAAATAAACACCCTTAATGTGCTTATGCCTTTATTAAGATTTTTCATGGTAATGTTTATTTTCACCATCTTATTTAAGGAAACTCCTGAGATAAATAAGTTTTATCTCTGAACATTAATGATAAATCTATATAAAATGCTGCACTTTCCATCTCCTTTATTCAGTCGCAATGATTTCTGGGACTTCTCCAGCGAAATTTGCTCTCAAGTCTGCATCGACGCATCCTTGATACCAAGAACACATCCGGGGACTTTCACGTGTCCTCTATTCTTGCGGTCTTGAGTATGGGAACTGAACTTTGAACACGAGGATGCAAGAACGCTACAAAACGCATATTGAGAAACAGCCTTAGTCTTTAAAACACAATGTATGAGTGAAAACCTCAGCAGATATTCTGACCCTGATTGGTTGGATAAAGATAGTAAGGCCCCATTTGATTGGTCAGATTTAGATAAACAACCAATGTATAAAATAAATGTTATTTATTGGTCACACTTTACAATAGTTTCATTAGTAAAGTTAGGTAATGTACTTACTAACACTTGTTCAGCATTTATTAACCACATTTCAACATTTACTATTACATAATTAACATCCTAATGCATGCTTGTAAACATTAATGAACTAACAATGAACAACTGTATTTTCATTAACCAACGTTAGCTAACATAAACAAATACTGTAACAACTGTATTGTTCATTGTTTGTCCATGTTAGTAAATGCATTAACTAACATTAACTAATACAACCTTATTGTAAAGTGCTACCCATTTATTAGACGTCCCAATCTCAATGACAAGACTTTAGCAAAATATTTATCTAAAAACAAACTTAAACTAAAGTTTTACTAAAAAAAATCCTTTTCAAAATTGTTTTAAAAAGGTTATATAACCAGAAAATCATCATATTTGATTTCTGAAGGATCCCGTTAAACTGAATACCGGTGTAATGGCTGTAAAAATCCAGCTGCGCAATCACAGGAGTAAACTACTTTAACTCTTAAAATAAAACGCAATTATTTAAAAATGTAATATTATTTCATAATATACAGTTGTAATTTACAATGTATATATATTTTTTTGATCAAATATAAGCAAACTTCCTGAGATTAGAATACTCTTAATAGTATATTTACATTATAAACCTAAGAATAAAACCATAAAGACATACAGTATGTGACCATGGTCTTATTGTATGTCACACTGTTATATTCTGGCAATAATAATGCATTGCATGAGTCAAAATGACACATTTTACGCCAAAAATCATTGTAATATTAAGCAAAGATCATGTATTGTTAGCATTTTTTTTATTACCTATTGCACATATATAAAAACAAATTTTTGAATTAGTAATGTGCTTAGCTGAAAACTTAATATAGAAATTTTGACCATTGTAAACCTGATTTTCTCAGTATTTTGATTTTTCAAAGCCTCAGATTCCAGATTTTCAAATAGTAGCATATCACCAAATATTCATGTATAAATTTTAATAAATTTCCAAAAAAATTACACTTAGCACTGGTTTTGTGGTCCAGCATCACATATCTTAATAATAATAATAATAATAATAATAATAATAATAATAATAATAATAATAATAATAATAAATAAATAAATTAATAAATCAATAAATGTATTAATTAATTTGAAAAATAATCCAAATTAAGGGATAAATCATATCAATATAATGCATATAAAAAGTCTTTCAAAAAAGTGCACTGCCTGCTTCCAGCAAATGCTTCTGCTTGGTCATAAAGTCATAATTTCACAGGCCCAGCTGCTATTTTTTTCCTCTGCCCTGCAGCCAAGCAAAATGAAACTCTTAAAATATAATGATTATCTGCTTCAAAGTGGAAGGGATGAACTTAGAAATTTCCAAAAGCGGCTATAACGCCCCTCTGTGATCCACATCCCAAACATACTTGATGACAGAGCATCTAGCGTTACCAGAATTGTGACACTTTTCTGTTTGGAAACATGCGCAAACATGCATGAAAGTCATGAACACATGCTCACTCTTACATGTGCGCACACGTTCACCCAAATGCTTTGCTTTAACGTGCTCCAGATTGCCAGCATTGAATTACATCACTGAGATGTGGAGAGTGACCTTTCAGTGGACTTTACTGCTCAACTGCACTGCTTTCATCAAAGTTATATGAGGATAGGCAGGAAACAGGATATGGATTAAAATGTGGGCACTGAACATTATGGTCAATGGCAAATTCAGCACATTGAGTTTTTGCCATTAATGAGCCATCAATGTTAAATTATTGTATGTATTAAGTCATCATACATTTACACATCCTCATTGTGTTGAGGTGCATTCTAATGCAAGGTGCATTAGAATCTATTAGTCTACTTTTACACTGTAAAACAACTGTAAATTAGCTGTATTTTATCATTAATTTTATCATTTATTATTATTATTATCATCATTATTATTATTGTTATTATTATTATTAAAACTTTAGATTTGTGTTAAATGCATTAAGGAGGCCTTGATCTTTCATCCAACAACTTTTTCTTCTTACTTTTATTGACATTTTTACTAGTTTAAGTGATAATAAGTGATATATTGACTGAATCAAGTATTGAACAAATCCCCTTTTTCCTCAGAAAACATATTTCTAAAAGTGTCGTTGACTTGAAATTGTTGGTAGCCGAAGAAATCCATATTTGCAAAGAAAAAAATATTAATCAGTTTACAAATTAAGTCATGTGTAATAAAATGAAATGACACTGTACTGAACACATGAAGAAAGGGAGGTGTAGAAAGGCAGTGAAAGCCCAGACAGCAGGTGAAATCTCTCGGTATTTATTCAGCAACCCTCTGCCCTTCATCATTGTAAATTAATATCAGCTGCTTTAGTCCAACATCTACATAAGCAGGATGATGAAGGTGAAACCATAGAGAACATTTCAGCAAGACAGTGATCCAAAACAACCAAGGAAATAAAGATTAGATTCATAGATGAGAACTACAGAACCATCAAGAATGTTACACTTTGTTGAAGTCTGTAAAAAATAATCACACCTGAGCAATGCATGTGACTTCATTCTCCATATGAGAGTCTTTAAACTACCATCATAAAAAAATCCTTTTACATAAAGTATTAAATACATTTCAGTTGTTCAGTACTTTCTCCTTGTGTCATTTCATTGTTATTACACATATTTTTTTCAGATATTTTTTTCAGATATTGTTTTGTTTAATGTTTTGTCATATTTTAATGTTTGTATTGTTTGGGTTTTCACCAAAATCTGGTTGAATTCCATGTCAACAGCTCCTTTAGAATATAAATTTTTTTCCCCGACTGTACATTCATGGATATATGGTAGACTACACTGTACTGTATATACACATACAGTGTAGTCTACTTTTAACCCCTTCTCTGATTTCTTCTCCAGTGTCTATGGTCAGGTGTATGTACGGGCCTTTTCTAATATAATGTTGTGAAGTAAGAATTAGGCATGTAGGCAGAGATGTCCATTTGTGACTCTTCAAAATCATTGCACCACTTTAGGACATGTCAAACATCAATCAGACGAACATTTCACTAATCTAAGGAACCATTTTTATAATGGTAAATATTTGCATTGAAAAAGCTTTAAATCTTTTACAATCTTAACAAAATATATTACAGAGCAAATAATTGTGGCACTTTTGTTTAAGTACCAACTCTCATTATTAACTAGTGGATTATTATCTGTCTATTACAAAGATAAAGGCAGTTTTTAATACCTAAAGTGCATATTCTGTATGATCTTATACCGCATACCTAATGCCCAATAGTAAACCTAATAGTAAACTTACTAAATATTAATAAGCAGAAAATTTGTTGAGCTAAAAGTGTTATAGTGTTTTAATAGCAAGAATTGTACCTTAAAATAAAGTGTGAACTAATTATTGTATTAGTTCATACATGATCTATGGGTGATATCAAATGAAACAGGTTACTGTTAGCTGAAATTAAGGACAAAATGCAGATGCAGTGATGCAGTTATGTTCAGTAAAAAAAAAAAAAAAATTAAATTAATTCATAATATCATACATTTAGATCCCCATAACCTTATATATAAAACCACAAACTAATATGTTTCTTATGATAATTGCATATGAAAAACATTAGCCTGAATACATTAAATATAAATACAAATACACAATTGCAAAAGTTAATAGTCAGCACTCACTAATCAGTATTTATTTAAAACATTTAATTCATGTATATATTAATAATAATAACAAATAATAATAATAATAATAATAATAATAATAATAATAATAATGTCGGTTCATTCCACTGTGGCGACCCAGGACTAATAAAGGGACTAAGCCGAAAAGAAAATGAATGAATAATAATAATAATAATAATAATAATAATAATAATAATAATAAATTCATTCATCCTTGTCCTGCAACAATACAATAATCCTGTTACTAGTACTACAGTAAATCCGTGGTAAATCCATGTGGCTTCTATATGGATTGCTCATGGCAAAGTGTTTCTCCTGTTTTATAGCATCAATTATCAGTCCCACTTTATATTAAGTGGCTTTAATTACCATGTACTCACATTTAAATGAATCATTTGGTACAATGTATTTAGTACATATTTTTAAATTGTGCTCATGTTTAAAAAAAAAAAAAAAAAAATATATATATATATATATATATATATATATATATATATATATATATATATATATATATATATATATATATATATATCTCTGCAATTACACTGTTTGCCCATCCTTTAAACCACTTAATATAAAGTGGGACCCAATTACCCATGTTCTTTTATTTGCTCAGCCCTGTGGTTTCTATACAAGTTTTTTATTACCTCTGGAAGTGGTCGAAACTTTAAAACATTTGATATACACCCTGCATATTTAACATTAGCAATTATGTAATTATGTGAGTGAAGTATCAAATGAATCATACAGTAACGGTTTTAACTCAAATGCATTTATTTTAAGCTTTAATAAATATTCATGCACTTAGTGTGTATGTATAATATACTGTAAATGTATTATAGCAGCCTCATATCAGCTATATTGCTTTTTCAATATGATAATAATCATAATGATTTCTGAAAGCTAGTGTAATAGCTGTGAAAATAATTATCCATATTGTTTTATCGCTCAGCCCTGAAGTTTCTACACAATGATAGGAGTACAGTGAGTTTCGAACTACCTTGGAAAGTGGTTGAAACATTTGAGATCCCATGAACACCCTGTATATTAAATGTTGTCCATTTGTGATCACTCACTAACTTTCCTTCAACTTAGTTCTTAATTTATCAGGGGTCACCACAGTGGAATGAACAACCAATTACTCTTGCACATACTTTAAGTGGCGGATGCCCTTCCAGCCACGTCCATTTGTGATAGATTACTGTAATGACATTTATTAATCACTCTTCTCTTAAATTGCCTTCAAGTGGGAAAAAAATGCTGTGGCTAAAACAAGAGCAGAATAATTATCATCTTTGCATTGGCTCCCAATCCATTATAGAATTGATTTGAAACTCTTTCTGCTGGTTTTTAAAGCTTTGCCTGATTTATTATCTGTTCAAAATCCTGTAAGGTCTCTCAGGTCATCCAAACAGAGACTAATGTTCCTCAGGCTGAATATGAATCTGGAGGTGACCGAGTCTTTGCTGTAGCTCCTCCAAAACTCTGGAAAAGCCTTTCGGTTTCTGTTAAAACAGCCTCTACACTGCATGGGTTTACAGTCAAACTCAAAACCCACCTTTTTCTTTTGTCTTTGACAATTAATGTAGTTAACTGTGATAATTATGTCAGGTCTCATTCTGTGGTGTAATTTAAGTTGTCCTTGGTGTTAGTTTCTCTTTTTCTTTGATTGGCTGTACAGAACTTTGTTTGAAATCGATGCTTTATTGCGATATCAATGCTCAACCGATATATTGTGCATCCCTAGTTGTTGTTAATGATGATAAATTGACAAATCACATTTTAATACCACATGTAAACTGACTCTTATGTCAAAACTAGATTCATTTTTCCATGGAACTTTCAGTAATTATCTGAAAAAGTTGTCAACAAGTGCTTGAAGAGTTTTCATGTGCAAAAGTGCAACAGAACAAAGCCTCTTGGCTTTTGTGCATGTCGTTTTTACTCGCTGCCTATCACAAAGACAGCACATCCACCTACTACAAGTCCTCTGAAGTATCAAAATCAAAGGGAAAAGTGGTTATCTAAGGTTATCTGATCTAAAAACAGCAATAGCGCTGCCGAACAAAGCATGGTACATGTGTACACATGCATAAATAGCAACACAGGGACATGAAACAAATGCTTATAAAACATGGCATGGGAAGGAATTCTATTGGAGATAAACACAGTTTTTGAGGGAATACTGGCATTATTTACTCACCCTATATTGGTCTAAATGCATCCGACTATCATTCACATTTGCTCACAAATTGAGATATTTTGATTAAATCAGAGATATTTTGAGATGTTTTGATTAAATCCGATTTCTAAAAGTACATTTATGTTAATGGGATGGTTTACCCAAACATTAAAATTCTGTCATCATTTTACCAAATGTGTGTGTTTGTCTGCTGTTGAACACAAAGGGAGGTTTACTGAAGAATGTTGGGAAAAAACAGTCATTGACTTCCATAGTAGGAACAAAATATACTATGGATGTCAATGGCTGCTTTTTTCCAAAATTCTTCACAATTTCTTATTTAGTGTTCAAAAGAAGAAAGTAATCCATAAAAGTTTTGATCTGTGTGAGGAAATTATCATCTTTGAGTGATCTATCACTTTGATAAACCTAAATTAAATCTGTTAATCTTATAAAGTGCCCATGTCTCTTCAAAAGACTTGGTTTAAACCCCTTGCTTCATATGGATTGATATTTTGATCCCTGTATGAACCTTTTAAAGCATTAGAGTTTTGGGTCAACATACTAACAAATATAATTTGTGCTCAGAAGCTCAGCAAAATTCCTATGGGCTTTAAACAACATTACAGTCAGTAATAAAATTCCAAAATGTGAATTCTGAACTTCCCCTAAACAAATAAACACACTTCTAATTTATGTAGGAGACCATCACTGTATCAAAAAAATCACGTTGTTTAACAGTAGGTTATACTTATTAACAAAATCATTAGCGCTCCTATGTAATTGATTCTCACATCTTTAAACAACAGAAATATAAAAAAATTTAATTAAGGTTAAATGATAATATATAACTAGTTATTTTGCAAGATACTACTATTCAGCTAAAGTGCAATATAAAGGTTTGTTCTGTAGACAGTTGGAAAATATATATAAATTTCATGAATTCTTAAGGGGACTTTTATTACATTTAAAATAAATTTTATTTTATTTTCTTTTATTTTCCTTTGGCTCAGTCTCTATTACAGAAGACGTCACAGCGGAATGAACCGCCAACTATTCCGGCATATGTTCTACACAGTGGATGCCCTTCCAGCCCTAGTACTTTGATTGTGTGTAATATGAATGAATTTTAGACGTTCAGTGTTTCCTACTTCATTGTGACTTGCAATTCACAAATCTTGTCCTGTGGCCTCATGGAATACGAAATACACTACCTGGCAAAAGTCTTATCGTCAGTCCCAGTTGTAAAAGCAAGAAAAAATAACTTGACTTCTAGTTAATCATTTGGAAAAGTGGCAGAAGGTAGTTTTTTTTTAGGATGAATCATCTGTTGAACTGCATCCCAATCATCAAAAATACTGCAGAAGACCTACTGGAACCCGCATGGACCCAAGATTCTCACAGAAATCAGTCAAGTTTGGTGAAGGAAAAAATCATGGATAGGGGTTACATTCAGTATTGGGTATGCGAGATATCTGCAGAGTAGATAGCAACATCAACAGCCTGACATATCAAGACATATGTGCTGCCCATTACATTACAAACCACAGGAGATGGTAAATTCTTTAGCAGGATCGTGCTCCTTCTCATACTTCAGCCTCCACAACAAAGTTCCTGAAAGCAAAGTAGGTCAAGGTGAAGATGAAGGAGGAGACATTAAAGATGAATCCAAAGAATCTTGATGAACTCTGGGAGTCCTGCAAGAACACTTTCTTTTCCATTCCAGATGACTTTATTAATAAGTAATATAAGTCAATGCAGAGATGTATGGATGCAGTCGTCCAAGCTTATGAGAGTCATACATGACATTATTTTCAACTGCACTTGACTATATACTGTTTACTGTATGACTATATACGTTATTTCTGTTAACTGACAAGACTTTAGTCTAAGCAAAGTCAGACCTTACTGTCCTAATTAAATAATTAAAAATCAAGGCATAATCATATTTTATTTTGGTAAAATAAGTGTAATCTAGAGGCCTTTGCCTTTCATATAAGCCACTTCTGATACCAAATGATCAACTGGAAGTTAAGTTATTATTTGTTGTTCCTAAAACTCGGAGAGGCGACAAGACTTTTATCAGGTAGTGTCGATAATAACATAGTAAAACACTATTTAAAATATAGAACTTGTCTCACATACTATTTTGCGCTTAATACATAAAATCATGCATATTCAAACACAGGAACAGTGTTGTGTAGAAATCAATCAGCGAACAGATTATTTGTTATATTAAGCTGCGAAGACAAGAAAATTACACACTTTACCACTTTAAGAAGCTTTACGTTTAAGGCTCCTGGATTCCATTTACTGCTGCAGTGCACACCAAACACTTCAATGTATAAATGAGCTATTATTTTCCAAAGCGGCTTATCCCTTTGAAGTGCAAACGGAACAAGTGTGGGATAATCATAATGCCATCAGTTCTAGTTTGCTAACTTTAAATAAAAGGAACTTAGTATAAACAGCTCATCACTGTTGCTTATGTATCAAATCAGCTTTAACTGGCTTGTTCCTTTTCTCATTCCTTTTATCCTGAGGCAGTTGATGCTACACTAATCTACAGCAACCACAAAACCCACACATCTCAATAACACCTCAATCACTTTTAATTCAATGGAAAACTGGCCTGTCAATTCAAGGTGCATTTAAATGACTTATTACATTTTTATACATTCAGTGCTATTACAAAATAACAAACCTAAACACTAATATTACATGAATAATGCATGTAATCATTTATTTTGAGAACAAATTCTGTAATAGGCAACGCAGTAGGTAGGGCTGTCGCCTCACAGCAAGAAGGTCACTGGTTCAAGCCTCGGCTAGGTCAGTTAGCGTTTCTGTGTGGAGTTTGCATGTTCTCCTGGCGTTCGCGTGGGTTTCCTCCGGGTGCTCTGGTTTCCCCCACAGTCCAAAGACATGCGGTACAGGTGAATTGGGTAAGCTAAAAATTGTCCGTAGTGTATGAGTGTGAGTGAGTGTGTATGGATGTTACCCAGAGATGGGTTGCAGCTGGAAGATCATCCACTGCGTAAAACATGTGCTGGATAAGTTGCCGGTCATTCCACTGTGGCGACCCCGGATTAATAAAGGGAATAAGGCGGAAAAAAAGGAATGAATGGATAAATTCTGTAATTTAAAAAAAAACATCAGTAATCTTTCTTCATTTTACTCATTTTTTCCTTACGGTTGTAAATTATTCTGTTCAGCACGAAACAAGAAATTCTCAAAAATGTTGGGGAAACATTCACTGTATGAACAAAAATACTTTGGAAGTCCATTGCTGCTTTTTTCCAACAATCATCAGCATATTTTCCCTTTGTGTTCAACAGCAGAAAGAAACACAAACAGGTTCAGAAAAAGCAAATGACGGCGGAATTTAAATCTGTGTGTGAATTGACTCTTTAAATTACACTGTAGGCTTTATCTAAGAGACAATCGTATGAAACTTGAAAAAGAGGATCGATATCTATTTAAGAAATTACTGGCAACAAGTAAAAAATCTATAACCCGCAAATGGAATAAAGAAGACTCACCAACTAAAAATGAATGATTCAAAATTTTAGCAGAGGTTAAGGAAATGGGAAAAAAATGACACATGCACTTGGATTACAAAAAGAGATCTTTAAAAACAAAGGGAGTAAATGGCTGGCTTTCTCCACAATGTAATGACAATATAAATATCCATAATTTAATATTTACATAATTTAAAGGTTATATGTTTGGCAACCTTTTATTTTATTTTATACTTATTCTATTTTATTTATTTATTTATTTATTTATTTATTTATTTATTTATTTATTTATTTATTTATTTATTTATTTATTTTCCTGATGAGGTTAAACGTAATATATCTATGTTTGTGTGTGTATATATATATATATATATATATATATATATATATATATATATATATATATATATATATATATATATATATAGAAAGGTTATTTGAGCGACTTTGAACATGGCAAGGTTGTTGGTGCCAGAAACTGCTGATCTACTGGGATTTTCACACACAACCATCTCTAGTGTTTACAGAGAATAGTCTGAAAAAGAGAAAATATCCAGTGAGCGGCAGTTCTGTGGGCACAAATGCCTTGTTGATGCCAGAGGTGAGAGGAGAATAGCCAGCCTTGTTTAAAAAGACTTTGTTGATAAAAAGGCAACAGTAACTTAAATAACTACTCGTTACAACCGAGGTATGCAGAACAGCATCTCTGAACGCACAACAGGTCCAACCTTGAAGCGGATGGGCTACAGCAGCAGAAGACCACAGCGGGTGCTAATCCTATCAGTTCAGAACAGAAAACTGAGGCTACAATTTGCACAGGCTCACTAAAATTGGACAATAGATAAGAAAAATGCTGCCTGGTCTGATGAGTCTCGATTTCTGCTGCAACATTCGGATGGTGGGGTCAGAATTTGGCATCAAAAACATGAAATTCATCCTGCCTTCTATCAACAATTCAGGCTGGTGGTGGTGGTGTGGGGGATATTTTCTTGGCACACTTTGGGCCCATTTGTACCAATTAAGCATCTTGAGTATAGTTGCAGACCATGTCCATCCCTTTATGACACAGTGTACCCATTTTCTGATGGCTACTTCCATAGTGCCATGTCCTAAAGCGTGAATCATCTCAGCCTGGTTTCTTGAACATGACAATGAGTCAAGTAGTGTCAAGTAATTGCCAAGTAGTGATAATTTGACCAGGAATGCGTGTAAATTGTAGACTAATTTTAAAGTTCAATCATAACAGAGTGAACATTTACAGAACAGTATCACCAACATGTTTTTAAGCCTTTTAAATGTAGTTTGAAGCATTCAGGCATGAAATGATAAAGTGGGTAGATTAAATTGGGTTTCATTTTTAATTTGATTATTCATCCCAAATACACTTTCAAGTTGTTTATTATTATACAATTATTTATCAAGTGCTTATTATTAAATAGCACTTGAGGAATATTTTTAAAAAATAATTAAATTTCACAGAAGGGCCAATAATTCTGACTTGAACTCTATAAATCCTGTTTAATAAACAGAATTTTAATATGTACAACAAATGTACATATTTACATTATTAAAACACTTATTTCAGTGAACAGTTTTTTGGACAGCCCACAATCAATATTGTGAATGTTAGTGGTCACAATATATTGAATATCAAGCATATGTCTACTCAAACATTACATAATTACGCACTAACCAAGCTAAATGTATCATTTTTTATTTCATTCAAGATTTCTATGTTTTTTTATTGCACAAGCAGACTTGTGTGGTGAAGGATATCCCGAACGGTTTGTTTTAGGGCAGCATTTGGTTCTCAACAGGGCTTCTTTTTTTTTGACATGTGAGAAGGGGTGTCAGACATTAAATATTTAACAGCTCTTGGGCCATTTGCACTCAGTGTTTGACTGTGTTTTGGGTCCTGCTGTGCGTCTCTGACTGTGGTGAACCGCTTGCCACTCTGGGCTGCTGCCAGTGCCATTCTGCCCACAACCTCAGCTGCCACGCGACCAAGCGACCCACTGGGAATAAGCATTACGTGTGCAGAATGAGAAGATTATGTTGACTAATTACAAATTCTGACCCCTCCCAAAAAATGCTTTACTTTGAAAATATTTGCTTGCTTGAGCCTGGCACATATTGAACAAACAGGTTATTTAAAGTACAAATGAAATCTAAACCAACCATATGATTTTGTTAGCTCACATTGATAGTTTTGTGGTGAACAATTCATCTGTGCATCTCATTAATTAAAATCTGAAAATGCAATTCCTGCTTGTTTTCATTTAAATTCTTAGATCACGTCTGTCTGAGGTATAGGGCATGGCCAGTAGAGTTGCACAATATATTGTTTCAGCATCGATATGGCAATGTGATCATTCGCAATAGCATTGCATAGTCAATTTGCATAGCATAGCCACATCGTGAGTATATGCAATGTTGAGTTTGTAATATAATTTATCATTTGCATTAGTTTTTGATGGCTGTGATTGTTTGATAATTTTAAAAGCATTCAGGTATAAAAAAATTTTACCATTTGTGATTAACTTAACTATGATTCATTTTATTGAATAAATGTTATTTTTATCATTCAGTTACTGTTCTTGAATACTGTTAGACCCGGGAAACGATAAAACACTATACTCAATTGTATATTTTTCTAGATTGTATTTATAGATTATGCATCATTTGTTTAACCCTTTAAGGTTACGTGCTGACTGGCTGACTGACAGGTGCATGACGTGTGAGGCCAGCAAACACTACGTATAGCTGTCTCACTTTACTTCAGGACGCATTAATACCGCTCTGTAGGTCTATTGGAGACATTCATAAATATTCCTAGCAAATCTAATAAATGTTGGAGACATACTCATTACATAAACGCACTAAATCGCACTTCAGCAGTGTTTATTTGAGAGCGCACAAGGAGATCTGCGCTCATTGTTGCCAGATGATGCTGACTGTTACCAGCCCAAAAGCTGTCGAGATCACAAGTGTTTATACACTGTTCTCAGGGCCGGAGCAAGCAGAACTGCTGCTCTAGGCAAAGGACGATCACCCGCTCTCAACCCGAAAGTAACCCGTTAGCAAAGTGATGACTGGGGGGGGGGGGGGGGGGGGGGGGGGGGATGGGGTGCGGGGGTCGCGGATATAACTGAGGACGAGGGTCGTGAGGGAGGTGTCACGGACGCACGAGCAGAGGAAATCGCCGTGCAAGCAAAGAGATCTGCATGCTGTAGGCTATTACATAAATGCGATCTTGACTTGTAATACTGCGCTCTCGACATTTGTCATTGAAATAACGCCACAGGTAGTTAGTAGATCTGTGTAAAAAAAGGCCTGCCGCTACAGCTGGTAAAAATCCTAGAGGAATAGCAATAGATTTTTCCAATATCGTGCAGCCATAGTGGCTAACATACTTAACCATGCCCCTCCAACTGTCAGTTTTGACAACAAACAGAAATGGTGAGGAGGATGTGTCTGTTAGGTAGTAATAACTCTTCTAAAACAATTTTCCCAATCTTTCTGAATGAAGTGCCCACTTTACTACATCCAATCAGCTCACAGCAAAAAAAAACAAGCCACACCCAGTTTTCACACTTAAGGGCACCCATTTTACCCCCTTTTTAAGATTTCAGATAAGTTTTTTTGTGTTTCCAGAATGTGTCTGTAAAGTTTCAGCTCAAAACACCCATCAGATTATTTATTAAACCTTTCAGAAAGCTCTGAACACAATGTAGCTGTTTTTGTTGCCTGTGCCTTTAATGCTAGTTTTTCCCGCCCACAGTTCCCACGTGTCTGTCAGAGTGTGACTCAATCTCCAGCTGCGTCAGATAAACAGCACAGACATGAAGCAAGCAGATCTCACGTAACGTTTGGGAGAAATACTACAGTAAGAACTTGCCCACTTATTATTTGATGTATTTGTTGCGGAGTTATGTCAAGCCTTTCTGCAACGATGAGTCACACACAATGTTGTTTCAAAGTTCACGCACATACACACAGACACACACGTTTAATTTTGCACTGTTTTTGCATGGCAAATGTGACAGGATACATGTTAATACCCACTGCTGTATGGATATTCATTATGATAACGTAAAAACTAAACCTGATTTAACGTCCATAAAGCGGGATTGAAGCGTCTTCTTTTATACTTGTACTGATGTTGTGCTCCGTTGTACAACTGTACAAGTTGTACTGTTGTTCTGACTTGTACTGCGACTGTGGTGATCGCTGTAAATCATTACAAACATGTACTGCTTTAAAAATATTTTAAACTTGTAAAACTAATTCTTGATCACATTTGACGAGGAATGATGATCACAGAGAGCTGAACAGATCTTTTAATCCCAGTTGCTTTGCACACGTCCTGTCTTGTTGATATGATTATACACGTTACTACGGAGACATGTTAATATGTGGCTGTCAATCAAATCAGTGGGCAGGGAAACTGCACTCCCATGTCACGTTGTGGTGGGACTCAAAATGGGAGGGATTTGGATCCTATTTTAACGTCAGGAAGTTTTTAAACGGAGATTTATTATCCTTATATCACCCCAATGTGGTTGTAGACACTATACCTACACACAGTTCTGTCCAAACAGCTCAAAAAAGATGATTTTCATCATAGACGCCCTTTAATATTCTGTTTCTCTAGAAACTGTGCACATTACTATGGGGTCCACACTGTATGCAGGATTAAAATAAAAATTGCATTGCATATATGCACTAGAGAAGTGCTATTGCAGACCGGGGCTGTTGTGTGAGCATTTCAATTGCTGCAAACTTCCCCTTGTGTCATCATTGGTAAAATAATTATTACAAATGTGTTAAAATGTGTGTTCGCAGTTATGTAAAACAATTTCAGTTTGTGGTCACAGCTTCTGGTTCATGCCGACTTTAAAATGTTTCAGCGCTCTAAACTGGGACAGAAGAAAGTATTTTGCCATCTCTTTAAAAAAAAAAGATAACATCACCTTGAACAAGGAAACAGGTCTGAGTGAAATTAAAGTGGTAAAAATGCAGCCAGTGGCATTTAATCTTATCTTAACTCTGTATATTGTTAAGGGTCCAAAAAAGATGTGTTGAAACATGCTTGTCCTGACATGCTTGTTCTGCTTTGTAACCTGCGCCCCACACGTTCACTCCAATAAACATACATCAGCCACGGTCTTGAAATGTTTTCGGAGATAAATGACAAACTTCTTTCGCTGGCTTAACGGGCCATGATAAAGTTTTGACTGATGTGACTGTGAGTGATGTTGATTTGAGTTTGTTTGAGGAGTGAGAATGCTAAAGAGCCATATTTCATTTCATTCCTTTCATTGTAACATCATTAATATTGTAAATGACGTGTTATTGTAACAATGTATTGATGTTAAATCGAATGCCATATTAGATTTAACTTGAAAGGACTGGTTAAAAATGTATAAATTCTGTTAATAAATTCTGTTAAAATAATCCTGTAATTCTGTTTCGTGATTTAACACAAATGTATCATCGCATACTATGAAAACCAAATGAATTCAGTTTAGTTCTTCTTATTGATTCAGTGAATGGGTTGAGTTGAGTTGACTTTATTGGTCTCCGTAGGTAGATTCTTTTTGCAGTTAAGTTTGGCATTTGATACAAACAATTAAATCACACATATACATACCCACATATACACATTCAAAAGTAAAATGTTACAATTTACTTGCACACAGATTCACAGTTTGCCTCAAAGTTTAAAAAAATACCGATTAGCACGTTATGATTTTGCCAAGTACAATGCGTTCCTGGATTATCATCCCTGTTGATCTTGGAACATCATTTTTGTTGGAAAATTAATCCATACCTATTCCCTACCCCAAAACCCAACCATAACTGTGAATTATTCCCAAGATCAGAGGGGAATAATAGTTGGATAACAATCATGTAGAAGTCCATAAACCTATATAAGCCTAAACTTAACAAAAACTGCAAACATATCCCTTAATTCTGATTGGCTGATTGGAATGTTGTTCCAGGACCAACACAGATGTTAATCCAGGAAGATGTGTTACTTGGTGAAATCAGGTTGTCGATACATATACATATATATATATATATATATATATCATGTTTAAACTATTATGTTTAGAAATGTGTTGAAAAAAATCTTCTCTCCCTTAAACAGAAATTGGGGGAAAAATAAACAGGGGGGGCTAATAATTCTCATAATTCAACTTCAACGGATAGAACAACATATATATATATATATATATATACATATATATATATATATATATATATGTATGTGTATATATATATATATATATATATATATATATATATATATATATATATATATATATATATATATATATATATTTTTTTTTTTTTTATATACATTTTTTTTTGCATTACATCTATATTGACTGAATCAAATCAAGAATTGAATCAAATTAAAATGAGACAAAAATTAGAGAAAATGAGAGAAAATAGGAGCATATGAATCAATATCCAGCCCTAATTACTGTTTATTTTAACAGTATTTGTATGTTGCTCATCAAGGGGGGTTTTACCTATTTACTTTATGCTCTAATTCTGCAGTTTAACAAAGTGACTTTTACTGTCATTTTTTTATTTACCCAGGCTTATTATAAAAACGTACCGCTATATACATTTTTGGAAAGTACAAAATATGTCCGAGGAGGTACGTTTTTGTACAGATTTTGTTTTCGCTAATCCCCCAGAAGCCGCTGTCTACACTTTTTGAGATCTAAATTTCTCTTGCGAGTGCCATTCACGCCTGCTGTTCTCACGTAAATCCACTAAATCCACCAAAGGCCTCTGTCAACTGACTGACTGACCGATTAACTGACCCACCCTCCTCCTTCTCTAAACCCAACCGATAGTGTTTTCAAAAGCACAGATTGACCAACACCCACCCACTTCCCTTAACCCAACTGACAGTTTTAAAATGCAATCCAGAAAAAGAAAAGCCCTCGTCTGATTTTTACCACGTTTTCAGATTTTACCACATTCTCACCATGTTACTTATTGTTTATTTTATTTTTTGGCTTGAAATTGAACCTCATCATCATGGTCAACTCCTCTCTGCATCTCAAGTTTGCCAATGTACATAGTTAGCTACTGGACAAACTGGTAACAGCAGGAAAGCAGTCTAAACAGAGATAAGCGGTCAGCTGGTAAGCGCGAAAAGGAACGGCGTCATACCACCCAGTAGCTTCATTTTAAAGAGAAAACGCAGCCATACGTACTTCTGGCTAAATAATTTACAATCTCCAGAAATGTGTGTAGGAAGACTTTTTCAGAATGAGCCTATAGTTGTCATTTTCAGTAATTTGAAATTATATATTGTCTGGGTTTATCTTAATGAGAACAAAAAATAATAATAAGATGCCAGAATTTTTTTCTTTATATTTATTTACGCATTAAAAAAATCATTACAAAAGTCAAGACAACAAATATTTTTATATGATTACTTAATTTAATAAGTTAATAAGGTTTCAGCTCAATTTTTTAAGTTATATAAAGTTTAACCTATTATTTTTGTTAGTTTGATTGATGCAAGTTGATGCAAAGAAAAGTTCATTTGATTTAACAAAAAAATTAAAGGCAACATTTTTTTACATATTTGTATATCCACTAAAAACTGTTTATTACAGCAAAAACAACAATAGGCTCCGTACACAAATATAAAGCTCATGCATTCACTGTTGTTACATCAGAATTTACAAATGTATGAGGGAGGTGACAATGACAACTAAAAGTCAAAAGTAACAGCTTCTTAAATGGCAATTTATATAATCACCACCTAATTTCAGAAGGAGTTTCACAGGTATACTTTTAAGTATTTCAAATGCCCCTATTTGATTTGATTGTGACTGTCTCTCATTTCAATTAGATTCAATTCTTGATTTGATTCAGTCAGTATAGTTATAATATATATATATATATATATATATATATATATATATATATATATATATATATATATATATATATATATATATATATATATATATATATATACACACATATATACATATACAGTTGAAGTCAAAATTATTAGCCCCCCTGAATAAATCAGAAAAATCTTAAGAGTATTTTCAGAAGACATGAATCAGCCTCTGAAATTCTCTGCTGTTTTCTGGTTCTGGTTATGTTCACTTAAAGTAAGAAGAGTTGTATAAAAATATTTTACCAGGGGGAGAAAACAAGACACATTTATTGTCAATTGAACTAGCTAAACAGCCAAGTATACTTCCCAGCATAAAAACCAGACAGCAGAGAAAGGAACATCGCAATTGTGGTGTCCACAAATAGTTGAGACGCATCCGAGTCTTTGAAGTAGTTTCCTGCTCTCAGGCCATTCCCGTTTTTAGGGGCAATTTAGGTTTCAATCCAACAGGTTCAAGTTATCGCTTCCCTTTCTCTCCTTCCCCCTTCCAAATTTCTAATTTTTCCCTCCACAATTTACTGTAAAGTACTCCACATTCTCCTCAACTCGACCGATTTGATAAATCGCAGATACTTATTTGGCTTTCGAATGTACCTCCTTTCACAGGCCACCGGCAACCTCACAGTCCGGTTACAGGAAACCATTTTAAGATGTTTGACCCAATTTCAGAATGTAGTGGGTAAACCATCTGCAACTATATTCTATAAACAGTTGAATCTTGCATCTAGCCATATACTCATTAAGATGTCAGAGCAAAGAAGCATGTTTACGAGGTAATTTTGTGCTTGTTTACATGTTTATTAATACGTTGATGGCTCAAAACAGCTGTGGAGCAAATTTTGACTTCTTGGTCTTCGAAAAACAATGTCATGAAGACCAGTTATCATAACAGTTAAAAATTATTCAACGAGATAATGTTAATAATGTGATGTGGAGACTCAATGTGGCCGGATTTACAGTGATAAAAGGAATAAATGCAAAACTAAGTAGTAGGGATCATGATTACATGGTAAGGCCTTTGTGGTTGCCTTTAATGGTTTATAAAACAAGAAGGATGAATTGTAGCGTTCATTGTCACAGGGTGTAACAGAGAGGAAGGACAGAACAGCACATGCTGTTCTGACACAATTACGATTTTACTAAGCAGCAAGACTTAATGAGCAGATAAATAACCTTTCAATTAACCAACTGGTGACTGGCTAAGTGATTGTTCAAAAGCATTAGTCAAATACAGTAGGACTTTTTTCTCTTGGCCATTGATGTGGTTGTCGGGAAGGCCATGTCCTCGAGACCAAACCCAATGAACCAAATGACAATTATGTCAATTTATTCAAACACATCAAATGAATGGACAGAATTAAGGTTAGAGCAATTTCTGACAGAAAGTGATATCTAAAAAGAGGATGACAGTTACTAATTTATATATTTTTATTGTGGGAGAAGTAAACAATGAACAATAATGAAGGTGCAACAAAAAAAAAACAAACGTATAGTTTTAGTTGGTTTTAAAATGTGGACAACTTGTGAAGTATCTAATCTTTCTTTAATTCATAATTGCTAATGTTAGATCCACAGATAAAAAAAAGTCTAAACATCTGGATGAATAAAGAAATGATGAGATGGATGGATGGATGGACAAACAGACAGACGGAACAATGAATAGATGGAATGGATGGATAGAAGATGGATGGATGGATGGAGGGGATGGATGGAATGCTGAAACGGATGAATGGATTAGATGGAGGGATTGCATGGGATGTATGGACGGACCGACAGAACAACAAATAGATGGAATGGATGGATGGAGGCATGGATGGGTGGAATGATGGAATGGTGGAACAGATGGATGGATGCGATTGATGAAACGGTAGAATGGATGAAACGGATGGAAAGATAGAATGGATGGAACGATGGAATGAAAGGAACAGACAGATGGGGCAGATGGACAGACAGACGGAACAATAAATAGATAGAATGGACAGATAGATGGAATGGATGGATGAATGGATGGATATGGATGGATGGAACGGATAGAACGGATGGAAGGGTGTATTGATGGAACAATAATTGGATGGATTGAACAGAACAATGAATGAATGGAAAGAACGGATGAATGGACGGACGTCCCATAGATTGGGATGGATGGATTGGGATGGATGGATGGATGGATGGATGGGTGGGAAGGACAGACAGACTAATGGACACACGGGATGCGACGGACAGGCAGACAGAACAATGAATAGATGGAATTGATGGATGGATGGAATGGTGAAACGGATGGATGGATGGATTAGATTGAGGGATTGGATGGAATGAATGGACGGACAGAGGGAACAATGAATAGATGGAATGAACGGATGGATGGGTGGAAGGATGGAATTGTGGAACAGATGGATGGATGGATGGATGGATGAAAAAGATGGAAAGATAGAATGGATGGAATGAACAGACAGATGGGACAGATGGATGAACAGACAGAACAATGAATAAATGGAATGAACAGATGGAAGGAATGATGGAATGGATGCAATGGTGGAACGGATGGATAAATGTATGGATGGATAGATGGATGGATGGGATGGATGAAAAAGATGGATGGAACGATGGAATGGATGGAACGAACGGATGGATGGGACAGATGGACGAACAGAAGGAACAATGAATAGATGGAATGGACAGATGGAAGGAATGGATGGACAGAATGGATGAAATGGATGGACGGATGGACAGACGGATGAATGGAATGGATAGAACAGATGGAAGGATGCAACGGATGGATTGAAGAAATGATAGTTGGACGGACTGAACAGAACAATGAATGAATGGAAAGGACGGAGGAATGGACAGACGTACCGTGGATTGGGATGGATGGATTGGGATTGATGGAAAGATGTATGGATTGGGATGGATGGATGAACGGAGGGATGGACAGACAGACAGACAGACAGACAAACAGAACAATAAATAGATGGAATGGATGGATGGATGGATGGATGGATGGATGGAACAGACAGACAGAACAATGAATAGATGGAGTGGACAGATGGATGGAATGATGGAATGGATGCAATGGTGGAACAGATAGAAGGATGGATGGAACGGATAGAACTGATGGAAGAGTGCAACGGATTGATGGAACAATAGTTGGATGGATTGAACAGAACAATGAATGAATTGAAAGGATGGACAAATGGACGGACATCCCATGGATTGGGATGGATGGATGGATGGATGGATGGATTGGAATGGATGGATGAATTGGCGTGGATGGATAAACTGGCATAAATATACATGAATAATTGAATAGACAGATAGACAGACAAATAAGCAGACGGATGGGATAGAAAGAAAGAAAATTTGCCATAAAGAAGTATTTATAATGTGTTCTTTTGTTGTTTGATTGCTTCTATCACTTCTTTGGAGGCCAAGTGAGTATATGAAAATGTAAATGACTCAACCAGCCAAAAAACACAAACCAACATAAAAACACACACAAAATATTGCATTGTTATCAAAATACACTGAGCTGTCATTTTTTTGGTCAAAAATCAACCCCCTCTGTCCATAATAGTCTCTTTACCTCCTTACCATTAATGAAGATCATTAAAGGGCAATGCGAAAATATGATATTTTAACATTGAGATAAATAATTTTAAATACACTTCATATACTGTACATGTAAACAAGACCCATAAAAGAATCTGTATATACAATACATAATTCAAAAAATAATAACTACGACATGGTGGCGCAATAGGTAGTGCTGTCGCCTCACAGCAAGAAGGTCGCTGGTTCGAGCCTCGGCTGGGTCAGTTTTTCTGTGTGGAATTTGCATGTTCTCCCCGTGTTTGTGTGGGTTTCCTCCGCGTGCTTCGGTTTCCCCCACAAGTCCAAAGACATGTGGTACAGGTGAATTGGGTAAGCTAAATTGTCCGTAGTGTATGTGTATGAATGAGTGTAATGGATGTTGGCGGCTGGAAGGGCATTCGCCAAGTAAAAACGTGCTGGATAAGTTGGCGGTTCATTCCGCTGTGGCGACCCCGGATTAATAAAGGGACTAAGCTGAAAAGAAAATGAATGAATAAAAAATATATTTTTAAAAATAATTATAATAACAACAACTAAAAACAAAACACTATGTGCCACCAACCAAGAAATATCACAAACACAAGCACATGTCCCACGAGATCCACATTTCCATTCAAACACATGCATTTAGCAGACACATTTAACTTGCGGGCAATATGTCACACAGAAGGCAAACATGTTTGCTGCTACATAATCAGCTTCACAAACTCACTGCACTCCAGTGATAGGCTAATATCCCACAGTACGAAAACAAACAAAGCGTTGACCTCCAAACTAATTAATTACCATATCATTTAATTCAATTACAAATGAAATTGATTGACAGTCCTCTAATGAAAATGCGCTAAAGCATCATGTGCCACCCTAAGCGATTCGAGAGGCATCAATGAAAGCTTAATGGCAGCTGCTAAGAACGATAAGAGCAGAGCTGAGGGAAGCGCAGAAGAGCCTGCAGCGGGGTGAGCTGGGGCCGGGCTGGCGTACGAGGGCCCCAGCTGCCCGGGTGTCAGGGTTAGTGGGACTTGGAAGCAGAGAGATAATCAGCTTTATTAGTGCTGCTAAAACCAATTTAGGAGCAGACTCAGGGGATCAGACGGCCAGCTGTCCACACCACCCCCACTCACTTCTCATTACCAGCCCGCTTCAGTTCATTCAAAACACAACCCAAAACAACAGGTATTATAATTCAATTAATACACATCCATTTGCTCGGCTACCGTCTTAAAAAAAAAGCTTTTCACACTAATGCCATAAAAGCACCATTTTGGGTTTCCTTGTAAACTTTTCAGTCAATATTTTCTTAAATAATAGCAATTTTTCTTAGTGCGAAGTACAATTGTAATCGTCTAAACAACCTGGAAAGTATAACGGGTTGTACTATAGATGTTGAAGCTTCTTTATGGAATTGTTGATGCTAATTAGGAGTATATCCAATTCTTGAATCCAATTCTTGCTAAATTTGTTCAATTAAAACATTAGTGTTATTAAAAACTTACATAATGAGATAAAACATACTATTTTGTGAAACATATTTAAGCATTGCCTATATATAGATCAATTTAAAGCTCTCTAAATGTTTAATTAACACTCATAGGTGACGCATAGCCACCAGTGAGTGTGATGACATCACAGCATTTCCTTGACTCGTCTGCCTTGTAATTACACGGTGGAAAGGAAAGCGCGAGAGGATGAAGGGGGAGGGCCATGAACTCAGAATGAGGCCACGGTCGTCTTAGAAAGAGAGGCTGAATTTCCGAGAGTCTCGTGACAGGGTGGCCTAGACAGGCAACTTTAAAAAGTCTCACCTAAATCACTTTCCAGTCGGCGAGAGAGAGAGATCAGTCTACGCCATCTCACTCTCAGCCACAACAGTCCTGCTGGGAATGAGAGCAGCGTCTGGGTGGAAGTGAGGTAATTAGCTTAAATTAAAAAACTAAATAAATGCCAAACATACGCGGGTAGAAAGTGATGCAATCATTTTTGTAAATTAGGATTAGAGGGAAACAAATATTATGGTTTGGTTTTAACTTCGAACGGAAGACATTACTTTTTTTTAAAGATTTAATTGGCCTTTTTTTGCCTTTATCATAATATCACAGTACATACAAAGTTGGAGAGAGAAAGGTGGGGTGGGATTGGAAAAGGTCTGCAAGCCAGGACTCAAATTCGAGATGCACATAGCGAAATGTTGCTATATGTTGTGTACTGCCCATAATACTATTGGCGCCCACAAAGGGAAAGCATTAGGCTTTAAACTGTATTGGCCTGAAAACTCATCCATGGGCTCAGACAAAAAGTGAGGGATGGAAGAGTGAGCGAAGCACAGACAGATTAGATAACGTGCACATAACCTGACACAACTCTCTAGATCAACACAGTGAAGGAGGGATAAGGTGAATGTGTCAGTGTGTCGATCCACTTTTAGCTCGGCCAACTTATAGTGACCTCCAAAGAAACATACACACTTAGGTCCAAAAATGTCATTGCATTTGGTAAAACAAATAAAAAGCATTTATTTTAAATAAAGATTGAAGAAGCAACTATTTAAATGATTGCCGATGACATAATTATTGTTATCCATAATTTAAAGTTTTTATAAGAAAGGCAGAGAAAAAAATTAAATGAAGGAAATTACACTTGATTCATTTCTGGCTTGAATGTAGGTATAAAAATTACAAAAATTAACAAATAAAACTTAGTTTCAGTATATTATTGCCCATAAATACACTCACCGGCCACTTTATTAGGTACAACTGTCTAACTGCTTGTTAACGTAAATTTCTAATCAGTCAATCACATGGCAGCAACTCAAAGCATTTAGGCATGTAGACCTGGTCAAGATGATCTGCTGCAGTTTAAACTGAGCACCAGAATGTGGAGGAAAGGTGATTTAAGTGACTTTGAATCATGTTGCCTTTTTTTTATTGAAACACATTTAGTTTTCAAGTCATCTCAACTTACAGCAATCAAACTGACAAAAAATATTAAGTTAAACTTAATACAACTTTAAAAAAGGGGTGTCACGGTGGTGCAGTGGATAGCATGATTGCCTTACAGCAAGTCTGTTCTGTAAATGTTCACTCTGCTATGAATAAACTTTAAAATTAGTCTACAATTTACATGCATTCCTGGTCAAATTATCACTACTTGACAAAATCCTGAAAAGTTAATTTTTAAGTTGCGCACAAGAATGCTAAATAAATTAAGAAAAATAAGATGCTAAAGCAAGGAAAATATGATGTTTTAACATTGAGATAAATAATTTTAAATACATTTCATATACTGTACATGTAAACAAGACCCATAAAAGAATCTGTATATACAATACATAATTCAAAAAATAATAACTACGACACGGTGGCGCAGTAGGAAGTGCTGTTGCCTCACAACAAGAAGGTTGCTGGTTCGAGCCCCGTTCAGTTGGCATTTCTGTGTGGAGTTTGCATGTTTTCCCCATGTTCGCGTGGGTTTATAGGTGAACTGGGTAAGCTAAATTGTGTGTAGTGTGAGTGTGAATGAGAGTGTATGGATGTTTTCCAGTGATGGGTTGTGGCTGAAAGGACAACCGCTGTGTAAAAAATATGCTAATTAGTTGGCGGTTCATTCAGCTGTGGTGACCCCAGATTAATAAAGGGACTAAACCAAAAAAAAAAAGAATGAATGAATGTGGCATGGTTGATGGTGCCAGACGGGCTGGTCTGAGTATTTCAGAAACTGCTGATCTACTGGGATTTTCATGCACAACCATCTCTAGGGTTTACAGAGAATGGTCCGAAAAAGTGAGCGGCAGTTTTGTAAGCACAAATGCCTTGTTGATGCCAGAGGTCAGAGGAGAAAAACCAGACTGGTTCTAGCTGATAGAAATGCTATCATGTCATATCAATATGGACCAAAATCTCTGAGGAATATATCTAGTACCTTGTAGGGCAGTTCTGACAGCAAAAGGGGGTCCAATCCGGTATTACTAAGGTGTACCTAATAAAGTGGCCGGTGAGTTTATAACTCTTAGTCTTACTAATTTAAAAACAATACTATAATGTGAAGACCAAAAAAATGCAAAGTCATAATCTGTTTATTGTAGACATAAATCTTTGCGACAATATATAGAACAATAAATGCTTGTTCCAGGTTTCAGGAGTGCAATGTTCTCATTAATTAACGTTCTCGCAACTCTCAAGCCAAACAGTTTAATAAACAGGATGCCAGAATGAGTAATGTTGTAGAACACGATAATCATGTCGCGTGGCACCTTTTCCAAGCTCCAATGCTCCACGTGGAAGCTAAAACCTTTGGCTTTATTTATATGTGTTTGGGTGACCTGATGTAGTACATCCTGACTTTTGCCACGCTAAGCTCTTGTCTACCTGCATAGTGTGTCACCCCTCGTGAATGTGAACACACTGAGGGAAAACACTGCTCGCTTGCGTCTGCTTGAGCCAAATCCAACTTAATCCGCTGTTTAACAGTTGTTTAAATAACGTCTATTAGCATTAACTGGGCTGCTAAATGGGGGCCATTTACCTCAAGCAAAAACACAGAGCAGGGCCTCGAGGGGCGCCAGAGCACCATCTCATTTAAAGAATGCACTCATTCTCCATGCTTGTTATGTCACTGCATTCACATCATCTGGGGAGAGTTGATCACACCTGACTGTGTCCTGAATGCACAGTGTTTGTTCTGGAACTTTCTTAGGATGCAAATATCATCAAAATTCACGACTCAATGCAAATGTGCTGGAAATTATTGGGGACAATAGTAGCACCAAAAAGAACCACAATGTCCCTCAAATTCCATAAAAGTGTCTTAAATTTAACGGGCAAAATATTTAGGCATTTCACCAAATCAAACTTCCTACTAGAATATTTGTCGGCGTGTCATGATCAGAAATTAAGAGGGGCTTGGCACAAAAATGAATAAAAGGCCCAAAATTTAATTTAAGGGGCAAAAAAATGGCAAGAATATTTTTCTTTCTAACATGTTCTTAGTAGAGCTGCATGACATTGAAAAACAACAACATTGAAATATGTTTTCTTTCTTTGATACATATTGCAATGTATAATTTCACTAGATGAAATGAACAGCTCTATTTGGAAAGAATTCATTATTTTAGATATTGAATGCATCTGCATACGTTTTTGAAACCAATCAAAAGCATAGATAAATACAGCAGAGCAAAGTTACAAATGAAATAAACAGTGCGTTATGGGAGAGTTTTTATGGGAGCCTAGCACAGACATGTAATCATTAAATGTAAAACAACACTGCATAGTCTTCATTGTATATATTGTGCAATTAATATTTCATAAAGTTACAAACATTAGCATTATTTGTGCCTGAATGTTTAAACTTCACACAGTCACAGGCCTTAAAAACACATATAGAAAATAAACTTTTTAGTAACTTTATGGTTAAACGTTGAAATTATTCCACAAATGATGCTTTCAGTGGTGGATTATGGTCAAATTTATTCCAGATTCATAATTGCAGATTCTGCAGATAAACACATTACAACATTGAGTTCTTACCACAACATAAATCTGTCCCGTTTATTGTTTTAATAGGGATTAATGATAAAACAGCAAAGCAAAAGAGGAAGAGAAAAAAAGATTCTACCAGGGGCAATTTTTCCCTATAAAAGTTATAATATACTGCATATGAGACAGGACTGGAAATGAATACAGCAATTCTAGATGCCAGATCAGTAGTGGGGTAAAGTCTAGATAGGATGCACGGCCGATCGAAAGTGCAATATGCACATCGATATAGCGGCATTATGACACTGTATAACAATAATGAATATTTTTACAGTACTGTGATGGTTGGGTTTAGGGTTAAGGTTGGGGTAGATGTCAAAAAATACAATTTATTGGGTAATTTAATAAATAGCATAAATAATACTCGGTACAACTACTGTTTTATGTTACTGTGACGGTTGGGTTTAAGGTTGGGGTGGGGGTATATGTTAATAAAATAAAATTAACGGGAAATTTAATAAATAATATAAATCATTTTCGTTATCTTCCGGCCACAACCATATCTGATCTAGCAACAACCCAGTAGTGGGGACAAGGTGACAAAAAAACAGTAGGATGAGACAGGACTGGAATGGAAATGAACTGGAACTTCAGGCAAAAATACCACCACCAAATTTAAGATAAAGGGGAGAAAAAAACTAAATCAATATACAATCCAAACCAGAAATGTATTTTGAATAGACAGCTTCATAAATTGCAGAATGAATTGATTTTAGTATTAAATATATGTTTGAGATATATACTCATACTATATATTTTTTGATGGTGCAAGTAAAAATCTTTTCTAACTAGCATATTGGAAAAAAATCCTTGGCACTTGCACCATCAAAAAAACATAAAAATTTTAACACATTTAATAATACAATAATAATAATTTAGTTTGAATATTTTTTTTATTAATTTTTCAATATATCCATTCAAAAACCCTATAACCTTTACCAAGAATAGAACAAAACATAGCTGTCAATTACCTCAGTCTACAATAATAATAATTAAAAAAAACATTTATTAGGTGAGGTCAGTGTCCTCAGCAGCAAATAAATGGAGAACTTTAAGCAAATGTTACTGTAAGGAAAATAATTAAATGCTATTTTAAAATAAAAAGTTTAATTGAAGTGGATTGTTGGTGATTTCATGGGTGTTAATGGCCAGATTGGGTAGCTATACATGAACAAAAAAAATTAAGACCTGTTAAAAAAGATTCAAGACCTACAACACAACATTTTAGTAGATTTAAGACTTTTAAGGCCTAAAATTTAGCTTTTGAGATTGAAGACATTTTAAGATTTTTTAAGACCCTGTGGACACCCTAGACAGACAGGCAGACAGACAGACAGACAGACAGACAGACAGACAGACAGACAGACAGACAGATAGACATACAGATTAACAGTCCAAAATTTCATAGGAAAAATAAAAATAAAAGTATTGATTTCTTGTCAAATTCAATATGGTAGTTGTTAAAAATCCATCACAAATGTTTTTAAAAATGCCTCAAGAAATGATTTCCAGAGGGGAAATATTGCCGCTTAATGACCCTGCTATGTGCACATAAATGTATGTGCGTGTTTGCAGATTGTAAGAGAGAAAGGAAAGCGAGCTGAATGCATCCTTCTGTTCCAATAGCTGCTTTCAGAGGTAATGTGGCAGCAGGTCTGACAGCAGTGGGTTAGAGGTGTGGCACATTAACTCATAAGAGGGCAAACACAGCTAAAAAAGGCTGGCTTTCTAACAGGGCTTCAGGGGATAGAGTGATTTACAATGTCTCTACTGCATTATAAACGCCTCTCGGCTTTAATGAGCTCTTGACAAGCAGCATGTTTGCACAGCGTTTTCTTTTATTTTGGGAGCATGACTTTCTGATTGCCGAACATTAGGCGAGTATTCATTCTCGTGCCTGAACGCAACCCTTTCAACACTGCACACATTTTCAAGGAGCTTATTTACAGCTCAGCTATTAATGTATAAAACAATACTGTACTGGTACTGACGACTGTAAAATAAATAGTCGAACTGAGCAGAAACGCAGCATAGTATATTTAACGTTCTCTTACCGTATTCTTTCAGTGTTCATATCCTATACTTTATCCATAGCCCGACATCCACTTGAACGCTACAAACTCATATATCTTATCAAACCGATCTCTTTCTCTGGGACTGTGCAGCAATTTGATTCAAATAACATACTGGTTTAGGCTGGATTAGCACCAAGAGCTGAGGACTCTCAAGAGTTTGGGCCAAGAACAAATAGGGCAGATGGCATTTGGTACAATAACATGGAAGTCATCCAGGTCTGCTCATAAGGTCAAATCCTTTCAGTCTGGACATTAATGACCATATAGATCCTTTATACAAGGCACTTGGGGAAATCTTAGGATGTGAATTAAAAATCTATGTGTCAGGGTTGAAAAGTGATAGGTGTCTGGGTGGAAAAAACGGCAGTAAAATTGAGAAAAATGTTCCCCAAATTCAAAAAATACAGTAAAACAGTCAGGATTGAAATTAGAAGAGGGCCAGGACAAAAATTCTACCAAACTTTTTTGACAAAGGAGCAAAAATAACAGATATTTTTCCCCCTAAAAAATGGACCATATCATTTGAATTTATTTATTTGACAGGGACATGCACAGCAACACACTGACCTTAAAAAGGAAATATGTTTTGTGCCAGGCTTTAACAAAAACTGCTATTTTCCACCTGCAGTCCCTGGAGGGCAGCCCCGATACCCCAACACAACCCCAATTTAACCCCAATACACTGTAAAAGCAATTAGTTACTTTAAAGAAGTAAGCCCATTGCCTTAAAAGCAACGAGTTGAGTAAATTCATTGCAACTTGGAAGATTCATTCATTCATTCATTTTCTTTTCATCTTAGTCCATTTATTAATGAGGGGTCGCCACAGCGGAGTGAACCACCAACAATTCCAGCATATAATTTATGCAGCGAATACCCTTCCAGTCACAACTCATCATGAGAAACACCCATACACTCTCATTCACGACACATACATACGGCCAATTTAGATTACTCAATTCATCTATAATCGCATGTCTTTGGGCTCGTGGGGGAAACCGAAGCACCCAGAGAAAACCCACGTGAACATAGGGAGAACATGCAAACTCCACACAGAAATGTCAACTGACCCAGCCCAGGCTCAAACCAGTGACCTTCTTGCTGTAAGGCAACAGTGAAACCCACCGCGCCGTTCTAACTTGGAACATTTATAGTTATGCATGTAATTCATTTACTTAAAAAAAGGAAACCCCCTTGGTTTAAAATTATTAAGTAAATAAATTATGTGCATAATAATAAAAAAAAACTATTATGTCAACTTGACTTTTCCAAATTACAATGGATTTATTCAACTTGTTGCTTTTAAGGCAATAGGTTTACTCACTTCCAGTCAACCAATCATTTTTAAAAGCCATGGGTTTACTCATTTTTTAATTGCTTTTTACAGTGTACAATTGAACAATGGTACTCAAAGAAAAAGTTGTACAAAGTCTGAGGCCATGGTGCTTGACCAGAAAATGGTGGCTTGTCATCTCCTGGAAGAAGGAGAGAACTTGCCCCAGGTGGAGAAGTTCAAGTACCTTGGGGTTTTGTTCAGGAGTGAGGGAAGGATGTAATGTGAGATTGGCAGACGGATCGATGCACCGACAGCAATGCGGTCAGTGTACCAGGCTGTTGTGGTGAAGAAGGAGCTGAGCTGAAAGACAAAGCTATCTCTCAATTTAAAAGTCACTCTTATACTCTCACCTATGGTCATAAACTTTGGGTCAAAACCAAAAGAACAATATCTGAGATACAAGTAGGCATGGGCCGGTATAAGATTCTGACTGTATAATAACCTTGGATAAAAATATTACGGTTTCATAGTATCACGGTATTGTGATTACTGCTCTAAAATATATTCTTTTAAGATGTCTGGGTAAAAAACGACAAATTTTGAAAACAATGCATTTAATTTTTTAAAAGATTTAAAATATTTTGGAGCAGTAAACATGTCAGGCTAAATAATGAAAATTAACCATTGACTTCTGCTGTCTTCATTAGTTTCAAAAACAGATTTCTTTACAATTTGAAATGACATCTTTAGATATATTTTATGCTGGAGATACTGTTGTCCTAAAAAAAAAAAAAAAAAAAAAAAAAAGTAAATAAAAAATCTTACACATACCTCAGGAACGGTATTACAGAATTTTTTGGTGGTTTTAAAACCTTGACTTTTCCAAACCGCGGTATACCTTGAAAACGGTTATCGTCCCATGCCTAGATACAGGCAGCTGAAAATAATTTTTTCTCTGCTGGGTGCACCCTCAGAAACAGGGAGAGGAGCTCTGTCACCCGAGAGGAACTCAGAGTAGAGCCACTGCTTCTCCACATCCAGAGAGGCCAATTGAAGTGGCAAAGGCATCTGTTTTAAATGTCTATTGGACGAATGATGTAACAGGCTTGTCCCACCGGGAGAAGGCCAATGGGAAGACCCAGGACACGCTGGAGGGATTATGTCTCTCTTCCTGCCTGGCAATGCCATGGGATCCCTCAGAGGAGCTAGAGGAAGTGTCTGGGGTTCCCTCCTGAGACTGCTGCCCTCACAACCTAGCCCCAGATAAGCAGTTGAAAATGGATGAATGGATGAGCAAAAACTAGGGATGTCCCGATCAGGTATTTTTGCCCTTGAGTCATATGATTTTGAGTATCTACCGATACCAGATCAGATAATAGATAACAAAAGAATAAAGAATAGCAAAGAAACAGATCCAGGATGTTCCTTTTTTTATTTAATTCACCTAATTTTAACACTTAACAACTCTGTTAACAAACAGAGCACTTCTGTGAGGTAGCTTGAACAATCAAGTAATAATAAACATCAATTCTTCACTTTTGGACATTAGTGCATCAGTAAATATAGCACCTCAACTTAAAATACCCAGCAGGCAATCCCAAGTTTACATATCTCACAGCTTGCTATAGCAATGTTGTCGCCATCAACTTTATAGTACCTCCAAACCGCAGACATACTCAAGCTTTCTACTTCAAGTTGCTTCCGTGTCGTACTTTGCCGGAATTGAACCATTAGCGTCTCTGCAACAAAGTGATGTCATGCCGCACGCGTTACTGTTTCTGTGTGAAGTCGAGAAAGAGGTTGAACTCTGTGCCACGGTATAACTATAGATGTGTTAAAAAAAACAATGAGAATATATATATATATATATATATATATATATATATATATATATATATATATATATATATATATATATATATATATAAATATTTGAGTCCTGATCGGGAGGTAACATCCGATTCCGATCGAGTCAGAGACCACGTAAGTGGGCCCGATGTCCAATCACGTGATCGGATCTGGACATCCCTTTCAAAAACAACCAGGTTTAATTTATGACAGCAAAATGTGTATCAATGTGACAGGGCTGAATACTGTAATTTTCACAAAATTTCCCACAAATTCACAAAAAGGGACAGAAAAAGGTCAGGGACAGAACTTAACATGAACTCATGAGGAAAATGCTGTACAATTTTAAGTTAAACGACTGGGGCAATTTTCCCCATCAAAATGAATATGTGTCTGGACTGAACATTAACAGGGGCTTAGGGTCAAAAAATGAAAATTACCTCATAATTTCCTCTCCCTCATGTTGTTTTAAATGTTCATGAGTTTCTTTCTTCTGTTGAATAAAATAACCCATTTTGAAGAATGCTGGTTAATTGAACCCATTGACCTCCATAATAGGAAACATTTACTATGAAAGTATGAAAGTCTCAGTAACCAGTATTTTTCAAAATATATTCTAACATTTGTGTTCAACAGAAGTAAGAAAATTAAAAAAAAACTTTGAACAAGCGAAGAGCGCATAAACGATGACATAATTTTCATTTTGGGGTAAGCTCTCCCTTTAAGGGAAAGTAATAGGAACAAAGGAGACTACATATGTCAGGGTCTGAAATTAAAGTGGCTAAGATTTTAAATATATAACCAAAATGCACTTTCTTTACTAAGACAATGATTATATCACACTATCTATGGTGGAAGATCATTTGAATGTTTCATTTCTTATAGCACTCTTCAAACATACAGAACGAAACACATTCATGCAAGCAAATATTTACAAATACCATAAGGTTATCCGAAATAGCATGCGCCACAATATTTATCTCAGGCTACCCCTGCTGCCAAAAGGTCATCACCACATAATCACGTTTCTCTACTTAACACCTACACAGCCTAAGCAGGGTGTGACTCCCGCGTAAGTGTGTCACCCACATGCCGAACCAAAACAAAACACACTGAGCCATAGCTTTACCTGAGGTAACCGGACACCTCCTTACAGGAGAAGAGTTAACCTCAAAGTATTTGCCAACATTTAAGCCTGACAAACAGTAAATAAGGGCATCACGATGTAACTGACAGATTACATATGAGATAATGCTTTGTAGGTTCATGCATATCAGAATCAAGAAATGCATTGCTAGCAGATAATAATAATACTCCTAAAAATAATAACAACAGCATCTATAAATACATATGTTGTATAAAATATGAGATATTTTTCATATTTGATACATACAGTTGAACTCAGAATTATTAGCCCATGTTTATTTTTTTCCCCAATTTCTGTTTAATGTAGAGAAGATTTTTTTCAACACATTTCTAAACATAATAGTTTTAATAACTCATTTCTAATAACTGATTTAATTGACTGATTATTTTAGGTTTATAATTTAAATTAAAATGTTATGTAATTTAATTAATTAATAATAATAATATTAATAATAATAATAATAATTATTATTATTATTATTATTATTCTTGCTGCCCAAAAATAATTGCTGCCTAAATGTTTTTTAGTTGAATCAAGAGAACTTTTATAGTCAGCTCAACTCAGTCAAATCAGTCAAACCGATAAAAAATAAATTAGGTGAAACTTGGTACAACTAATAAAACATTGGTTGAAACCTCCTCAGCTCATTATTATTAGCTAAAGTAACATAAAAACATCTGTTTTCAACTCTTATGTTTTTTTAAATGTAATTTTTGCAACATAGGCTCATTCTGAAAATGTAGCCCTATATACATTTCTGGAGGTCGTGAATTATGTAGCTAGAGCTTTTGAATTATGTAGCGGTGCTTTTGAAAACACTATCGATTGGGTTTAGGGAATGGGGTGGGTAGGGTGATCAGTCAGTCAGTCAGTCAGTGGACAGCGGTCTCTGGGGGATTTACACAGGAACAGCAGGCACGAAAAGAAATTTGAAATCTCAAAAAGCGTACACAGCAGCCTCTGGCAGATTCGCAAAAACAAAAACTGCCAAAAACTTGCCTCCTGGGATGTATTTGGTGCTCTCTAGAAATGTATATAGTGGTACCTAATGAGAATGGGTCTGGGTTGAATTTTTGATTGTACTTATCACTGATATCACAAATATATTCTTTATACTCACACCTACTTAAACAAGCAGACGGAATGAAGCCATGTCACACTGCCAGTATAGTCTGACATTAAGGCTAATTGTCTGTTGAATTATAAAACTGAAATTCTTGAAATTGTTAGTGTTTTGCTGCAGGCATTCCTGTGTCAGACTTCCCAGAACGCTGTATAGGCGCCACCCAACCTTTTCCATTATCACTCGCTTCTCTTGGAAAATAAATACCACACGGATGTTTAGAAATGAGGAATAGTCTTTAAAAAGAAAAAAGAAGATACAATATGTTCATGATGCAACATTCTGTTTAAAACAAATAAGTATTAACGCAATTATAAGAAAAATGTGGCCATTTATAATTCCCAATTAGAATATAACTGACTAAGATGATCAAAATATTTATACTAAGACTGTTCCTCCATCCTCGTGGGTGGCTGATCTGATGGAGATGATGTTTATTGTTTGTTGCATAAGCACACAACCAATGCACCTTTCTTTTATAGCAGGGGGAGGAAAATTACTTCAAGACAGGCCAAGAACATGTTATCCTGAAGAAACTCAAGAATGTTCTTAGGCCTCCAAGCTTTTCTTTCAACAAACACAAGATGCAGAGGCAATATTACATGTTAATTACTCTATAAAAGTAACTCTCAAGGAATGCAGTGAACTGACATGATACTGAGGTAATCACAAAGCATCAACGCTTTAAAAATGCACCATTCATACAGTCTTCAGGATTTTTTGCAACACAGGGTATTTATTATCACTCTAAAAACAGACTTGCTATAGCTGATTAGCCTATGGCTATTATTCTATAATGACAGCAACCATTGAAGATATTTCCCAGGTTTTCCTCAGTATCAGCGTCAGGGCTAATAGATAGCAGGTGAAAGAGAGATACATCACAATCAGAAACAAATCATTGGCAAAACTCCACTCAACAAATAAAGGTTTAATTCTTGTGTCAATACTGTGAAATGCCACAAGCTAGAAAAAGGCTAATGACTAGTTCTGGAGAAAGTTAGTTTAAAAATATTTACAGGTTACAAATACAAACTAATTATGCAATTAAAGGGTTTATTTATTAAAGGGTTTATTTTGCAGGACAAAAGAAGTTAATAAAGAAAAAAAAGATGCGCAAATAATGGAAGCAGTTATGCAAATACATGCAAGAAACATTTCATATATCCCACCTGACAAAAGTCTTGTCGTTGATCCTAGTTGTAAGAGCAGCAAATAATAACTTGACTTCTAGTTGATCAATTGGAAAAGAGGCAGAAGGTAGATATTTCAGATGAATCATTTGTTGAACTGCATCCCAAATACTGCAGAAGACCTACTGGAACCCACATGGACTTAAGATTCTCATAGAAATCAATCAAGTTTGGTGAAGGAAAATTCATGGCTTGGTGAAGGAAAATTCATTGTCATACACAATATTAATTCTTTTTCCACTGCACCATGACTTTATATTCTATACTGTGTATTATTTCTGTTAAGTGACAAGACTTTTGTCTAAGCAAAGACCTTACTGTCCTAATTAAATAATTTTAAAAAATCAAGGCATGATCATATTTTATTTTGGTAAAATAAGCATATTTAAGAGGCCTTTGACTTTCATATAAGCCACTTCTGATACCAAATCATCAACTAGAAGTCAAGTTATTATTTGTTGTTCCCAAAACTTGGACAGCCGACAAGACTTTTGTCAGGTAGTGTAGGCTATTTGGTGGATTATATTATTTTGTAAAAACAACGCAACATTCATTTATTTATTTTACAAATAAACTAATTGCTAATGTTCTAAAAGACGAATGAATGTATTTACTCTTTGTGCACATTCATAAACTTCTATTACCTTTAAAGTTCAATCCAAACTCACCCTGAAAATACACACAAGCACAGAGCTAAATCATGATGAATACAACATTAATCACAAAAACTATCCATGTAATTCCTTCACTAAGTTCAATATCCCCTGGTTGTCAGTTGAAAATGGCAGTTGGCAGATAAATGTGATAACTTGCAAGAAAGTATAGTATATTTACTTCAAAGAAAGATGTATATTCAATTGTGTCACGTAACATTTTTATATGTCTTGATTTTTCACAATTTGTGTTTTTTTTTTCTGTACCAGGCCAGTGTGAACTGCAGCATTGTTTCTTCTTGCCTAACACTGTTGTAATGAACAAGCTCAAACAGGTATTATGTTATGTTATATGTTACTGTATGTTATGTGTTTTGTTGTTTGAAAGAGAAAGAAGGGCGTTGAAACATCATTGGAGTGCATAAACGGTCACATTTCCACTACGCTTTTTACAGTGATTTAGGATTTACTTTTTCTTATTGGCTGACAGGTTCTCCATATGATAGATTTTCATTCATTTATTTTCCTTCGGCTTAGTCCCTTTATTCATCAGAGGTTGCCACAGCAGCATGAACCACCAACTTATCCAGCATATGTTTTACGCAGCAGATGCCCTTCCAGCCGCAACCCAGCGCTGGGAAACACCCACACACTCTCAATTCAATTTAATTCACCTATGTATAGCGCATGCTTTTGGACTGTGAGGAAAACCGAAGCACCCAGAGGAAACCCACATCAACATGGGAGAACATGCAAGCTGTCCCAGCCAGGGCTCGAACCACTGACCTTTTTGCTGTGAGGCAACTAACCACTGAGCTACTGCACCACCCCTTTCATATGTAAATCTATATTAATTTAGCAAAAATAATTTAGTAAAACGTTTATTTCAGGAAATTAAAATTGACCCTATATAAATTTATGTATTTAAGTACTACAGTGTTTAAACAAACAAATAAACAAACAACAAAAATAAATAAATAAAAGCAAAATAAAATTAATAACAGGGGCTCATGATGATCTTTGTAAAAAACTATACAATTATTTAAAACATTTTTGTATTTATACTCTTTAAGATAAAGTTTTGCTTTTCTTTGGAATTGTATTTGTCATATGGTGGAGTAGAGAAAGTGTTGGACTCCCCCACCAAGCACTTGTTTCTAATTTTGGTTTATTTGGCAAAGAAATGTAAACTTTTATTGTGGTCATCTCCTCAGGTACCCTCTTTTAAAATGTGGTTGTCCCAAGTATTGTCACTCGAGAGACTCACCTATGTTACACATCACATGATTATTGACAGTTATGGACACCTTTTTGGTGCTACATAAATAATTTCCCCTGATTTTCTATTCTATGCCTATTTAGCCCCTCGCCTGATTGTTGTAATTAGTTTACTTGTTTGTACTTGTTTCCCATTATTTCTTACTGTATGGCTGAGATAGCTAGTATTTGCATGTGCATTAAAATTCATAAATTTATTAAAATGCATAATTCATAATTCATAAAAATAAATAAATAAAATAAAAGGTTGTTTACTGCAAACAGAAAAATGAGAGATAACAAAAACGTCAAATATGTGTATAGACCTTTTTCTTAGAACACAAAATTACTCATTATGCTTTGTGTGTATGTGCAAGGAGGATGCTAAGAACTTCCGGTCAGCAGCTGATTTATATAAACAGTCACATTAGGACAGCTTTGAAACGATAGTTTTAAAGGGGTGGTCCACTACGATATCATATTTTAAACTTTAATTGATGTGTATAGCTGTGTGAACATAACATCTCTGAATGTAATATGCTCAAAGTTCAATGCAAAGGGAGACATTAGCTTTTACAGAGTTAGCTTAGCAAAGCCTACAGCAAACAAATTTGGGACTACAAAAAAAATACATCCAGGTTAATGATATCATAATGCGGCTACTGAGCATCTACTGTGGTGGTCATGGAGGAGTGGAGAACATGAGACTGATTCCTGTGACGCTCCAGGGACAGACGAGTCTTCGCTGAGGCCAGCTTCCAGCCTCCACCGCTGAGACTGCAGCTCTGCACAAGACGTTTGGCCAGCGAAGAAATTAAAATGGTCGTGCCCAACTGAGTCTAGTTTCTCTCAAGGATTTTTTTCCTCACTTCGCCAATTAGTGACGTTTTTTTCCCTCTCCGTTGTCGCCACTGGCTTGCATGGTTTGGGATCTGTAGAGCTGCGCATCGTTGGATTCGCTCTTCAGTGTTTGGACTCTCAGTAGTGATTTTTAAACCACACTGAACTGAGCTAAACTGAACTGAACTTAAACACTAAAAACTGAACTACACTGTTCCAATTTACTGTGACCTTTTATGTGAAGCTGCTTTGACACAATCTACATTGTATAAGCACTATACAAATAAAGGTGAATTGAATTGAATAAAAGCTTCAGGCTTTCACCTTGTACACACCCCCTGTGCAGCAACGGGGAATGACCAGATATGCATGGCCAGCTAAAATGACATCCAAACACTGCTATTTCAACAGAGCTTGTTCTGTGTCTGTTCTGTGTCTTTCAAGATTAAAAATATGGGACAAATATGGGAAAATACATAATGATAATTCTATAGCGGGATATAATGGTAAAATACGGGAGAATCCAGGCAAAAACGCGTGGGTTGACATGTATGAAGTGAACAGGTTTTTGTGTAACAACATCTTTGCGAGGGAACGCAAAAACTTTAAAAATATATATTTTCTCAGCACTCTGTTTTTTTTCTCCAACCCAGTTTTTTTTTTTTTTTCTTCCACCCATTTTTCCGCCACCACCATCACGTCCCTTCCGGGTCTCCATACAAAAACACTCCGTAAGCCACTCAAAACAGAAATGACACCCAGTTCAGAAACGTTGCTGATGACCTGGCTGATGACAATTCCTAACAGAAGTTCTGAGCGGCCTACCGGAAGGCGCTGGTCACTATGGCGCCCTCCATGCAGCAACAAATAAAAAAGGTCTCTAGTATACAGTGAATATGTATTATGATACTAGTGACTGACAAGATCAGCTACAATACTGCTGTTTTTGTTTTATTTTTTTAAAGTTTGCTTGCTTTAGATGCTTGGGGGAAAGTATGCAAATACATCTGAATTAAGTTTGTCACAAAAACAAAATAAAAATGAACAAAAAGCCGAGATTTCAGTCATAGGGATCCTGAAACATAAACTGCATTAATAATAATACTAACCCTGCAGTGTTGTAATGCTCATTTGACTTGTGCTATAAAAGTAATCTGCTTGTGTGTTCTGATACGAAAACATGATGTTCATCGTGTTTTTTTTTATTTAATCCTTCTGACCGTCTGGAACATTTCCTTCCCAACAAATCTGACATACTGTCCACTAGAGCAAAGTCCAGTGCTCTGGAAAACAACAAAAACAAATGATAATCCAAAAAATGTAAACAATTAGGAATGAATACAGCTTTCTCCTTGGATTAAAGTTTCTAGCATCTACTTTTTCCCCTTAGTAGATCACAGGTCATTGTCTGGCTGATGCTACGTGACCTCAGTGGGGGTTTTCGTTTCCTGGATTAAACCGGTGCTTCTGAAACAGGGGCGGAAGGAGTAAGTGTGTGTCCCGGTGATGTTAGTTTGTGTTGCTTACAGTATAGGTCACTGTGCTCAAAGAGACAGTCTAGACTCTGGTAGAGGTTTAATGAGATTTGCTACGATTAAGTTAGTGCTCATAATACAGGCTGCAAACTGATCAACAGTGGCCGTCAAAACAAGTTTAACTGCTTTTTTAAACACATAGTAATACAAGCATGCACACAATTAGATAGGTGATGTACATGACACACTGTCGCTTGAAAATGAAGGCATCATAACTTTCACCTCATTCAGCCGGTCAAAGGTTTGTAATGTTTTAATGTTCAAAAATGCCTATTCTGCTCACCAAGACTGCATTAATTTTGGTAAAACGTAAAATATAACTTCATTGTAAATATTGAATGAATTATTGAAATTATTCTTATTTATTTCTGAGATATAAAGCCAAATGTTCTGCAATTATTACTGCAACTTTCAGTGTCAAATGATGCACGAAGAAATAATAATAATAATTATTATTATTATAATTATAATTATTATTATTATTATTATTATTATATTGTAAATTGCTGAAATGCTTCATATATGGGACATTCTACATGAAACGTATATTATTTGTCCCTGAAATAAAAACATAAATACAGTGAATAAAAAGTATTTCATTCCAAAAATGTCTAAAATGGACTGATGGTTTATTTCTGTGAGTTGTTTTGTAAAGGAATGTCATTCATTTGGTTATCAGATTTACGTTCTTTATTAAAAACACTTTACACATGTACAAACCCTGTCATTGTCCCTATCCTCAGCCCAAATGAACCTAAAGCTTTAAAAGTTTTGTTATGCTAAAAACGGTTATTTAGAAAAAAAAAACTTCAGAAATGATAAGTTTAAATTACAACAATTGATTAAAAACATGAAATTATTAATAAATTCTACAAATTAATACTACAAATATATAATACAAATAAATTTACAATTACGGTTAGTCCTGTCACATTTGAATTCAATTTAACATAAAATGCATACAATACACCTTTAAAGCTATGACTCGGAAGTGACATTATTTGATGGAGAAGAAGCTGACAGTGATCAAGGATGTACGCTTGTTTTTGAATAATTTTTTTGAGGATGACAACCTTAAGTCAGGCCCTGTCACATTTTTTTTTAAGTTAAAATGTACGTTTCTGGTAGAATGTCGCATATAAAAAATGAGCTTTATTCGCCAAGTGTGTGCAAACACACAAGGAATTTTATGTGGTTTTACAGGAGCTCAGAGTACATACATACATTTCAACATAACAATACAGAAGGACATTTAAATAAGTGGAAAATACAAGTATATATACAGTAAATATGCTCACATGTAGATGGTTTATGTGCTATATGTGTATCATTGACTTTTCTTAACTGTTCAAATAAGAAATAAAACAATTTATATAAAAAGTATTTACAATTAAGTGGCTTCCTGGTTACAAAACCCATAAACAGTAAGAGTCCTGTATGTTTATGATGATAAGAAAACAGGTAGCAACTGATGTGCTAACTATTTAAGTTGGATATGGCCTATGGAAAAAAAAAATTGTTTCGCCTAGATGTTTTAGTGCATAAAGAACTGTAGCGTCTGCCTAAGGGTAGACGTGTGAACAACGCATGGCCTGATATATATATATATATATATATATATATATATATATATATACATACACACATGTATTACATCATTAATGTATTACAGTTTACACTGAAATATATAGAACATTGGTAATTATTAGAATAATTGTTAATGATTGCTTAAGCTGGCACGGTGGCTCAGTGGTTAACAATGTTGCTTCAGAGCAAGAAGGTCACTGGTTTAAGTCCCAGCCGGGTCAGGGGGCATTTCTGTGTGAAGTTTGCATGTTCTCTCTGTGTTCACGTGGGTTTCCTGCATGTGCTCTGGTTTCCGATACAGTCCAAAGACATGCACTATAAGTGAATTGGGTAAACAAAATTTGCCCTAGTGTGTGAATGCAAGAGTATATGGGTGCTTCCCAGTACTGGGTTGCAGCTTGAAGGGCATCCGCTGTGTAAAACATATGCTGGAATAGTTGGTGGTTCATTCCTCTGTGGCGACCCCTGATAAATAGGGGACTAAGCCGAAGAAAATGAATGAATGCTTATTTGGTCACAACAGACCAGCAAATCAGCATATTAGAATGATTTCAGAAGGATCACTGAAGACACTAAAGACTGGAGTAATAATAATTCATAGTAGAATCACAGGAATTAAACTTGTAATAATAAAATAATAATTTATTAAAATTGTAATAATAGTTCAATTTTACAGTTTTTAGTGCATAAAAAAAACATTAAAAAATTGCACTTAATCCAGACTTGCACTTAATGCAGGCTTCTGCCATGCAGTCATTGTTGTGGGTCCAGGTGGACGGCAGAGGTTTTAGGTGTTAAGTGACATGCAGCAATGAGAGGAATGACTGCAGCTGGTGTGGCTTTAAGACAAGCAAGAGGCCCCAGGACATTCTCAGATGGACTGTCCAGTTTACAGCCCATGTTTATTACAGGTATGCACAAATGCCCAGAATTCTTGGCTCTCCTCACTAGATTGTAGAAACAAGCCTAGAATCTTCAGACAGTGCTCAGATTGTACCATACTGTATAATCAATTTTCCAGTACAATAAAAACGTAGATTTTTTTCTTGACATTTGATTTTGATTGATTAATCAATTCAAATCAGACTTTCAATAAGGACCCTTGTCACAATGGACTTCATTCAAATAAATTAATCATGAAACATATTCAATTAGACATCAAATTATTGAGTTAGCAAAAAAAAGACTTCTAGAAAGCTATGATACAGGTTTTGCCTTTTTTCTTAAAAACATTTTTATTTCAAACTGTTTTACTTTTTAAATAAGTTTTATTATTAAGCTTAAAACATGAAAGAATTATTGAAACATCCTGAGAAGTTTTAACTATTATTGAAAAGTACATTCTACTGTATAATAGTAGTATATTCATTCATTCATTCATTCACTCATTCATTTTCCTTCAGCTTAGTGTTTTATTTATCAGTGGTTGCCACAGCGGAATGAACCGCAAACCATTTCGGCATATGTTTTACCCAGTGGATGCCCTTTTAGCCACAACCCAGTACTGAGAAACACCCATACACTCTCACATTCACACACGTTCATACACTACGGCAAATTTTGCTTACCCAATTCACTTATAGCGCATGTCTTTGGACTGTGAGGAAAACCGCAGCACCCAGAGGAAACCCAGCAAACTCAACACAAAAATGCCAACTGGCCCAGCTGAGACTTGAACCAGTGACCTACTTGCTGAGGTGACAGTGCTAACCACTGAGCCACCCTCAATAGTCACAATTTCTTCAAGTTAAACTAACATTAATTTTGACAGGTTTTCTGACAGGTGTTTGAATATTCACAACCACTTGTCCACATTGTTATTTTACCAGATGTACTTCTGATCTGTTCAAAATTCTGCCAAATTTCAGGATATTAGAGTTTTTTCCATGTATGACTGGATCTCTTTCTGTTTTTGCATTGTGGAAATCATAGGGAACAATGTAATTTTAATTGATTTCAATCTCCAATTAAAATAATCAAAAACCATGTAAATGTTGCTTGTTTGGGAATTCACAAGGTATCAACAGAGCGAGTTTCTGAAATGAATAGCCACTTTTATGAATGTCCAATTTTGCACTTGGTGACCTCTACTAAAAGCAACAGTGGGTGTGCAGTGCAGGTTGATTTCAGCACAAAGGGTCCAGAGATCAAGTTGCTCAGTGATCTGGCCCTGTGAGCACCGTACCGTGCAGTGTAAGTTATTCCGATAGCAGAGGATCATGGTTTGTTGCTACACTGAGCCTAAGCCATGAGCTGCATTGTAAGCCACAGGTCCTTTCTTCTATCTGATCCAAGCACACTCTTTAAAAATCAAGCGTTTCTATTGGCTTTGATGGTTTCACAAAGAACATTTACCCTCCAAAATAAAATGTATGTTCCAAAAAAAAAAAGTTCCACACAGCTGAAAGAGTTATTAAAACATTCTTCAAAAAAAGAAATAACTGTTTTACTGCTCACCGCTGGGGGCCTTTAAGGAATCCAAAATGGTGCCGATGAGGATCCTGCATGCTCAGCTCGCATTCTTTGCATATAAAGAAAATTCAGCACTGATCTCCTGGTATTGACGGTTACTGTAGTTGGAATTCTACAATAACGAATCAGGACCTTATGGTTTGCACTCTGTGGAAAACACAAATTGATAATTCAATGATTAAAAAGAGCTCCCCAAAAAATGAAATGTCTGTTATTAATTACTCGCCCTCATGTTGTTCCAATTCCAAGACCTTCTTTCATCTTTAGAATACCATTTAAAGGTGCTATGTGTATGTTTTTGACTCTTCTTAAGCATAAAAATAATATAATATGCTTGCGGATATTTAAGAACCATGCCAAGAGAAAATTCTTGTTTATCTGAAAAACAATGCTGAAGTCAGATATTCTGCTTTGAAAATGCAAGTAACGTGCTGGAACGCTGTCTTTGTTTTAGTCATTTAATCTGCTCACTGCCAGTTAAGCCAATTACATTTCAGCACCCCGGGTTGCTTTGGTGGAAAGCAGCATATTTCATTCAGAAATGCTCTCAAAGCATGCATCCATGATTGAAATGCAACCTCCAGTGGACAGTAGCAGACTCCGAAATGAGATGCAGATTCAGAGTTCCACATGAGATATTTATTAGCAAATTATATAAATATTACGAATGTAAACATTAAGTGAGCAGGTAACCCCATTGTAACCCCATGTCCTTAAACACGCTTCATGAGATTTGCAGTGATAAGAATTTTGGCTGTTTGCACCAGACAAAACACGACAGAAATTTTAACACAGCCATTCAGAAGCTCAGAATATGCACTCACTAACAAAATGGTAAGGTTTATGATCTAATTAATACATATTAAACCACTTTAACATTTAATAATGTACATGCTGAATCCCTATGTTGGTTTTGAGTCATAGTTCTAAAGTTGAATTTCAAACAGTATATTTTTGTTTTATTTTCAAGATCTGAGGTGAACTATCTGCTGCTGCTGCTTTCAGTAGTATGGTAATAAATGTCCTGTAAAATGTGTTTCAAACTCACATTATTAACATTTAACACTTAATAAATCACATGAGGTGCACCTGAGACGATTATTGTCATAGTTTTCTGTTGTTCAGTCGTAAGAAATAGAAGCTGCTTTTATTATATCAACTCGAGGTGCTGGTTAGAACAAAAATGTGGAAAATATTTTTTTTAATCCTTTTAATGTGGAAAATATTCCTTCTATCGCATGCCGTTGCTTTAATATAGAACACGATTCAGCCAATCAGCCATTAAGCTTGATTGTCAGACTCGCTCTTTGGTCCTCAATCTGGCAACCTATCCCTGCATTTGTTTTGACACCACTGGGTGTCAAACTTACATAGTACAACTTTAAGATATTTTAGATGAAATCCAGGAGCTCTCTCATCCTCCATATACAGGATAGTCCCAAGACATCCTGAAAAGTAACCCATAACCTTGTCAAAACATTTCATTCAGTGGTTTAACTGTAATCATACAAGGCTCCACAAAAAAAACTGTGAAAATGGTTTGTTCCCCAACATCTTTTTTTCATCATCAAGTGGTCAAGCTAATGTTTACTATGTGCAGTATGACACATTGCCATTATAATTATCAGAACAACACACAAGCATCTGATTGTCCATAAGTACATGAGTTTTACAAACTAATTTCGAGAGGAGCATGTGATAAGATTGACCACAGCTGGGCCCTATACCTAATCATTAGTTAGCCAATTGGATTACTCCAAATTTAACATAAATATCCAGTCTAACTTTATTCCCCATCTTCGTTTTGGAAGACCCCCCCTTCCATCCATCCCTTCTCCCTCCTCCTCAATTCTAGAATCAGGTGACACGGCGGCTCAGAGGCTAGTACTGCTGCCTCACAGCAAGAAGGTCGCTGGTTCAAGTCCTAGCTGAGTATGTCTGCATTTTCTGTGCCGAGTTTACATGTTCTCCCCATGTTTGCGTGGGTTTTTCCCAGGTACTCTGGTTTCCTCCCACATGTGACACAAGTGAATTAAATAATAGTCACAAGCACTTAATTTGTACGCAATGGCGCGGTTGGTGGTCTATTCCTATAAAGCAGTCTTATAAATCAAGGTAGAGGTCAAACAAATCAGGGGGAGCTCTCAAGAACTACCTGATCTCGTATCCCTCTTAATGCTCATTGACCAGGCGGGAGCCTTGGGTTCATCTATCTCCGAGCTCAGGGTTTTCTCCCGGGACAGCAAGCCAAACTGCTAACATCGTCAAGCATTATCTACTATAAGTGTGAACTCTTGAAACAACAAACGTTATTTTTGAATGTATACGGAGAGACAGAGATTGTCTGATTTAATCTAAAATATCTTAATTTGTGTTAAATAATAAAATAAATAACATTTTTGAGTGAATTAGCCCTTAAAGTTTGCTTTGGAAACTATCTATCTATCTATCTATCTATCTATCTATCTATCTATCTATCTATCTATCTATCCATCCATCCATCCATCCATCCATCCGTCCGTCCATTCATCCATCTATCCATCCATCTTTGCCTATCTTTATCTATCTATCTATCTATCTATCTATCTATCTATCTATCTATCTATCTATCTATCTATCTATCTATCTATCTATCTATCTATCTATCTTTGCATCTATCTATCTATCCATCCATCCATCCATCCATCCATCTTTGCCTATCTTTATCTATCTATCTATCTATCTATCTATCTATCTATCTATCTATCTATCTATCTATCTATCTATCTATCTATCTATCTATCTATCTATCTATCTATCTATCTATCTATCTATCTATGCATCTATCTATCTATGCATCTATCTATCTATCTATCTATCTATCTATGCATCTATCTATCTATGCATCTATCTATCTATCTATCTATCTATCTATCTATCTATCTATCTATCTATCTATCTATCTATCTATCTATCTATCTATCTATCTATCTATCTATCTCTCTATCTATCTATCTATCTATCTATCTATCTATCTATCTATCTATCCAAGTTTAAAAAAGAACTCAGACACTCTGCTTAAATGAAAATGGATGAAACAAGGAGTTGGAAAATGAATGTTAATACAGCTATTTCAATATGTTAAAAGGAGAATGGTGGTGGGATGTGTACTGAGAGTTACTGGACTGTGAGAAAATGCAGCAAAGCTACATCCCTGAGAATCTCAGTGAGTGGGCAGATTGGTATGGAAGCTGGAAGATAACATTACAAGCAAAAAAAAAAAGCCAAAATCAAGATGCTATCATCTGGTTGTGTTCACATCATGCACCTTGACTCTAAAAGAGACGTAAAAAGCTTTCCTGAGTAAATATCCTTTTATATGCAGTAAACATGGAAATCCCTGTTAAGCAATAGTGCTTGTTGTCCATCAAATGACCACAAAACCACAGTGGTAACATGAGAAGTCATTTGCTCACGTATAGGATGTAACCATCAAAATTTGTTGATGTTCTTAAAGTACTATTTTTAAAAAGAAAAAAAGAATATTTATGTACAACTGAAGTTCATTTGTCCTGCTCAAAATGAGACTTGATTTCAAGGTTTGTGAGATTTCATCAAGCTTACCTGTGGAAAAGACCAATCGCCCTTTCCCTTTGGTGAAAAGACATCAAAGAAGCCACAAAGTATGTGTGCAAAGGCAAGTAGTGGAGAGTTAATTTATTCCTCTAACAGTGAAGCAATGGAAGGGTTACAAAAGCACAACAGGGCAACCTAACAACCTCTGACCTCCTCTTCCTCCGGCGCTCCCAAGAGGAATCAAGTAACTCTGATGACGCTTATATGATCCTAAAGTGATCCACACAACCATTGTAGCTTAACCTTAGCTTGGGGGACTTGGTTAAGTGATCTCAATTCCAAAAATGCAAAACAAAGATCCTGAACAGCAGAGAAGCTTCTACCACAATTGGTTTCTGCAAAGAAATGCTTTTCTTACGTTAAGTTTTTGTTTTGTTTTTAGTCCAAATATCAACAAATTCTTAAATCAAGAACCCTTTTCTAGAGAAGTAAAAAAATGTTTTGTATTAATATGTAAAATCTAAGTGAAAGATGGTTTTAAGGAACAATTCACCTATTGTTTACATATGATTTATGAATTATGTGTCTAAAAATGCTTCTTGGTTTAAGAATTTGTAGATATTTGAACTAGAAACAAGGCACAACTCCAAGTATTTATATTTCACAGCATTTTTGCAGTGTCTATTTTACCGCACTTCACACACATACCTGTAATAATGAGCAGTGCAATTGGTTAAATGAAATAAGTTCATTTGACTTACATTTTTTATGAAAGTTTAATTGAAGAGTTCAGATGCAAAAACCTTTAAGTGCTGTCTGAAATTTCCATAAAAAATTTCAAACGGCTTTCAGAGGTTTTTGCATCTACTCTTTAATTGTACTTAATAGAAACAAGATACATGAACTCAAAATTCAACTTTATTAGGCTGAACTTAAACTGAGATTTACAGAGGTTTCCATAAAAATAAAATTATAATACTCTACTAACTTACAGTAGATTATAGTATATGTCATGTCAAGAAATCTGAAATGGTCTAAGTAAATGTCATTTTATGTGAAGCAAGGAATATTTTTAATATATCAGTAAGAAATAAATACTTAATACAATAAAGTTAAAAATTGGTTAATTTAGTTAAGGCAATGAGTTTGCGCAATTCAGTTTACTAAAGTTTAAAAAATTATATTTACAGTAGTGCTTAGATGTCATGTGTTATTATATTTTTCTTTCTTGTTTTCTCATGATCACAACTTAATTTTCTCAAGAAAACAACTTTTTAATAAATAAAAAGTTGTGATCACAAAAAAATCCTTTTTATGTCGTGATCACGAGAAAACAACTTTTTATGTCATGGCCAGATCACAAGATCTGTCATGATCATAAGAAAACTTTGTGTGGTATGTCAAGATCCCAAGAAAATTTAATTTGTGATCGTGAGAAAACAAGTTATGTCGAGATCCCAAGAAAATAAATGACATGATCATAAGTAAATGAGTCGTTATCTCCAGATCATGAGAAAATGTATTTTGTGATCATGAGAAAAGAAGTTATGTTAAGATCACAAGAAAATAAAAGTCGTGATCATAAGAAAACAACTTTATGCTGAGATCACGAGAAAATAAAAGACGTCATCACGAGTAAACAAGATTTATGTTGAGATCACGAGAAAAAAGTTGTGATCACTAGACAACAACTTTGTTATGTCGAGATCACAAGAAAACAACTGTTTTTATGTCAAGATCACGAGAAAATAAAAGACGTGATCACAAGTAAACGAGTTATATCAAGATCATGAGAAAACAAAAAAAGGAAGAAATGTTTGCATGTATGGCCTCTTATGGACATTTTAGCTAGGGGTAAAATTTTCTACTGGAGGAAAGAAAAAAAAAAATCACCTACATCTTCGATGGCTTGAGAATAAATTCATATAAAATTTTCAATTCTGGGTGAACCATCCTTTTTAAAAAGCAGGAAAGTGCGCCAAAAGCATCCATAAGATGTGGATGTGGGTGGCACAATGTAAAATCATGAACGTGTCGTCAGGGGTTTGCCCTTTGACAACCTCACCCCAGCAACAAACAAACAGGAGGGTTTCCTCCTTTTCTGCATACATGAAGGATACATATCTCAAACTAAACTCATATCAAGATGAGCCTCACCCGAGGATCCCTTACAACTCTCCCTGGTGTTTGAGGCTGAAAGGGAGAAGATAGCATTCAAAGCACTATGCCCAGAGAGTGACGCACGAAACTTGGGTCTTTTATCAGCGCAGGATCGAACACATTCCTTTCGGTTCACGTTTTGACAGTACCACCAACACTGACAAGTGAACCATGAGCTCCACAATTCATCCAACACCAGACCATGCAACATGGAGACAATGTGGAGTTACGGCTAGTCGAGATATCAGATGTCAAGAAAGGAGATGTGAAACGTGGAGAAAAACATTGACAGGAAATCCTTATTACTCAAGAATAGATCAATTGAGTGTAATAATTCCTGTGATATACAGAGGTACAACAGCATACAGTGCACAGCATAAATGAGTACACTTTAATTTGAAAATAGTTATATTTTTATGCATTTCTCTATGAATATTGGTAATAGGGCTGCACAATATTGGAAAAATCAAGCATTGTGTTTTTATTTTGGAATAAACATTGCAATATGAATTCAATTTCACCAGATGACTTAATATCTGGGCAGAATTTACAATGTTAGATCAATTAGAATGATTCTGCAGTGGGAGTGCATTGGAGATTAAAATCTAATAAGCAATCTATAAACCTTTTGGGGTCCGACGACATTTCTGTATTTGCATGTGTTGACAGTATTTTCATAAATAACAAACTATAAATACCATCAAGAAAAAGATACACTTGAAGTAAAGTGTTTTATCATGTCCCGAGTCTAACAGTATTCAAGTACAGTAACGGAATGGTAAAAATAAAAAATAATTCATTAAAATGAATCATTGTTAAGGGCGGCATGGTGGTGCAGTGGGTAGCACGATCGTCTCACAGCAAAAAGGTCACTGGTTTGAGCCTTGGCTGGGTCAGTTGGCATTTCTGTGTGGAGTTTGCATGTTCTCCCGGTGTTTGCGTGGGTTTCCGGTTTCCCCTACAGTCCAAAGACATGCGGTACAGGTGAATTGAATAAGCTAAATTGGCCGAAGTGTATGTGTGGGAATCCAAGAGTGTGTGGGTGTTTCCCAGTGTTGGGTTGCAGCTGGAAGGGCATTCGCTGTGTAAAACATATGCTGGATAAGTTGGCGGTTCATTCCGCTCTAGCGACCCCTAATTAATAAAGAGACTAAGCCGAAAAGAAAATGAATGAATGAATAAATATCCATTGTTTAAGCCAGCAATGATACAATTTCTTATGCCTGAATGCTTTTAAGGTCATTATACAATCACAGGCATCAAAAACACAGGCAAATGATGAATTATAATACAAACTCAATATTGCAGATCCTGCAATGTGACTATTGCGAATTATTGCATATATCAATGCTGAAACGATATGTTGTGCAGCCCTTATACAGTAGGTGATATATTTTGTTGCATTTGAACAAAACAGATTGATAAAGGGATATATTTATTACAATGATATTTAGTCACAGAACATCTTTAGAAATAAAAAGATAATACAATTAAATTCATGCAAAATATTGCAAAATTACAAACTACAAACTTTTAACAATATTATTGTTTCTCTTGATTTTTACCTTTTTTTTAAATTGTATTTAATATTTTTCCCTTACATATACATTAGGGCTACTAATTTTTGGACCCTTATCGCAAGTTATTTTGTTAGATAAGCTCCAGATTTGGCTTCAGCACTGACTAATCTAATGTTTATGCACAAATGTAATATTGTAAAGCTTCATGTAGTAAATATTCATTTAAATGAGAGATTTGTGAGAGGTGTTTTTGTGGGCTAGTATAAAATTCTGATGGTATGATTACCTTGGACAAATATATCACAATTTCACAGTATCACAGTATTGTGATTACTGCTCTAAAATATATTGTGTTAAAATGTCTGGGTAAGAAAACTACTTTTTCCACTGTGAACAAATTTAATTTCCCACCCAAATACTTTTTCTACATAGAAACCAATATATTTTTTTAAAGAAACATTTAAAATATGTCAATAACATGTCAGGCTACATAATTAGATAAATCATTGTTGACTTCTGCCATCTTCAAACTAGATTCAGAAAGTTTTCTTCTGGAGATTATTTCCCCCAAATAAACTTAATTAAATAGTCTTAACACCGAAAAAAAACAAACAAACAAAGACTATTCATCATTCATTCTAGTAGAATTATATACAATATCACAATATGTATATCATAAAAATAAAATAAATGCAATGCCAGTTTTTTCCAATATCACACAGCCCTACTTAAAAAGTACTAAGCAACACATTTATTTACTTTTTTAAAGTGGCTTAAAATTGAAATATATTACATTCATTGTGGATATCAGAGATTTAACATTGAGCTAAAAATAAGGACTGTCAAACAATTTAGCTAATATTTAAAGACCTAATAAAATATAATTCAATAATAGTTTATATGCTGTATCCTTTTATCTCTCCTTTGTGTGATAGATGCAAAGGTGCGGTCAGGATCTATGGTCATATATTCTGGTCCTGTCCAGACTTCTAATGAGAAATTTATACTAGCTTGGGAGGATGAACTTGAAACCGAGATATCAGAGGAACTATGGGATAAGTGCCTGACTGCAGAATGGTTCTGTTCGGTAAACAGTAGTCACCAGCTAATACAGTTTAAATTCATTCATCACCTATACCAAAACCAAACTACACCATTTTTTTCTCTATTTCTCTATTATGTGTGACAAGTGTAAAATTACAGAGGACATTACAGCTCATGCGTTTTGGTTTTGCCCCTCCTTGTTTGATTTTTGGACAAACATTTTTGATTTATACTCCACAGCCTAACATTTCCCTCCAACCGGACACAGAGCTTGCTATTTTTTGGTGTTTCAGAACACTCCTCACTCTTCCAAAACATCTCCAACAAGCCCTCACTCTAGGCATGACAATGGCCAAGCAGCTAATATTAAAAAACTTTAAATCTCCTTGACCTCCTTCTTTTCCATACCATTTTAAAGGTCAAAATTATTAGCCCCTTTAAGCTATATATTTTTTTTCAATGGTCTAGAGAACAAACCACTGTTATACAATAACTTGCCTAATTACCCTAACCTGCCTAGGTAACCTAATTAACCTAGTTAAGCCTTTAAATGTCACTTTAAGGTGTTGAAATCATTCCGCATAAATCCACAGATTTTTTACAAAATCCTTCATAGAAGTAGCAAAAAATATCTGCAGCTTCTGTTTGGCCATACTTATAGGACTTCTTGATGACTACATACTCTGTAACACTACATTTTGTATCTTCAACAGCTGAACCCACATGTATGGCAATTCATATTATATTTCCCTGTTAAGTATATTCTAAGACAATGTTATTTGTTTGTTCTGTTGTACTTGAACCTTAAAATAAAAGCATTAAAAAAAAGATATGTCAAATTTAGTATTTTATTATTCAATTTAATATTAAATGTATTATCTTTTGATTTCTAATGATTTTCGTTGACCAAACTCTTATTTTAATTAATATAACTATTTAATAAAACCATTTTGTGCACCAAAATGTATTGTCTATATTCACTGAGAAATGGATAAAAATATTGTTTTTTTAAAGCAAGATTTTTCAAGAAGAGTCAATTATAAGTAATTATAGAGAGATTTGGTTATTAAAACAAGAGGACTTTTTCTTTGAATAGATCACACCAAAGGCTATTTCTGTGCTATCTTTTAGGACACACAGCTGCTCAAACCACCTGTTAACAACCACAGTATTACTGGAATGTCACAGGAAAAAAGCTGTTTGTGCTAAAAAGTAAAGGGCTTGGCCTTCCTCCCTAGCTTGTAAAAATGGGCTAAGATACACCAGCACGAGGGACATGGCACAATTTAACACACACACACACACAAAGTGTGGAGTTCAAGGAGAAATGGGGGTCAGAGGTGAACTCCACCCGTGACAGAGGCTCTCACATACTCGAAGGTGGGGGTCGAGGGGGTCCAGGGGCATGTAATCAGAAGGGTGGAGGAGACCATGCTATAAGTTACACACCTGTCAGGCTGGAACATGAAGAGGTGAAAAAGGGTCACCGTGCAATTTGTTTGCTCGCTGGATTTTCTAAAAATACGGTGGAGAAGTTGCTGGGTGATTCTTCTCAGTGTCAGCGCTTAAATAAGGTCACACGCTACATCGAAAGCGCACGCGTGTGTATGTGTATGCATTTTAGACAGAAATATACACCCAGAAATATTCAAGTGCCTTCTGGGAAAATATATAACATGACATACAGCTAACTAATTGCTGTCTAAGCAGAACTCACGAAGTACACTGTCAGTGGAATGCTTTCTTGGAATTTACTGTGCCAGATTGAGGTTTTTGACTGCCATCATATATGAGGAATGCTAAATTTATTGCCTATGATAATATCAGAATTGCTGTTTTAACAACATGTAAGCTGACATTATAGAGTATGTCACTCACTTATTAAAAACAAAATGATTACCTAAAAACTTCAAGAAATTAAGAACAAATAACACAAAAATAAATGATGAATGACACAAATTTAAGATAACACAAACAAGCATACACACAATAAATGGAAAAATCAAAAGAAACATACAAAAATATTATATTTAGTTGAAATTTAGTAGTTTGTCATTTTTTTTAATATATCATCTGATATTAAATTGATTATCTTTCTATGCCTAATAATGTTGAGTGAATGTATTGTCTATATTTACTGAGAAATGGATAAATAGATTTTTTAAAGCTGGCGTACTCATTTTTGCTGTGCATTGTACATACAGTACTTGCATAAATACAGTTGAAGTTAGAATTATTAAACCCCCTGAATTTTTAGCCACCCTGTTAATTTTTTTCCCCAATTTCTGTTTAACGGAGAGATTTTTTCAACACATTTCTAAACATAATAGTTTTAATAACTCATCTCTAATAACTGATTTCCTTTATCTTTGCCATGATGACAGTAAATAATATTTGACTAGATATTTTTCAAGACACTTCTACAGCTTAAAGTGACATTTAAAAGCTTAACTAGGTTAATTAGGTTAACTAGGCAGGTTAGGGTAATTAGGCAAGTTAATCTATAACGATGGTTTTTTCTGTAGACTATTGAAAAAATATATAACTTAAAGGGGCTAATAATCTTGACCTTGAAATGATTCATAAAAAATAAAAACTGCTTTTATTTTAGCCAAAATAAAACAAATATTATCAGAAAAAATATTATCAGACATCATTTGGAAAATATTTTTAAAAGAAAAAGAAAAATCAAAAGGGGGCTAATAATTCTGACTTCACCTGTACACTCACTCAAAACAATATTTTTTGTTGCTTGTTCAACCTACTTTTTTTTTTAAATAAGCTGAAACAACACAGTTCTTGAGATTTCATTGGGAGAACTTAATTGTTTTTACGTTCAATCCACTTAGTTCTGTAAAAACTAATAAGTTAACTTAATTCCTTCATGTTGACCCAAATAAATTGTGTGAAACCCAGCATTTTTATAGTGCTGAAAAAAATGATTCATTGGGTTGACTAAATTGTGTTAAGGTAAGTGATTACAAACTATTTATATGGGCTGAATTTAAATGAACAAATTGTGTTTAACATTTCAAATTCAGCCCATATAAATTGTTTACAACCAATTACCAAAAACAATTTTGTAAATCCAGTGAATAATTTTTTCAGTGTACAAGCAAATGTTGTTTATCCAAATATCAGCATATTAACGTGCTTTCAAATGTGATATTGAGTTTATACAAGTCGAAATACATGTCATGTATTCAAAATTTATTGAGTTACAGTTCACAAACAGTACTGAAGGTTCTTCTGCCTGTCAATAAAAAAACAAACAAACAAACATTTTTAGCGAGTGAGCCAACAATTCAGCAATCCATTCATAAAGACAGTGCCATATTACGCCATACTACACAATGTCATACTATGTTGTAGGTGAAAACAGTATATGACAACATCTGAATATCAAAAGTAAGCAGAAAATATCACAATTAAATGTTGAAGGCAATACATCCAAATTCATAATTGTATTCATCATTTTATAAAGTAAGTTTCTAAATAAATCGGCGAGTTTAATTAATGAATGATTTAATAAATCAATTATTAAGACAGAAACGCAGCACCACCTACTGATAGATTTAGTTGTCATATTTATCCATGACAGGTCCAAAGAAGCAAAGGGAGATCAAAACACACTCATCGATATACTGTAGTTTAATTATTGTTATATAAAAAAAAGATTATTGTTTTTAGAATTGCACACTACATAAAACACTACACTTGTTTTTCAACACCTGATTGCTTAAGACACACTGATAATGCTAAATGTTTCTTCTCATTATATGATTCTGACAGTTTGATAACCTTGGATAAAAATATCACGGTTTCATGATATTGTAATTACTGCTCTAAAATATATTCTTTTGTAAATGTCTGGGTAAAAAATAAAAACTCTTTTACCCCTTTGAACACAATAGAATCACTATATATATATATATATATATATATATATATATATATATATATATATATATATATATATATATATATATATATATATATATATATATACACACACATATATATACATATATACATACACATATACATATATATACATACACATATATATTACATTTATGCTATTTTAGAGCAGTAAACATGTTAGGCTAAATAATTAAAATGAACAGTTGACTACTGCTTTCTTTATTAGTTTCAAAATCACTGATTTCTTTACAATTTACAGTAAATACATTTATTTACCTAAAATGGCATCTTTGGATATCTTTTCTGCTGTAAAACCCAATAAGTTAAGACAACTTAAACTGTCTGAGGAAACCAATTACTACAAAACATTTGCGTTAAAGAACTAATCTATATGAGTACTGTGAACTTACTCCATTTAAGTTGAACTTACTCAACACTGAGTTCAAAACTCTTTTCAAATGAGTAGAATTCACTTTCAGTCAATTTTGAGTTAACTACACTCATTTCATTTGATAAAGTTGAATGTTGGGTTTTTACAGTGTATGATTCATAAGAATTGTGTTCCGATGTGGGTCAAATTTGCCCAAATTAAAAAAGAAAAAGTACAACATAAAACGTAAAAGCTGTTCTACTCCCATTAATGATTATATTATGATTCAAAACATTTTAACAAAATACATCTACAGATTATAGGTAATTATAGGAGCAATTAACTGTAGTGTGTTTGATTCTATGTATTTGATTCTATGAATGATTCCTGTTTTGTGGCATTTTAGATGTTTTGCATGAGAAGTCAGAATCAAATTCAGCCCATGTTTATGATTCATAATACTTACATTCAGATGTGGGTCAAATGTGCATCCCCTTCCATATCTTAGCTTCATTATCCTATCAAACAAAATAAAAAAATAAGAACATAAAGAGTAAGTGCTGGCACCGGTCCACTCCTCTGAATAATTATATCATGATTCAAAACCTCTTAACAACACAAATTTACAGATTATAAGCAATTTGGAGCAATTTAGTAATCTAATATAAAGCCGAATTGCACCTCACCCAGGCCTAGTATCCAGTAAGCATCCATTCTGTATGGCATAAGGTACACTGAAACAACAATGTCAGAAAGAACCATAAAAGAATCAAAAACTTAATTATGAAGTTAAAAAAAATTCTGGCAAGCAGCGGATGAGCAAAGCAGCCATCAAAAGTTCACTGCTGCCCTCTAGTGCCCAAATAAAATGATCAGCTTTCCAAACTGTGGCACAACTCTCTTCTTCCAGGTTCTCAAACTAGTGATACAACATCTCTATCATTAAAGTAAAAAGCAGGCCAGACCGCACAGAACCACACATTACGGGAAAACCGGAGGCATTTTTCCAGGTCACCGTCCCACTTCAGAGGCCTCTAATTTTTTTCTCTCTGGAAGCGTAAGTTTGTCATTAGCAGAGAGGATATTATGGTCGGGTCGCGTGCTCTGGCACTGGCTCTGCTAGCACGACATGAAGGAAAGAATCGTTTATGAGTCACAGACGAGTGTCGCCTGCCTGGCACAAACAGATTTAGCACTAGATAGCATCTAGGGTCAGACAACAGCCATGTACGGCCCCACAATCTGTTTGGCCCTTAGACAAGATCAGCATCACAGTAAGACGAAAAAAAACAATGCATATGTCTGACACTGTTCTTAAATCCAACATGTTCATTGTGAACAATTCATCCATAATCTATTCTCTTTGCTGATGCATTCTGGGCTTTTCATATCATAGAGGCCAAATCCTAAATTGCTTCTATTGAGTTAACACTTTAGTCATTTCACGTTGTTGTATTTTTTTCCTATCAGGTAGTTTTCTGCTCAGAGACCAATTCAGAATGATCATCACAGCAGATGCACAAAAACACTCATTAGTATTCTTCCATAAGCTGCAATGATGAACGTGACACTATTGTCGTGTGGAATTAAAGGGATAGTTCACTCAAAAATGTATAATTCTTGCCCTCGGGTGGTTAGCAGGAAAAACAATTACTATGGAAGTCAATGATCACTGGTTTCAATCAGGGGCATTGCTAGAGTCGAAAGGGATAGAAGCAAAGTCCCAAAAAGTCCCAAAGAAGTCCCCCCACCCTCCGACCTCCATAAAAAAGAAGTTCTACTGCAACTCACGCCGCTGAACACCCCTTGCGACAATAAATGGTCTATAGGTGTTCTTCCAGCCATCTTAGGTGTTTTCACTAGAACAAAGTTGATTTACAATTCAATGCTAACTGACATAGCATGTTGCAGTAGAATATAGCTGTAAAATGATAAGCTACAGTAGAAGCATGAACTCACTGTGATTTAACTATTATAGAAACAGATGTGACTGGCTATATAATATCTAGATAAATATGTCTAGATATTAGGGATGCTCGGATCAGAAGTTTTGCAGCCTATACCAAGTACTGATTCCATGTCATGGTGATCGACCGATACAGAGTACCGATTCTGATGCTTTAAACTTTTTTTAATGCATAAAGCACATTTTCCCTCCAAGTATGATACTTAAGTGAAGATCTGTCCTTACCTAGGAGAATAAATTAAGGATGCTGCATATAATCCTTTAAGCATGTCTCTTATAACCATCTAGTGTGGACATTTCATGGCCAGAAGCAACTTTACAGAAAATAACAAAAAGCACAGATAAAAAATGGTAAGAAAATTGACAAACAATGCAGTTTGGAAACACTGCAAATGATGAAAGAAGAATTCAACATGTCTCAATCAAGAAAACGTTTGGAGCTCATATCTGAAGAATAAGAAGTTGCACACCTATAAATCCATTCCTACTTTACTAAAAATGTAATAGGCCTATAAACTACTGTTTATTGCAATAAAGTGAACTTGCAATACTGTAAAAAACAAAAAACTTTCAGTTCTTATATGTAAAAAGGCCTAAATACATGCAATGTCATTCAAATATTTTGCTCATCTCCAATAGGGCTGGACGATTAATCGAAAATCGAATCGCAATTTGAAACATTGCGATTTGCTAATCGCAAGAAGCTGTGACATGAAATGTATATGTATAATTTAATTTTCCCCGCCCAGAGCAAATGCGTGACTGCTGTCTGTGTGTGACAGTCTTACAAGCCAACTGAGTGAGCACACTTTCGCTCTGCCTAATCAAAATTGCGAAACCGAACTAAAACAAACAGGAAAGTGCGGACAATCGGAATAATGTCATCTGCTGCTTCAGAAGCATTGATAGATTAATAATATAAACAAAAACAAGACATCGGTAACACGGAAATATTTTTGTTTCAAAGTCACAGACACCAAACAAAAACAGATAATTTTTAAGAGCTGTCACAGAATTGTTGCCACGGCTTACGATTACCGAGCTGAAGATTGACTACAAAATTAAATCGCAATTGCAATATCTGTATCACAATTAGATATTTTCTCTAAATCGCACAGCCCTAATCTCCAGCTAACACAAACACTTGAGATCGGTTCATGAGATCGGCCAGATCAGCGAGTACCGATTGAGTCATTAACTGTGATTATCGGCCGATACCGATCTCTGCCCGATCGATCGGAGCATCCCTACTAGATATCTATATCATATTTAGAAAGCTAGTACAATTTACGTTTTTCCTGAATAACTTGCATGTATTTACATTGACATGACGCAAGTTTTATTGATTACAGTTATTTTATTTCACCAAAACTACACACATTTTGTATTGTGAAAACAAATATTAAGCTTCATTAGTAGTTAAAACAATTCCGTTTTGCGAAACAGTTGTATTATTACCTCATCAGTTTCAGCTCCTCAAAATAATGAATGAATAAAGGTGCAACATATTCCAAAAGAGTGACACGGTGACGCAGTGGGTAGCACTGTCGCCTCACAGCAAGAAGGTCGCTAGTTCGAGCCCCGGCTGGGTCAGTTGGAAAATCTGTGTGGAGTTTGGATTTCATCTGGGTACTCCGGTTTGCCCAACAGTCCAAAGACATGCGCTATAGGTGAATTGAGTAAGCTAAACTGGCCGTAGTGTATAAACGTATGTGTGTGAATGAGTGTGTGTGGATGTTTCCCAGTACTACGTTGTGGCTGGAATAGCATCCGCTGCATAAAACATATGCTAAAGTTGGTTGTTCATTCCGCTGTGGCGACCCCTGATTAATAAAGAGACTAAGTCGAAAAGAAACCCCCCCCTCGCAACACCACTGGATTTAATATAAGAAAGAAAGAAAGTCAAACAGGTTTGAAACAAGCAAAATGTGAGTAAATAATGGTGGAATTTTCAGTTTTGGGTAAACTATTACTTTAACTGACACATGCATGCATGCGGCAATCACTGTAGGTTTGCAAAACTTTAAAGTGATACTTAACCCAGAAATGAAAACCAAGTTATCATTTACTCAGCCTCCGCTTGTTTCCAACCTATTTGAGTTTCCTTCCTCTGATACACAAAAGATAGATCTTCATAGATCATAAAACTTCTGAACGTTAGATCATAGATCATAAACACTGTCAGAACAAAATGTGAACACTGAAATAATCAACTCTAAACTGTGCAGGTGTCTGTCTGTGAGCATCTTTTGAAGGGACAGTATAATCAAAAACTTAAATTATTATAACAGAATTTGTTAAACCTCATGTCATTCAAAAACTCCCTAAGGGGTTTGTCATCATAACAAAAGCCAATGAGGTCTGAAGCAACACTGAACATTTTTCATTGTGTGGGCAAATTAGTCAATCAATCATTCGATCTTTGTGTTGTTCCACAGAAGAAAGTAAGTTGAAGAGGCTTGTAACAGCATGTAGGCGAGTAAGTAATGACAGAATATTCATTTTTGGGCTAGTGAAGAACTAGTGAACCATCATCTGACGTTCATATGGATGTCGACTTGTAATCTGCCTAAAGTAAATGGGAAAGCCACAATGTAAACCATGGGCATGAGTCAGTGGAGGGCACAGAACCCCCCAACTTTCCTGTTCTTTGAAGTGGCAACACTGGTCAAAAGAAAATAAACCTTCCCACGACAAACCAACCCAATCACCAAATCCTAAATGGCCTTTCCGTTAGTTTCACGGAAACTTTAGCATGAAAATGTTAGACTTGCTTTGTGATAACATCAATGGGGCTGTACAATGGATGAGTATTATTTTGGTAAGTCTAGACATGATGAGCCTCCATCTTAAAAAATCTCAACAAGCGTTCAACCACATTCACAACACAAAATGCATTTTAATGTCCATTTCGGACTAAATTGGGATAAAATAGCACCCATTATTTGAATTGTCAAAAATATTAGCCTAGTTTAAAAGCAAATGTACAAAAAAAAAAAAACTATTCAGCACTTTTGTTTGAAGGTAGTCAAGCTCTGTAAATATTTACATGATGCTCTTTGAGAAGACGGAAAAGTAACGTTAAGCAGCATTTAGTTTGACCAAACCACAATGACAAACATGTGATAACTTTATTCTTGGTTTACAACAGTGGTTGGCCTTAACCAAGATCTTTCAAACACAAAATTGACTCTAAATAACAAAGATTAAGGTAAAACACAAAATGAGAACACTAAACATCCAAATTTTAAAAAATAACCCAAATGCAAGTCGGCATCAAACGATTAGCCTACGTCGAAGAAAAATATCAAATTAAACTTTTATAATAACCTTGACGTACCTTCATACAGCATATCAAATATACATCTGGAAACTAATGTTCTGGTTGATGACGCTGTTTAAAACAAAACAATAAAAATAAAACAGCAAAAACAACATATATGTATTCGTTGTTTCCATTTGAGGTTAAAAATGCAGGTAAGCAAAACCTATAACTTCAACATATATTTGGCGCCTCCTTTCGGCAAGGAGATGGAATCAGTAATGCTGTAAAAGGTGTAATGGTAAAGTTGACATACTTAACTTACTCCTGTTTTACAATACTAACACAGTCCTGAGTGAGTAGAATATTTAATAATAAGTTAATCAACTTTTAAAAAGTATAAATGAATGAAGGGGCGATATGGTGGCTCAGTGGTTAGCACTGTCGTCTCACAACAAGAAGATCACTGGTTCGAGTCCCAACTGGGTCAGTTGGCATTTGTGTGGAGTTTACATGTTCTCCCCTGGTTTTCCTCCGGGTGCTCCGGTTTCATCCCTAGTCCAAACACAAGTGAATTGAATTGTGTGTATGGGTGTTTCCCAGTGTTGGGTTGTGGCTGGAAGGGCATCCGCTGTGTAAAACATATGCCGGATAAGTTGGTGGTTAATTCCACTGTGGCGAGCCATGATGAATAAATGGACTAAGGAAAAGGAATGAATGAATGAATGAAGTTTTCAGTAGGTTGTTACAGTATGTCTGAACATCTGGACTGAATCTAAGGTATATTATGTACCACTAGATGGCGTTATAAGCATTGGCATTTGGATGATTTTTAGCACAGACTGTAGGTACAGAGAAAGAAAGGGTCAATGTGAATGTGAGTCCAAAAATGATAGTAATTTACAGTAAAAAGTACTGTAATGTTTTTAAACCGTAAAGTAATTAATCTGTTGTGGTGATATGTTAACATAGCTATAGAAATTCAAACAAGTTAACCAATACTATAGGATTCTACAACTGTAAGGTATATTATATTACAATACAACACAGTTTACTGTTTTAAAACCTAAAGTATACAGTTTGCTGTAATACATACATTATTGTAGTCTTGTTTCATGTGGGGGCGACACGGTGGCTTAGTGGTTAGCACTGTCACCAAGAAGGTTGCTGGTTTGAGTCCGGGTTGGTCAGTTGGCATTTCTGTGTGAAGTTTATATGTTCTACCCCGTGTTTGTGGGGGTTTCCTCTGGGTGCTCCAGTTTCCCCCACAGTCCAAACGCATGTGGTATAGGTCACTTGAATAAACTGCCAGTAGTGTATGTGTGTGAATGAGTGTGTATGGATGTTTCCCAGAACTGGGTTGCAGCTAGAAGGGCATCTGCTGTGTTAGACATATGCTGAAATAGTTGGCGGTTCATTCCGCTGTGGCAACTCCTGATGATTAAAGGGACTAAGCTGAAGGAAAATGAATGAATGAATATTTGACATGGGAATTTATTGGCGAGTTTTAGTCGTGCAATTGAAATGTTAAATATTCAATTCAATTCAATTCACATTTATTTGTATAGCGCTTATACAATGTAGATTGTGTCAAAGCAGCTTCACATAAAAGGTCACAGTAAATAGGAACAGTGTAGTTCAGTTTGTAGTGTTTAAGTTCAGTTCAGTTTAGCTCAGTTCAGTGTAGTTTAATAATCACTACTGAGAGTCCAAATACTGAAGAGCAAATCCAACGATGCGCAGCTCTACAGATCCTGAACCATGCATGCCAGTGGCGACAGCGGAGAGGGAAAAAAACTTCACTAAAGGCGGAAGTGAAGAAAAAAAACCTTGAGAGAAACCAGGCTCAGTTGGGCACGACCATTTTAATTTCTCCGCTGGCCAAACATTTTTGTGCAGATACACATTTAAGAGGCATGTTTGTTTATATCAGTATTCTTTTTATGGTAGTTAAGGAATCAAAGAAATATTTTCAAAAACACACTTCCATCTGTCCATTCAGCATAGCCTCCTACCAAATGTCTCTTTCAAATGTTCTTTTAGTAGTACTAGTATACGCCCACTTGAGAAACAAATACTATAAGAATTTACAGTAAATACTTTAATGTTTTTTTGTACCATATTATAGTAAAGCAGGCTAGTTTAATTAATCTGTTGCGGTAATTCTCTAGTTTATGTAGTGAAACACATATAATTATAGAAATAAATTATTTGCCTAAATTATGTACTACATACGAACAGGGGTACCCAAACTTTTTCTTATACCAAAAACTAAACTTGATTGAGGGTGGTGGGCCTGAGGTAAATAAACCAAACTTTAAACTAATTTATCTTTAGAATTAATAATAAAATGTATTATATAATATAAGGGCGACGCAGTGGCGCAGTAGGTAATGCTGTCGCCTCACAGCAAGAAATTCACTGGTTCGAGCCTCTGGTTCACTGAAAGTCACTGGTTCGAGTTTGCATGTTCTCCCTGCGTTCGCGTGGGTTTCCTCTGGGCGCTCTGGTTTCCCCCACAGTCCAAAGACATGCGGTACAGGTGAATTGGGTAAGCTAAATTGTCCATAGTGTATGAGTGTGAATGAGTGTGTATGGATGTTACCCAGAGATGGGTTGCAGCTGGAAGGGAATCCACTGCGTAAAACATGTGCTGGATAAGTTGCCGGTTCATTCCGCTGTGGCGACCCCGGAATAATAAAGGGAATAAGCTGAAAAGAAAATAAATGAATGAATGAATTATATAATATAATTATTACTATAATTACTTACATTTAAAATACTTTAATTGTATTAATAATTATACATTTTTGTACATTTTATAATGAATATCTTACAATAAAAAACATAAACAATCCCATTTATAACACTTTAAAATACATATTGCTCTGATTAGCTTGCTGATGATGTCTTCTGCAATGTCCGCTATCCATCAAATGACATTTAATTTAAAAAATTTATTTCAGTTTGCTTTTTGTAGATCAACAGTTAAAAAACAAAAGTTATGTTGAATTAGAAATGGCAATCTCTGTTAAAGGCACTGCCCCCAAAATTCCCCATTATTCTCCCACTCTTCTCAGAGGGGATGGAGGACCAAATCAAAGGTTACTGTGCGTCAACTTTGACCCGCGAGCCCTAGTTTGGGCATCTCTGGTGTAGAAAGTGTGTTTGTTAACTTAAAACAAGAAGAAACTATATATGCACACATGCACGCACACATATAGATTTTTGTGCAATATTTGCATTTATGACTGTTTTAACTGTACAAATAAATACAAATATTTATATAATTTATCAAATATTGATATTTACAGCATGATGGCTCAGTGGTTAGCACTGTCATCTCACAACAAGAAGGTCGCTGGTTCCTGTGTGGAGTTTACATGTTCTCCGCATGTTCGTGTGGGTTTCTTCCGGGTGCTCCGGTTTGCCCCATAGTCCAAAGACATGTGCTATGGGTGGATTGAATAAACTAAATTGGCCGTAGTGTATAAGTCTGAATGCAAGAGTGTATATGTGTTTCCCAGTGCTAAGTTGCAGCTGGAAGGGCATGGATAAGTTGGCGGTTCATTCCGCTGTGGTGACCCCTGATGAACAAAGGGACTAAGCTGAAGGAAAATGAATGATTGAATGAATAAATGAATGAATGAATGAATATATAGATACATGAAATCAGAACAGCTTGTAATTCATAGGTCTACGGATATATGGCTGTTTGAAAAGTACAGAGTCAGAATTATCTTTAATTAGCTGCTAGTAGATAGACCCATTAATTGATTGATTCATTCATTCCACATGAAATAATCCCCCAAAATTCAATGCACTTATAAAAATATAGTTTTTACCTGGCATTCACGGTTCCAGGTAGATCCTTTGACACCCATAAAAAATCCATTGTATAAAAAGTTTTTTAAGAGTGGAAAATGTTTCTATTTTTTTTTTTTTAGAACTTTCTTATGAATGGTCCTTGCCCCACTTCTCCACTAGGTGTCGTTGTATTTTGTTTATCGTTTGAAAAAAAAAACATATTTGCTGAAAAAAAGATAAAAAAAACATTTAAACCAGACTGATGGTTTTATTGGTTGGAAACCAGTTGACCTCTCAGCTAAACCACGTGACCATTATACCAGCATGGGCAGGGAGACCGTCTTGAATCAGCTGGCAGCAAAATCCAGCAAATAATTTTAGGCTAGTTTAAACTCTTATACTGTTTTTAATCTCTTACCATTGACAGTGTGGGAGTTTAAAAAGTTATATTGTTTATCATCTTTAACATTGGCAGTGTGGTAGTTTAAAATGTTATATTGTTTATCATCTCTAACATTGGCAGTGTGGTAGTTTAAACTGTCATATTGTTTATCATCTCTATTGAGAGTACGGTAGTTTAAACTTTTATACAGTTTTTCATCTGTATTATTGGCAGTGTGGTTAGATTTTCTAATTTGCAATGCTGGACTGCATAACTTTTTGCAAGTTTTTAGTTTGTCTAATTGATTAATCTTATAATTCAAATAAACTGCAGTAAGCTAACACACACATTTACTGAAATAACTTCAAAATTATTAAAAATATATATTTATTTAATTTAAACAATAAATTTTTTTTAAATAAATAAATAAGTTTTTATAAAATAAATCACAACTTTTCCTGCACTTTTCGACAACGTATTGTTTGTTTAGGGAAATCTCTCTAAGAGTAACAGCCTTCAATTAAAAAAAAAAACGTCTTAACTTAAAAGGGTGTGGAAACTATGAAGAAAAATGTTTTAAAATTGAAATAACCCCTTTTTCCAGTTTATCAGATATAGCTCTCAGATTTATTGACAACCACATAAAACGTACTTAAGCAACGGTTTAGCAATTCTCCAGTGAAACTTGAAAACAAACTTCTTACGCCTCGACTACCTTTGGTTTGATGTAACCCGGCCCATCTGGTGAAGAGTGGCCCAAAACTCAAAGAACTGGGGGGAGAAGTGGAGACAGAGGAGGGCAGATCGGATTGAAAACAAATCACGCCAACAGATCTCCCACCGCACATCACAACTGACGACTCCACAAACTTGCTTGGGGTGAATTTCTGCAGTGTTGACGGCTAAATTACTTTTTAATGTGAGTAACTACAGTCTTTTGAAGTATCGTGTGTGATGGATCGTCAAAGTTTGCGAGATGCAACTGTAGCGCTTCGTCGTCCGCGAGTGATGTAGTTTTTCATGAACGCCTTTGCTTTTGTGATTCCGAATAAATCGCTGATGGAGTTTCGTGACAGAGTCCAAGCCACTTTCTGCAGTTTTGTTTTGAGCATAATTTCGTTGTTTTTCGGATGCACGCTGGACAACTGAGCAACTGACGAACTTTACATCATCCAAGAAGGTAAATGCTCTGCGTTTCTTTTGTTCTTATATACATTTAAGTTTACTGTCCACTGTGTGCACGAGCCTTTATTGGAGGACAGTATTAACTATTCATTTATATTGTTCAGTTGTTTAATTTGCCGCGATATTAAGGTTAGCGCGTTGGTATAGGAATGTGACATAAAGTTCATGCTCACGAGAAGTTGTTGTTATACATTACTTTTCATCGCTTGGTGGTATATATTTTGTCATTTTTGACAATTTCAAACTTTTCTGAAGTGTCCCAGGTAGGGATGTGAATCGTAAAGATTCTGGCGAGTTTGTTTCTGATTCGAATTCCGCTTAGCGATTCCTGTTCATTTAGTGCTCTGCTAAAGATTCGTTTAGTATTTTACTGAAGAAATTGCTGAAAAGTTGTATATCCTGTTCTTAGCAGTATTCTGCCAAATGATGATCGTTTTAGTCTACAACATATATAAAATAAGACTATTAAAGGAATGTTTATAGACTTATCTGTTGTTCAGATTTTACCGCTACTTAGCTAACTAAAGTTTGCTCCAACAAAACGCAATGTGTTTATTTAACTTGGCATACGAGCATTCACGAAGTAACTACTGTTAAGTTTTCTAAACATAACTTATTAACAGTTTATATTCTAGACTTGAAAAGAAGAAAAAGCCTGTAGATCAAAAAGTGAATCAGATTCTTTCAGTAAACGACTCATTCATATCAAAACTTAAGGATCGTGTTGTATGTTTTTGAATCATTTAAAAGAACCGACTCAGAAGAGTCATTCCATCAGCTATCGGTCCATGCTTTTCGCGCTGTTTCTTAGTAATTCTCCCAAAAGAACCGGTTCACAAGAATCGTTGGCTATGTGGAAAAGTATTACACATGGTTGCAGAACGCTGACAAAACCGTGTTGTTAACCTGCTTCATGAAACTAATTTAGTTATTGTACAGAAAAAAATATTTTGAATTAAAAACAATCTGGTTACCTTAAAAGATTGTGTATATGTAAGTGTAAAAGGGCACTGTTTGTTCAACTAAGCTGAAAAGTTCTGAGGTATTTTTTTAATAAGCATGTCTTTAATTTTACTAAAAGCAGTTTAACTAATTAGAGACGGTGTTATATGGGCTTTTCTTTGGTTTTCTGTTTAAACAAAAGCTCAAACAACTAGTTGTCACTAAGTCTCTATATAAAATTTTATAGTAAATCTGAAGTATTATGTAAATTTAATTTTGTGTGTTTAAAGGATTGGCTTAAAAAAGTGCGGCAAGAGTGTGCCTTGTTTTCCTGGAAAACAGAAAAGTGTGTGCATGTGTTAAATTTAATGTGATGCCCAGTTGAGAGCATTAGCATAAGAATAAAAGGTCTTAGTGAATTTCCCATTGTGTAGAATGAGAAGCGCCAGCAGTCAGAGGCAGAGCGAGTGAAAGGATTCAAAAAGAAGAAAAAAATGATGGCCTATTCAGATTATTCAGCCTGGTTTGGGCTACGGTCATCAGCTTCTGAAACATGGGTCGACCGTGTCACTTTCATCTTCCTTTCCTGCTGCTTTGCACATTTTCACACATTTCCCTCTTGTCCTGCTGCCTAAATCATGGCCGTTCAGCCTTGGAATTCCGCGGGAGATTTTAACAAACACTCATAAAGGGGGACCTTGAATGACATTGCAAATGCACCAGACAAGGACGAGACAAGACAATGCAATTACTTTTTAAAATGCGTTAGCTATATTAAAAATGCAGTATATTTTACTTTTTAAATGATTATAATGTTTTTGTAGTTATTGTGTATCTTCAGCAGTTTTTTGTAGAATCTTACATCCCAAAGTAAACATTTTTTACTTATTTAATGCTTCACACATCCACTCTAGAAAGATTCATTCTTTATTTGTGAGTGTTTTTTTTCCTCTTCAAATGTTATGAGCAATAAAACCTAGTTGCAGCAGGTAGCTTTAACACCCTCACACATGCAATTGTCATGGTGAGCGTCCATTGTTTTGTCTTCAGTTGTGTTCTGTTGTTCTTGTTGCATCTCATCAGTTTCTTTTACAGCTGAAACAACACCCCGCCTCAGTGATTTTTATAGTGCAAAACAGTGGTTAGAAAAATCAGGCTGCATGCATTATGCCCATACTTATTTGATGATGAAATTCCCATCATGTACAGTGCTCAGCACATGTAAGTACACCCCTCACAAATTCATACTTTTCATAGGAAACTATACAATATTATATTTGTGCTTATACATTAGATTAGTCAGAACTGAAGCCAAATCTGGAGCTTATCTAACAAAATAACTTAAGTTAACGGTTCAAAAACTAGTACACCCAAATTTGTATGTTCTAGAAAAATATTAAATACAAATTAAAAAAGAGGAAAAATCAAGAGAAGAAAAAACATTGAAAAATTCAGTTTTGTAGGTTGTAATTTATTTTTGGAAACTTTAGCTTGAATTTAATTGTATTATCTTTCTATTACTGAATATGTTTGATGACTAAAATATTATTTTAATAAATATATCTGTTTAATAAATCAGTTTTGTTTAAATGCACAAAAATGCATTGCCTATATTCACTAAGAAATGGATACAAATATTCATTTTAAAAATGGGGTGTACTCAATCATGCTGAGCACAGTACAATACAAATACCACAATGCTGTGCTTAAGATAAATGGTTTTAAGTAGTTTCAGATTTGAGTTCTTTTACTTGTGGCCATAACAGAACATTTGGAAGTTTTGGTGATAAATAATTTGGTTTCAAAATAATTACTGAAAATAATGTAAGGCTGAATGATTTATGAAAAATATGACGTTGCAATATTTTGTTTTACTGCAATATATATTGTGATATGAATACAATTTTACCAGATGACTTGAATATCTTTATTTGGAAAGAATTCACTTCTTTACACTGATTTGGGATTATTCTGGATGTGAACCATGTATAAATATAATAAAAATAAATAAAAGTATAGATAAGAGCAACAAAAAAAAGGTAAAGCTACAATGCTTTGTTTATTTGGGAGAGTCAAACAGCATTCAGGAACAAATATTTAATAACCATATGTAAGATAACACTCTATAGTCCTTATTGTATAGAGGTAAATAAGATAAATCTTTATTAAAGTTACAATTGGTACAATTTCTTGTGCCTGAATGCAGTCACAGACCTTATGAACACATGCAGATGATAAACTTTCACTCTATTATGGTTAAAATGCAGAAATATCTTGTTTTTGGAAATTTAACTCTTGCTCAAATATAATACCAATATATAAAGTCAACATTGCAGGTCCTGCAATTAGGCATGGGAAGATAACCGCTTTCAAGGTATACCGCGGTTTGAAAAAGGCAGGGTTTTAAAACCGTCTGCAATTTTCTGCAATACCGTTCCTAAGGTACGTTTTTTTAATGTACTTTTTTTAGGACAACAGTATCTTCAGCAGAAAATATATCCAAAGATGCCGTTTTAAATTGTCAAAAAAATCTGCTTTTGAAATAAATTAAGACAGCAGGAGTCAATAAATAATTTAGCCTGAAATGACTGTTTCAAAATATATATATATAAATTATATGTTTCTTAAAATAAAATATATTGTGTTTAAAAGGGAAAAATGTTTTAGTTTTTTACCCAGACATTTAAAAAGAATAGAGCAGTAATCACGAGACCGTGACATTTTATCCAAGATTATTATAACATCAGAATCTTATACCGGCCCATGCCTACCTGCTATGTGACTATTGCAGATACCCACATTGCGAGACCGATGCTAAAACGATATATTGTGCAGCCCTATATAGAACCTTAATGGAGTTCTAAATAACCGTTTTATTGATGCATTAACTGAAACAGTACAGATTAAAGATTGGAATTTAAGATTCATCATCAGGGTGTCTGCAGGGTCTTAAAAAATCTTAAAATATCTTAAATTTCAAAGACTAAATTTTAGGCCTTAAAAAGTTTTAAATCCACTAAAATATTGTGTTGTAGGTCTTAAATGATTTTGAACAGGTCCTTATTTTATCCTTTGCCCATGTAAAACTATACCCAGTTGGGCCAACACCCGTCCAATCACTAACAATATATTTCAATAAAGGTTTTAAGAGACGTTTATTTATTAACTCTAATTAATTAATATTGTTTATATTAATATTGTTTATTAATATTGTTTAATTATTTTCTTTACAATAACATGTGTTTTTAAGGTTTTAACTTAAAGGTTTTAAATCTTTAGCATTTAGCCTTGTGTAAGTCTGAAATTTCATTCATTATGGTCTTAAAAGGGTCTTAAAAAGTTTTAAATTTGACTTGATAAAGCCTGTAGAAACCCTGATCATACATTTTTAAAGTTTCAGATTAAGTTTTGTGCATAAAGCAGCGCTGTCTTTTATTGGGACACATGCAAACTTTTTGGTACGCATTACACCAACAGTGACAATTTCTTTTCTTATTTTTTAATCTATAAACGCTTACAGATTAAAAAAAAGCAAAATGGTGGGAATAAAGCACCCTGAACTCTAACACAAAGAAATTAAAATTAACATAATGTTCTTGTGGATGATCTGGTTCTAAACAGAACTTTCACTTTGTGTAAAGAAGCTTTAAAGAACCCTTTTTTTCAGAGTGTAGCTTGGTGAACGTTAAGTGTCGGGCAAGACCTTAAATCTCTTTATCACCGAGCAAAAGCTGTGAGGAGTGCCTGAAGTACACTTGTGCCTCAAAGTGAATTGATGAGCCTTTAATGGCCATTAAAAGTGCTGAGAAGGACAGCTGTGTTTCAAGTTTGTGTGCCGTATTCCTAGTGTCGCTCTGAATTGGAGATGAGGGCAACTTGGTGAGAAAACAGAGAGATGTGAGAAGTGGTAGCTGCTTACATTCTTTCACCCTCTCAAAGGCTGTTCTTTGAAACCCATCTCCTTGGCTTTGGCCCGTAGGACACGGGACAATCCCTGCATTTTAGTAGCTAGTGTAGGACACCCCTCCAGACATCCGCCTCATTCACTCACAAGTGTCTGGGGTTAATTAGGATCACATCACATCCGGTTTATGAGTGTGGATGGGGTTCTTCACAGTTTTTTCCTTCTATCATGCAACTATCAAGGCATTGTTAAAGAATCACATCAACACTCTATATACACATAAAACGACTCTTATAAGCCATTAAATAGCATATGGTAAATCAGCGAAAGACCAGAATTTGATTGATTGACCTCATTAGTCACTGGCAACTGTTGCCAAGCCTAAAGGAAATAAGGCCCATTACGAAAACTGAAATGAAATGGCAAGGTTTCATTTTGAGGGACTAGTTGATCTTTTACATATGCTGAAGACTCAACATATGTGTTATTTTTAATAATGCAGCAACGCATTTTATATGAATTCCAGATCCCAATGGATTTGGTGGAGAGAAAAAAAAAGCATGTTGGCGTGTGCGGGTAAAGAAAGTTCACAGGCTGAAATGCTGCTCACCTTCCTTAGAGGCCTTTTAAGCTGTAAGCATTCTGCTTTGTTCGCTTTCACTTTTTTTCCTCTTGTACCCTTTCATTTCCTTTGTGCTGTGGGCTGGCGGGCCGCAGTTTAAAGACAGCTGGAAAATGAACAGTTGAAACGTACACTGTTTACATTAAGTTATATTTGACTTGCCATAGCTGTGACTTTGTACACAGTGAATGGCTAATGTTTCCCAAACCGCACGTCCACCTGTGATTCATGCTAACCTCCAGACATGGTGTGCGGAGGACGGCCCTAAATTTATTTTATTAGCTGACCATGAATAAATATCCCACTTGACCAAAATTGCAAGTCTGTATTTGAATTTTAGATGAGGTGTAGTGACAGCTGAGTCTGTCGGAATATCCATAGAACATAAAAAACAAGCTGCGGTGCTGGAATTATATGTAGATAACTGTCAGAACGAGTTTGGTGGTTCTCAAAATGCACAGGAGTTTCCGCAGGCAGTGCATGGGAATCAAAATAGTACTTTTTACTTTACTTTGGGTTGTTCAGACATTTTTTTTCTGTGCTTTATTTGTCATTTATGATTACAGTTCATGTGCTTCATTTAGATTTTTGCACTAGAAGGATTAATTCAATTCAGGTTTATTTGTATAGCACTTTTCACAAAATTTTTCTTCCAAAATAGCTTTACAAAAGGTTGCAAAACAGTCAAAATCTTATGGTAATTAGTTATTAGTAACTTTATTAGTTACTTATAACTACTAACTAATAAACTAGTAACTAATAGCTTCATTCATAAAATTTCCTTCGGCTTTGCCTATTATTTGTCAACTTATCCAGCACATGTTTAACGCAGTGAATGCCCTTTCAGCATTAACCTATACTGGGAAACACCCATACACTCTTAAACTTACACACTATGGCCAATTTAGTTATCCAATTCACCTATAGCACATGTCCAGGAAAACGGAGCACCCAGAGAAACCCACGTGAACATAGGGAGAATATGCAAACTCCAAACAGAAATGCCAACAGGTCCAGCCAGGACTCGAATCAGCGACCTTCTTGCTGTGAGGAGACAGTGGTAACCACTGAGCCACCATGCAGCCTAATTAATAGCTTTTTGGAGTTCAAGTTATTATATATAAGCATAGTTAACCTGCAGTTATAGTATATACAGTTAAAGTCAGAATTATTGCCCCCCTGAATTATTGCCACCCTGTTTATTTTTTTTACCCCATTTTCTGTTTAACGGAGAGATTTTTTTTAACACATTTCTAATCATAATAGTTTTAAAAAATCATCTCTAATAACTGATTTATTTTATCTTTGCCATGATGACAGTAAATAATATTTGACTAGATATTTTTCAAGACACTTCTATACAGCTTAAAGTGACATTTAAAGGCTTAACTAGGTTAATTTGGTTAACTAGGCAGGTTATGGTAACTAGGCAAGTTATTGTATAACGATGGTTTGTTCAGTAAACTATTGAAAAAAATTGCTTAAAGGGGCTAATAATTTTGTTCTCAAAATGGTGTTTAAAAATTTTAAAACTGCTTTTATTCTAGCTTAAATAATACAAATAAGTCTTTCACTAGAAGAAAAAATATTATCAGACATACTGTGAAAATTTCCTTGCTCTGATAAACATCATTTGAAAAATATAAAAACAAAATAATAATTCAAAGGGGGGCTAAAAATTCTGACTTCAACTGTAGGTGATTATACAGTTGTTGCACAGGACCAGTGTAATTCAATGTGTTTGCAATCCAAAACAAACTTCCCAAGTATTAAAGTTTGGTACATGCAGTTGATAAGCTTTTTGTAGTAATCCATTCTCCTGGTTTACATGCAAAAATAACCATATTTACAAATCTTTCCTTACTAGTTATTAGTTTTCCATTTGTTTTATCAGTGGTGTTAAGTATATCATAAACTGAAGAAGAGTATTGGAACGTTGATTGTAGCATTCTACTTCAGCTGCATGAGATGGGAACACATTTTTATAATTCTTGGGCTCAAGAAAGCCTCAGAGTTTGCCTCCTCCCTTACTGTAAAGCATTTGCTCCATCTGGATGCTCTTAAATCTGCAGTAAGGACATGTTCCTATCACATATCACACATGCACTTCAGTAAACTGACAGAAACCAGGTTAATGCGTTTACAGGCTGGGTGAAACCAGGAAATATAGTTGTGACGAATTGTTTATGCTTAATCTGTTTATGACTTTACTCAAGTAAAGGAAACTTGGTGAATGTTTACTTGACCATGTGCATTGTCCACTCGTTAAATAGAGAGTTCTCCCAAAACTGAAAAAAATCTTTCATCATTTATTCACCCTTCAATTTTTCTAGTATAAAAAAAGATCTTTTGAAGTAAACTGGAAACCTGTATCCATTGACCACTGTAGCATTGGTTTTTCCTAAACTGTGGATGTGAATGGTTACTGGTTTACAGCTTTTTTCAATGCATCTTATATTGTGTTCAAAAGAATAAATAAATTCATAAAGGTTTGGAAGGAACCACTTAAGGGGAAGTAAATAGTAAGTAAATGTTCATTTTTTTGGGTGAACTTTCTCTTGTTTGTAAAAAAAATATGATCAATTATTCCTGACAAAATATGTTTTAGGTCATTGCAACTTATTAAACTAAGTTAATCATGTTCTAACTTAATTTTATAAGTTATGCAACTTTCATTTAAATTAAATAGATTTTTCATGAAGAATGGGCTGTTCAACACAAATTTTAACTAAAATACTTGTTTACATTAATTTGTACTGTGTCATTTCGACAATGGGGTTGTCTATGTGGGAAAACTTCAAAAACCAATCAATGTAGATGCTGAGCTGATAGAATGGTCATCAGACAACATGCTAAGATGTACATTTTGCATTATCTTAGTACTATTTTATAAGCATTAGTAAGCAAAGTGTGTTTTTGCAGTGTTTGGGTTTTAGTGTCGAGTTCTCAAAAAACTGAAAATTCTGTCATCATTTATTCACCCTTTAATTGTTCCAGTAGAAAAAAAGATATTTTGAAGTCTGTAGTGTTTGTTCTTCCTAAACTGTGGATGTGAATGGTTACCGGTTTACAGCTTTTTTCAATATGTCTTATTTAGAATAAATAAATTCATAAAGGTTTGGAAGGAACGACTTGAGGGGGAGTATGTGAACTTTCTCTTTTTTGGGTGAAATTTTTCAAGCAAAATCAGGTTGAAATAGGCGTGAAATGATAACCGTTTTCAAGATTTACTGCAGTTTGGAAAAGTCAAGGTCTTGAAACCGCAACAATGTTCTGTTATATCGTTCCCAAGGTATATGTAAGCTTTTTTTTTTAAACATTTTTATTGTTCAGTTTTTTTAGGTTAACCGTATCTCCAGCAGAACCTGATAGATCTCCAAAGATGCTGTTTTAAATTGTAAAAAAAATCAGTGTTTTTGACAGCAGAAGTCAATGATTTATTTGAATTATTTAGCCTGCCATGTTTACTGCTCCAAAATATTTAAAATGTTTCTTAAAATGAAATAAATTGTGTTCAAAGGGGAAAAAAGTTTTTGTTTTGTACTCAGACATTTAAAAAGAATAAATTTTAGAGCAGTAATTACAATACCGTCATACAGTGAAATTGTGATTTTTTATCCAAGGTTATCAAACTGTCAGAATCTTATACCTGCATTAAAATTAAATAGATTTTTCATGTAGAAGGGGCTGTTCAACACGGATTTCAACTAAACAGCTTGTTTAGATTGATTTATGCTGCGTCATTTTGACAATGTTTTTGTCTATATGGGAAAATTAAAAAAAAAACAATCAATGTAGATGCTGAGCTGATAGAATGATCATCAGACAACATGCTAAAATGGACATTTTGCATTATCTTAGTACTATTTTATAAGCATTAGTAAGCAAAATGTGTTTGTGCAGTGTTTGGGTTTTAGTGTTGCACTAACATATTAAGACACTAAAAATTCTGAGACATGTCCAAGTTATTTATTACTGAAATGATCTCACCAGCTGGCACATTACATTTGCTTTTTTTCCCAAATAGTCCTTAAAACTACTAAAGAAATCACTGATGAAGCTGTTAGGGAACTGGAATTGTTAAGAAGAATCAGCACCGCAACAGAAATCGATAAATTCTTTACAATTCCCATTTTGGGACTTGGATTTTTCAATCTGATCAAAGGCCTTGCTTGTCCTAAAAAGCTTGTGAACCACTGAGTTTGCAGAAGTTTTACTTCTAGAATAAGAGCGCACAGAATATAAACCTGCGTGTGTGTGTCAGGATAGGCATTACTATCAAGTCAACAGCCAGCGTTAAATCAAAGTACCGTGTGACACCGTGGCCTCTGAGGGTTAGCTTTGATGTGCGAGTTAATTAATTCCTGAAGGGCTGCTGACGGACTATCCAGTTCTCCATTATGGGAACCTCTTCACAGCATCTGCCTGTATCATCGTTACAGTTATTGTATCATCTTCACAGTCTGCGAGTCGCAGTTTTATCATCTCACTGTCACAGGCTCAAACAATAGCACACTGTTCCAAGTGTTTGTTGTCGAAGCTAATCGGATGCAGAAACCGAGTCTGAATCGCTCTGAAGAGGCCACCGGCGGTTCACTAGGATAGTCTTCTGTTTCCGGAGTGATTGGAAAACGGAGAAGTCGATGCAAGGGAGTTATGATTTATCAGGCGGCCTCCCAGCTCCTGACCAGACTTGCCAGGAATGAAGTGGGCAGATAGATCAGTCTCATTCCATAGGATGAGCAGGGAGATCCAAAGAGGAGCGCTGAATCCCTGCCAGGCCGCAGACTCCTCTCCAACAGACTGGAAGACGAGCTGGATGTGTTGAGCAAGGAGAAGCCATGTGGTAATCTTTAGCAATCAGCCCGCTTCGTTCCCCCGACACACATGTCCACTCCCGCTTGTGGCCTCTCCCTGAACGCCGAGCTGGATTTGGGCCAAACTGAGCTCAATTCTTTCTGACTACGCCGGGCTGGATAAAGATCACGTGTGTCCCTGTCATCATCTCACAAGTACTGGTGGAGCTTAAAGTTTGTGTGAAATAAAAATAACGTTTTTAGATGTTAGGAACCGTTTGTTAGTGTTTAAACTGGATGAGTTTTAAAAACTGTGGCAAAATTCACATTTAGAAGATGTAAACATCCAAAGCTTGCAGTTTGTCGCTTCCACGTACACGGGTGGGTTCCACACAATCTATCTGTGTTTGGTCAACAGGAAGGAATTAAGTTAACTTAATCGGTTTTCTCAAATTTAAGTGGATTGAACATAAAAAATTAAGTTGTCCCGAAAAATGCAAAGGAGTTGTATTGTTTTAACTTATTTTACATAAGTAGCTTGAACAAGCAGTCACATATGAGTGTAAATCAATCAAAGATGTTTTTGACATCGCCTCATACTTCAGTTTTTCATCAAATCTTCTGACCAATCAAATGCTCTGTATTATCTGACATATCCCGCCCCCTTAAAGTTGTTTCTCGTTTTCTTTTCATTTGATGCGCTTGAGTTCAACTGCTCTCAACAGCAGAGCTGCGATGCTATTGGCTGTTTTAATAAAGGGAGGAGCTACTATATGTCCCGCCCTATCTTCATGTTTTAGTTGAATTTACGTCACACATCGAATAAAAATGCCAATTCAAAACAGTTCTAGAGACCTTTAAATATATGACTCCCCACATTGGGAGTTTTAAGACACTGAGGGACTCAGTTACTCAAAACATTCATAAAAAATGTAATGGAAAATAGTTTTTTGTTTTAGTTTTTTCACACATTGTCCTGCGTAATATATTGTGAGGCATCCAGAATAAAGGAAAGTTCAAATTGGAAAGATAAACTCTTTTATCACCTTTTAATCACCCTCATTTATGAGCATTTTAATTGATAAGCAAAACATGCAGGAATCATAGACTTTTGTTGAGCCAACTTTTGTTGTTGTTTTTTTGACATAGAGAAGCAGTGTTATGCATATTTCCGAGTCAGCCTATAAAGTTACATCATCCTTAAAGGGATTGTTTGCCCATAAATAAAAGTCAGCTCTTCGTTTGCTCCCCCTGCATGTGGTTTTAACCCTTTATGAGTTTCATAGAAAAGTTCTACTGTTGAACACCAAAGAAGATATTTTGAAGAACGCTGATTTCAGGGACCCACCTTTGCAGGACAAAAAATACTGTGGAGGTCAATGGGTATCAGCTACCCATTTTTCAGAATATCTTCTTCTGTGTTCAACTGAAGAAAAAAACACTCCAAATAGGTTTTAAACAAGCAAAGAAAGGGTGAGTAAATTATTATAGAATATTTTTTTTTGGATGAGCTCACTCTTTTTCAATGGAGTCAGAAAAGTAGTTTGGATCAGTTTTATGATGTTTTATGATCAATTTTTTACGTAAACAGCTCCAGGGCACTATAAACTTTTGTTGTAAACTTTTGTGAAGGGCATCATTATTAAATACTTGTTTTGACGTCATATTTATTGACGTCAACATTTAATGCTGAAAAAATCATTCTTATTTTTTGGTGAAACATTTGTGGTTGGCGACACGGTGACTCAGTGGTTAGCACTATTGCCTCACAGCAAGAAGTTGCTGGTTGCTGGTTCGAGTCCTTGGCATTTTTATGTCAGCATGTTCTCCCCATTTTCATGTGGGTTTTCTCCCGGTGCTCCGCTTTCCCCCGCAATCCAAAGACATGCAGTATAGGTGAATTGAATAAGCTAAATTGTCCGTAGTGTATGTGAGTGAATGAGTGTGTATGAATGTTTCCCAGTTGGTGGTTCATTCTGCTGTGGCAACCCCTGATGAATAAAGGCAGAAGGAAAATGAATCAATCAATAAAACATTTGTGGTCACATTAGTGCTGACTGATCATCTGAATGTGTGTAATTGACCAGTAGGTGATCACAGCCAGCTCACAGCCGGAGTGTCAGGGTGTTAAGCAGCTGGTAAAGTTAGAAATCCACACAAACACCATCACACGTTACAGGCAGCAGAGGATCTCCACCCTCTGAACTCCTGCACAGCTGACAGATCACTGACTTGCAAAACAGACAACAGAAAAAAAGCTGTAAAATAAGCTCACACATGCTGACGCCATGAAGAAATCATCAGTGAGAGCCAGATAACAGAGAGGCCTCATACTTTGAACTAAGGAGATGCATGTACCATCAGGGATTACTTCATATCTCAACATGATGGTGGATGATTTATTTTTTCTACAGGTTTTACATGCAAGGATTGTTAAAATGGTATAAAATAGGTCACACTTTACAATAAGGTTGTATTAGGTAATCTGTTCACTAACTTGAACAAACAAGGAACAATCCATTTATTACAATATTTAATCGTCTTTGGTAACATTAGTTAATTGAAATAAAGTCATTCATTGTTAGCTCATGTTAACTTTTTTTGACTAATGGTAACAAGTATGTATCTGGATTTTAATAATGCATTAGTAAACATTGATCTATGATTATTAAATGTTCAACTATTGTTAGGTAACATTAGGTTAGGTATTTAAATATGGTAACTAAAATTAACCAATGAGAACGTAATAGTAATGGGCCGGTATAAGATTCTAATGGTATGATAACCTTGAATAAAAATATGACGGTTTCACGGTATTGTGATTAGTGCTCTAAAATATGTTCTTTTTAAATGTCTGGGTAAAAAACAACAACCTTTATTATATATTAGAAAAAAAGGTTGTTGTTTTTACCCAAACATTTAAAAAGAACATATTTTAGAGCACTAATCACAACACAGAAAAATCACAAAAAAAAAAAAAAAAAAAAAATATATATATATATATATATATATATATATATATATATATATACATACATACATACATACAGTTGAAGTCAGATTTATTAGCCCCTAGTAATTCGGGATTATTTTTTTCTTTTTTAAATATTTCCCAAATAATGTTTAACAGAGCAAGGAAATGTTCACAGTATGTCTGATAATGTTTTTTTCTTCAGCTTATAAAGTCTTATTTTTTTATTTCGGCTAGAATAAAAGCAGTTTTTAATTTTCCAAAAGAAATTTTATGCTCAAAATTATTAGCCCCCTTTAATCTATATATTTTTTGATAGTCTACAGAGCAAACCATCGTTATACAATAACTTGCCTAATTACCCTAACCTGCCTAGTAAACCTAATTAACCTGGTTAAGCCTTTAAATGTCCCTTTAAGCTGTATAGAAGTGTCTTGAAAAATATCTAGTCAACTATTATTTACTGACATCGAAAATAAATCAGTTATTAGAAATAATTTATTAAACTATTATGATTACAAATGTGTTGAAAAAAATCTTCTCTCTGTTAAACATTAATTGGGGAAAAAAAGAAACGGAGGCTAATAATTCTGACTTCAGTTGTGTATATATATATATATATATATATATATATATATATATATATATATATATATATATATATATATATATATATATATATATATAATGTTTATACTGATGAATAATATAACTATTTTGTTTATAGATTATTGAATATTGATTAAAAATATAATTTTTTTTTTTGTAATACATATTTATATAGTTTTAGTTAGTTAGGCAGGTAGGTAGGCACGTAGTTGGTTCGTTACTTTGACTATTGATTTATTGCAAAAAGAACAACAACAACAATTGTTCAAATCCACTGCATGTTTAAAAAACATCCATAATCACAAAAACATGTGTGGCTTATGCGGTCGGCATTCATAATGTTTCCTCAGCCTAAATGATATTTACCCATAATGATACAGTACACCCTCAAGCTCCCGAGCCAAACTGTACAATAAAATGCGTCCCGTTCAGTAAGTTAGCTGCTAATTACGTTGAAACTACATTACACCGCAACTATAATTGCCTTCACAAGCGTGTAATTAACATTTGCGTCTGTTTCTTTCTGGGAGGACAGACGGAGGGATGACAGCTGGGCCTGTAGCGAGAGAGCGCTAACTACCCATTTGCTTTAGTGACCCGAGCAAATGGTGTGCGGAGAGAGCAAATTCTTTCCTGCGATCTGTGATGTGACACGCAACAGCTGCACAACGCGCCGTTAAAGTATCCTCTCAGTAAGCCTTACCTTATTTATAAACACTTGTAGTATAAACACAGCTCTCATAACGATTTAATTAGGTGCACAAACATATACAACTTGGTTCTCGGTGCACTCAGACAGAGGTCCGCTTTGACCCTCGCTGAGCCGCTTTCTTAAACCATAGACTTTGTTGTAAAAGTCAACATCTGTTTCAGATTTTTTTGGGGAGGACAGAGAGATCAAGCACAGGATATTGCATGTATGGAGGGCTTGAGGGGGAAGGGAAGGTCATCCTCTGGTCTTTTCCGACATTTTTTTTTCTTTTCCCTGCTGGTCATTGGGGTAAATGTGCCTCTAACGGGACGCCGGCTCATCGGGGGTGTCGGTGTTGAAAGGAGGAAGTTATAGTTCTGCCGCTTTGCTCTGAAACCTTTGACCTTTTGCACTCATTCATTTTCATGTGAGATTCAGATTGGGATGTGAAGTGAGTGCTGGGATATATAGTCTGGCTTTGACTTGAGCTGGGTAAGCATTGTGTTTTTCTGGTTTCGGAAAATGGTAAATGTTGACATGAGTTAAAATAAAAGTAAAAATAAAGAGATTGTAAATGTAACCAACATAAGTGTTTATGTTTTTGAAAATTGGCATGAAATAAATAAGCTTTCCATTGATGTGTGGTTTGTAAAGATGAGACTATATTTGGCTGAAAATCTGGAATCTGAGGGTTCAAAAATGTCTACATATTGAGAAAAATCACTTTTAAAAATGTCAAAATTAAGTCCTTAGCTATATATTTTACTAATCATCAAGTACCAATATCAAGTTTTGATATATTTACAGTAGGACATTTACTAAATATCTCACAGAACACGTTCTTATTAAGGAAAAATCATAAATTTTGACTCGTACAATGTATTTTTGGCTATTCCCCAAAAATATTTGGGGCATAATTATGATTGGTTTTGTGCTCCAGGGTCACAAATGCAAAATATTTCTGTTTGACATGCGTACATGAGTGGAGAACGGGGTTAATTCAAATGACAGTGATGTACTGTTTTCAATTTAATGTTATGTTTTGTTTTTAGAATGACTTTTAAAAATATTTGGTAGAGAAAAATATTAACTGTCCTCGATCAAAGGTACTAAACAGCAAAATTATGTCCAAGGCACTTGAAAAAAGTGAAAAGTATCTTTAAAAAGCCTTTATTAACATGGCCAATCCATTAAAATGTCTTCAAGCAACGTCTTTTTTATTCTTTTTAATGGAATAGCCATGTTAATAAAAGCTTTGAAATTATTTTACTCACTTTTTTCAAGTGCCTTGGACTCAAGTTTGCTGTTTATCTTTATGTATCCCTTACCCAAAGAGCACCGACATATTAATTATCTCTGAAGCACTTTTTGTTTGACTTTGGATTCATTCATTCAGTTTTCCTTCGGCTTGGTCCCTTTATTCATCACAGCGGAATGAACCAGCAACTTATCCAGCATATGTTTTACACAGTGGATGGCCTTCCAGCTGCAACCAAGTACTGGGAAACACCCATACATTCACATGCAAACTCACGCACTACAGCCAATTTAGTTTATTCAATTCGCCTAAAGGTCATGTCTTTGGACTGTGGAGGAAACCGGAGCACCCAGAGGAAACTCACACCAACATGGGGAGAACAAGCAAACTCCACACAGAAATGCCAACTGGCCCAGCTGGGACTTAAACCAGTGACCTTCTCGCGGATAGTGCTAAAAGCTAAGCCACCGTGTCACCTTGAAGTTTGATTTTTACTCTTAATACTACTTTAATGCAACTACAAAATTAAATGCAACAGTAATATTTTATAGAAACTTTACAGTAAAAATGGTGTAATTTGTAATATGAAAAGAAAATAAACAAAAGAACAAAAAAGTAGAAACAAAATAACAAAAGTCAAGACAACAAATATTTTTTAGTTGCTTTGACTTAATTTAAGAAGTTGATCAGGTTTCAACTAAGTTTTAAAGTTATACAAAGTTTAACTTAGTACTTTTAGTCAGTTTGATTGATATTAGTTGAGATGACTTGAAAAGTTTATTTGATTCTACTAAAAAAATTACGACAGCAACATTTGTTTTTTTACAGTGTATTTGTTGAATTGTTTATTGTCCTCTTTGATAAATAAATATAAAGTTCAAAAGTACATAGTTTTTAGATAATACTAAATTCACTAACCTCTTCATTGTCTTTACTGTCGCTTTTGACAATTTGGTGGATTTCTACTGTATAAAAGCATTCATTTCTTTAAAAAGTCATTGTTTAAATAGATTCCAAGCTATAATGAAAAAGGTTGTTGCAGTAAACATTTAAAGTGATGTAATAATGGCTCAGTGGTAGTAATTAGTAAAGTGACTCTATTATAATGCAGAGACAAAGCAATTACTAATGTATTATTGATAACCGTTTTGGAGTGACTTCCCCGACCCTGCTGACCTCTTGACACTATAGATGCACTTCATGTTTGTAACATTATCCATGTTGCTGACTGACAAGAAGACACATACCACATGCAAACAGACACTGAACACGCCATTAAGATGAAGCGTGAAGCAAGTCTTATCACTTCACCTTTAATTGCTTGTTAATGGATTCTTTTAAATGTGGTTCTCACTTGCGCTTATGGCTGCACAGATGAGAGTAAGAGTAATGATTAATATCACCATCATGGTTCTGTGCAGAAGATAAGATGCCAAAGAAGACAGAGATCTGCAAATAAGAGCAAGTTTGCATTCCATTGTGTTTGTGAAAGGCAAGCCGGAACACAGTTGAAAAGGAATGAGGCTCCAAGCCAAACATATTTATTCTATTAGCATACAGAAAGTGTTTGTTTGTTAATTTGGCTGCATGCATTTATCTGTTTATCCTGTTTATCCTCTGCTTTGTTTTTCTGCTGAGGATTGTGATGGTATTGAAGTGTTAGGCTTCTAGACTTGCAGTCATACTATTCTTGATATACTGTATCTGAATCTGATTTATTTTTAGGTCACAAATCTTGTTTGATTTATTTATTTATTTTTTTAACCATGTTCGCCCCGTGGAGCAAATAATTGCTTTTCTCCTGATTTCTGCTTTTGAGCAGTCCAAATTAATTAAAAATGATGCATTTAAGTTTGTGTGTGTTTGTTGGTGTATGGATAGAAATTGTATGTTTAAGTGTGTTAAGTGACAGTGTACCAAAAAAAGAACCAAAATAATTTTTTCTGATCGTTAATTTACCCTACTTTTTTATAACTGTGTTGAATGTAAAAACAACAACAACAACAATAACAAAAACCACAACAGTTTAACCTGCAAAGGAATAGATAATCTAGTTTTTCTAGATATATTCTATATATATAAACAAGCTATATCACACAAGTAGCAGTGCGATATGGCTGTATTTCAACATTGGTGGAAGGTGTGCATCCCACCAGTGACGATATACAGCCATATCGCACTGCTAAGAGTGTGATATTGTGCTTATACAACAGTGTGACTGTATAATTGTGTATATAAAAAGAAAATCAAACCCAGAGAGTCTTAAAAATACTTTGCACAAGGAACTACTTTCTTCCGCCATTCATTCACGTCAGAACAGCAGAAACTGTTGCTAATTCACCAACGTCACTCTAGAGCTAGTATTTGAATGATCCTCTAGCATAATGTCTAAAGTCATGACTAAACAGGTGATTTTGCTTGCATTTTAAGATTATAAGGCTGAACGGCATGAAATGCCATCAGTCTATGAGATTTCCCAGTATTTCTCTGTTGCAGTCGGGAGATCACAATAATTAACCCGAAAAAGCCAAAGCAAACACTAGCAGATTACTATGGTATAAATACTACAACATACAAAAAGAGAGATTGACTTAAAATGTCACTTAACTGTTTTATAATGATTGGATCAGCTTTTTTCCCCTCAGCACTTACTATGTGGTGTTTGTCACCATCTTGTGGCAGAACATCAACCTTCTTTGCTCTGCTCAATGACAGGCTAATGACAGCCGACGTGCTGAATCTCCGAAATTATAAACATTTAAATAGGCACTATTTTTATAATCCTTATAAATAAACTGTATAGTTGCAATCTAAACAACCACATTCTCGCCTAAAAAGCCCAATATCACACGGCTATAAGCCAATCAGATTTTAGAGCCAGACAGAACTGTTGTTTAAAAAAATAAACATGTAAACACACGTTTGTTATACACTTTTATTTATTTATTTTTTATTTATTTATTTATTTTTACATAGTTTTACATAGACATTTTGTCCTCAGGACCTATGTGTAACTTTGTTAAATAATGTGGTCTTCACATATTCACACATATAATTCAAATCACCAGCTACTGCCACTTTATAATAATATAAATAAAACATGCAAGAAAAAATTAAATAATATCCTCCTGACAAAACAGTGAGTTCGTATGACATATATTTTTTTCTTCTTCAGATGTTTAATTGCAGTTCTAGCTCAGATATAAAGTACAATTTTATGCACAACATTCAGAAGTAAAAATAAAATCCAACTGAAAAGTTTAGTTGTTGTTGATATATAGTCTCATTTGATTAAGAGGTTGTATAATAGCTCTTCTTGTATGGGTTTTAAAAAGTAATTAATTTCCATAATGGTAAAAGCTGAATTTTCAGCAGCCATTACTGCAGTCTTCAGTGTCACATGATCCTTCAGAAATCATTCTCATAATTTATTGAACATTTTCAGTTCTGTATGATGGTTCATGAATGTGCTTCTTCAGCCTCCGTTTGATTGTTCAGAACAGCGAAAGGGTTTTCTCTCTCATTATCTCTGGGTTTTGTCGACCTGTCCTTTTTTTCACCCTCGCGGTCCTGTGGGATGGATGGTCTTTTTTTCACACCTGTTGCTTCCTTTCAGTCTGATTACAGGCACAGAAAGAAGCAGTCAAAGCTGCCTGTCACGCATTCAGGGAAAAAATGAAGGAAAGTTCACGGTGCTTCCTGGAAGAAAAACACTTTTGACACTTCGGGAGTCCACATAATTGCTGGTGTTAAGTAGTTGGTGTAATTGCATTCCTCAAAATGGAGGGAAAGTTGCGTGAAGATGAAGCTGATTGTGTCTTGCTTTGTTGCTCGACTGCATTCGACTTTGTCTGACTATTCTGGAAGGGAAATCCACTTTACAGCTAGTGTAAAGAGAATCTGATGTCCACTGTAAAACCTGATGAGTTCAGATTACTCCAAACATTTGTGGAAATGTTATTTATATATAGTAAACTAACACATTTGACTTTTTTATTTGTACTACAATAATGTTTATGAAGAGAGAGTTTTTTTTTTCTTCTGCTCATCTTTAACCAAACCACAGGCTCTATTCTTCAATACCAGGGTAACCCTACAAACTGCAACACAACAGTAACCTATGTACATCCCAAGGTAGCACAATATTAAAGGAATAGTTCTCCTAAAAGTGAACGTTCTGTCATCATTTACTCACCCTGCACTTGTTCAAAGCCTGAGTTTCTGTTGAACACAAAAGAAGATATACTGAAGAAATCTGTTATCCAGTAACCGTTGACGTTTATAGTATTTGTTTGTCCTGCTATGGAAGTCAGTGGTTAACTAATATTCTTTAGTGTTTAAAAAACTCTTAAAGATTTGAAACCACTTGAGAGTGAGTAAATGGTGAATACATTTTCAGTTTTTGTTTGAACTATTCCTTTAAAGAGTAATTTATCCCTGGTTATGTTAATTTTATGCAAAAAACATACAATAATACCTCAATTTCAACATTTATTTAGCTTTTTCAGTCAGAAACAAAGCATACTGGGAAATATAATCAGATTTTACTCAGTTTAAGTTCATCATAAAGGCACAATATATATATATATATTTATTTTAATCCAAATATCCAAAAACACTAGAACATTATTTTTGTGTTTTACTTACTTATGTACTTACATTCTTCCCAAATTCTGAAGAATGTTAAAATCCAGAGAAAAAGCAATTTAAAATAGTGACACAAACTGTCACTTTGTCGTTATTTTTCATTGTTAAAAACCCTTGATTTTTCCTTTTTTGTGTTATTTATTTATATATATATATATATATATATATATATATATATATATATATATATATATATATATATATATATATACAAGACTCTTAAATATGTTGTGCATTTTTTAGACTGCACAGAGCAGCATTACAGCACAGGAAAGAGATGATCGATGATGCGCTGTTCAGTAAGCGCTCTCACTCAGCACAGTGGAGATTTCTTTAGTTATATTGGTTTAGTCATTTGGGATGTGGTGACACGTAGTCATTTATTTCGCCGAACAGATCAGCCACTTTTGACGCTCATAAACAATCATAAAGTCCTCTTGCTGCAGGAATTTGGAGGTTTGCTAAAGGTGCAGCTGTTGTGCAGTGAGAGGTTTGCATCTTTAATAATCTATGACAGTTTGTGTTCATTGAACAGTAAGGATCATTATTAAATCCATACGAAACAATCCCGTTAATGTCACGTCTCGTCTTCAGTTTCGGGATCAAGCGCGCTTTGCACTCACACTACAAGCGTACCGCGCCAAAGCCCAAGTGAAGCCCACACTTCTCAAACAATCCGAGAAACAGGCCTGAGCACGGTTCGAATAGCATAGTGTGAGTGCGCCATTACTCTGCTTCATACCACCATGAATAGTTTTGAATAGTTAACTCATCCTTGTAACATGATTTCTACAGCAGTCCCATAGAATGTAAAGTAGACTCCCATGATTTCACATTCATTCACGGCATCATCAAACTATGTCTTTGTTTGTTGTGAATGTGCACCCTCTAGTGGTGAAATTACATACCGTACCTTTAATACAATCAGAATTTGAGTTCACATAACTGTCTGTTGAGTACGCAAACTTTCATCAATGTTTGAATGAAAATTACTTAATTTTACTGTTGGATGCTACATCATGTGCTCAATCGTAGAACGCTGTAGTTGAACTGACAGGGTCTGATCATTAGCTCTGGATTTGTCAAGGTGGTCAATCCTTGGGCAGAAGGATTTTGTGAACGGTCACGGCTGAACTTTCTGGCTCAGCAGTCGGTGGGTAATGCGGTAGGGGGCGGCTATGGAGGATTAGCCCGCAAGCCTGCGTGGTCTCACACCCCTGAGATTCTGATCCTTTTCACACGCTGCATTTGTCAAAGCAGCCACGCAGAAGAACAGAGTCGCTTTCTTGTCGTTTTTTCACCCTCATCACCACCTGTCCACTCGCTTTCATACACCTGTACCGGCAGGTCTTCTTATCGAAGTGTTAGATTTAGATTACAGACGAACATGGACTAGAAAAGAGCAATATGGGGGAGTGATTTATCAGCTATGCAGATCAGGCAATAATTTGGGCAATTTTGGGTTGACTGGCCATGCCAGGTTGGCCAGTTTGAGAGCCTGTAACTACACTGTAAAAAATGATGATCACTTAGTCATGACAACAAATGTTTTAAGTTAATTGTAACTTATTAAACTATAAACTACCGGAGTAGTTAAAAACTCTGGTTTTATGAGTTGTTTTAAGTCAGTTTAATATATTGTAAGTTCAGATGACTCATAAGTCAAGTACTTTATTGTCATTCACATGTACGCATACACAAAATATAATTTCGTAACGTTGGCTCCACAGTTCCAATAGAAATAAACCTAACAATAAAATGCATAATTTAACAAAGTAAATAAGAAAAAAAAATCATATACATAGCAGCTGACTGACAGTCCTCATCGTCAGGCGAATCTACAGTGCAAATCACAATAGTGTATAGTGTAAACAAAAAACAGAAAAAAAACATTATGACCCTTTAAGAGGTTAATTTGGTTCAAAATTGAACACACAATAAACTACAAATAAAACCTTGATAATCTCAAGTTATTCATGGTTTTTAAAGTTATAGTTCACTCAAAAAACAAACAAAAGACATGTATTCACCCTTCACATGTTCAAAATCTATTTGAGCTTCTTCGGTTGAACACAAAAGAAGAATGCTGGTAGCTGGCACCCATTGACTTCCATAGTAATTTTTTTTTGCTTGATTCACAGTTTGCAAGTCAATGGGAACATGCATTCTTCAAAATATCCTCTTTTGTGTTCAACAGAAGAAAGACACTCATTAAGATTTAAAACCACATGAGGGAGAATAAATGATGTCATTTTCACTTTTGGGTGAACTAACCCTTTAACTATGGTGTCTGTAGTAAAGCTGTGGTTATACAAATCATCATGCCAATAAAAAAGGTCACCACTCTTCTACCACAATAAAACTAAGGTCGTAAGGGATTTCTAAATAACTTTTAGTGATTATTTTGTGTATATATGAATTTTTTGTTGTTTTTTAAATTCAAAATGAAAAGAGGTCTTCAAACATAAACAATAAAGGTGTAAAATGTGTAATACATCTTTCATTGTGTTCAGTGTGCCCTGTTTTGTGTATTAAATTACTTACTAATTTCTTCATTCATGTATTTATTTATTTATTTATTTATTTATTTTTATCTTTTTTTATTTGAGACATAAAATATTGTATATGATACATTTCCCCCTTGGTTTACAGAAGACACCCACTAAAATATTCAATAGAAAACAGTCATCTATATTGCAAAAAATACTCCACAATATCGAAATACTTGTAGACTTAAAAAAAAAAAAAAGAGACAGCTTTATTGTCAATTCAACCACATGCACAGGACATACAGAGAATCAAAATTGCATTACTTTCAGACCCTAGGTGCATAACAGATAATATTAATACAAAAAGTTGAATATTAAAAGAAATTACAAAAAAAAAAAAAAAAAACTTTTTTTTACAAAAATAAAAACTTCTAAACAATACAATTACGCGTGGGCAGCACGTGGCGCAGTGGGTAGTACAATCACCTCACAGCAAGAAGGTCACTGGTTCCAGCCCCGGCTGGGTCAGTTGGCGTTTCTGTGTGGAGTTTGCATGTTCTCCCCTTGTTTGAGTGGGTTTCCTCTGAGTACTCCAGTTTCCCCCACAGTCTAAAGACCTGTGGTACAGGTGATTTGAATTAGCTAAATTGGCCGTAGTGTAAAACGTGCTGGATAAGTTGGCAGTTCATTCCGCTGTGGCGACCCCTTTTGACTAAAGCGACTAAGCCGAAAAGAAAATGAATGATGAATTACACCTTAAGGGCACATGGCAAGGAGTGCAAACCAGAGTTGTGCAGTATATAGTGCAAAAATGACAGTATAACGCAAAAGAGTATATACTGCAAAAAATAGTATCAGCTCCCTTTAAAATAGTATCAGCTCCAAAATCTAGAAAAGATATTGGTAACTATTATTGAAATCCTTATGATCGATCATCTTTGACAGGTGTTTATGAGTCATTGTTACCATGTGTCTGTTCCAGGTCAGTTTTTGGCTGTACTTCTAGGTGTTACCGGCAAACGAAGGAGCCTCAAGCCAGCAATAGCATGTTTGTGTTTAACTAACGTCCTCAAAAGGGATTCATTTCATTTAACATTCTCTTTTAACAATCGTGCTAATGATATGGAACAAGAAAAACTACGAATCCTGGATGACTCTTTCCATTAGAGACGTATAGAAACGTCCCAGTTGTTATAGTTGGCTGGTCTGCTTTTGATGACAACAACTCACAAGCAACATTAGGAGGCTTCATCATTAATGTATAAATGAATCCTTTGACATGTACCATGTTTAGTTACATCTCCGAAGGAAAGTGTGAGGAGGTGTCAGTGAGACAGGATGGCAAATGTACCTTTTTGGCTAACAAGAGCTGAGACAGATGCTTTCCAACTCCAACAGTCCACCTCTAATCGGCTTACCTTGGCAAAGGGATGTTTGACTGGCACAAGAAAGGGCTGATGAATGTGGCCACAGGTACTCTTACAGGATACTGAACTTTAAAAAAAGAAGATATTTTGGATTGGTGTGTAGAAACAACATTCAAAAGGTCAAAAGTAAAGCATCATTTAGTTTGCGTGCATAATTCTCCTATTGCACCACAAGTAATGTGTTGTAGTGTTTGTAATATGATAAATGCAAGCTTGCAGGTTTTGGGCTTTTGTTTTGTAGAAGGGAATAGTAAAGTGTATGCAAAAATCATAATCTAACAGTAATAAAAACTTTAAAATCATCATCTGCAACTGCCTCTCTGGCTATACCATTAACATTACTAATGCTTTGCTTCTTAGACTTTACACACCTGAAACTTGCCTACAGCACTTACTCACTGCTGCTCTTATAGTTGTGTGAATTGCTTCCTTGTCCTCATTTGTAAGTCGCTTTGGATAAAAGCGTCTGCTAAATGACTAAATGTAAATGTAAATGTAAAATGGTTATGTATTTTTTGGGAAATAAATAAATTAATTAATTAATAAAAATAAATAAACAATAAATAAATAAATGCTTAAACAAGTAAGAAATCAAAATAAATAAATAAGTAAATAAATACATAAATAATAAATATAAATAAATAAGTAAATAAATAAATAAATAAAATGTTATCACATAATGGTTAATTTATTTATTTATTTTTAAATGGATTTTCTTGATATGTGCCTAATAAACAATAAACTAAAAAAGGAAATAGAAAATAAATATAAGACAGTAATACTACAGTTAATTCCAAAATAACAACAACAAATATAAATTTATAAAGGAATAAAACAAAACAAATGCTAAATATATGTAAATTGAAAAAGTTATATAAATATTAAATAGATTTTTCAGAATTTTTCGATGTAAATGTATATTAATGTGTTTATTCGATAATATATAAATCAATAAATGATAGATAAAAATGTAAAAATAAAATTTAGTTTTAAAAATAAAAGCTTATTTCTGACTAATTTAGTTTTTCATATGTATAAAATGACAAATAAGATTGATTATTGCAATGCATTTCTACTACCTTCTAAAAGCTTCTACCCATTCTGAGAAAAGCAAAACTAAACTTGGCACAATAATAGTTTTATTGTCATTATCCTATTTTTCATAATAGTTAAAAAATGTGTATATGTATATATGTATGTATATATATATATATATATATATATATATATATATATATATATATATATATATATATATATATATATATATATATTCACCGTTAAAGTCAGAATTATTAGCTCCCTTTTGATTTTTTTTTATTCTTAACCTATCTTGCCTAATTAACCAAATTAAGCCTTTAAATGTCACTTTAAGCTGTATAGAAGTGTCTTGAAAAATATCTAGTAAAATATTATTTACTGTCATCATGGCAAAAATAAAATAAATCAGTAATTAGAAATGAGTTATTAAAACTATTATGATTAGAAATGTGTTGAAAAAAAATCTCTCCATTAAACAGAAATTGAACGGGGGGTTGAAGTCTAATAATAGACTTCAACTGTGTATATGTATGTATGTATGTGTATATATATATATATATATATATATATATATATATATATATATATATATATATATATATATATATATATATATATATATATATATATATATATATATATTTATATATATATATATATATATATATATATATATATATATATTTATATATATATATATATATATATATATATATATATATATTTATATATATATATATATATATATATATATATATATATATATATATATATATATATATATATATATATATATATATATATATATATATATATATTTATATATACTGATTAATCACCAGTTTCTTAAATCTGCTGTTACCTTTACTGTGCAAGTTTCATTATAAGAGTACTACGATGTCAAAAGAATTGTTTATAAAATCAATCTGGAAGGCAAGGCACTCTTTGCAAAGTGTATTAAACCTGTTCACTTGCTGAAGAACAAACAACCCGGGCAGCCGCAATCAGACACTTGAATGGCCTCAGTTTGGACCTCCTTTCAATCCTAAACCGCTCGCTGTTTGCTCTGAACCAAGGATAATCTTGTAGGTTACACAAAGTTAAACAAGCGGCGTGCTGCCAAGTCATCTGCCTTCAGCACAGGCACTTGAGCAGGCCTCTGCTCCGCTCGCTGTCTGCTTTGTCTCTTCTGGTAACATGGCGTTTCTACAACGGCTCTTCTAAGCTCTCAAAACAAACAGACGAGTCATGAGACGGGCAGAGGGAAGTCAAGGATTTCACTTTACAATTGTAGTTTATATAATGGAAACATTTCAGTCACACCCTTTCAATGCTACTTGGAAGCTTTCACATTCGTGAAACTATTGGGAGAATATTTTTTGCATTCTGTAATGCAGTTGGCCTGCAATGGCGTATTTTCTACTAAACCATTCCAGTTTTGTGCACATTGATATGCACATGTACCGAACTTTTAAACTGATGTTTTAACCACTGCAAATGTGGAAGTTTGTGTTTTATAAATCCTCATTTAAACAAATTAATATACGGTTTTATACAGTTGCACGGTTTACCGGTACTATGGTAGTATTGCGATACTACGGCTCCTCTACTATGGCGATGCCACTTTAGTTTGTAAACGGTAGCATCGTCATTAATGGTCTATCTACAATAGATTATGTTGCATGTGGAAAGTCACTAACATGCTCACACGTTTGTGCAACAATGGACCATTTTATTTGAATAATCTGTAGAGCCCTTCAAGGTTGTAAAACTGTGTAGAATTTGTGCTTTTAATTGTAGCCTATTGCATGTTTTCTAAAGCTTCAGTTCGAACGCACATTTGAATCGGTTCATTTCTGTTCCTGTTAATATGATTTAGTAGCTACAAGAACTGCGACAATCTCTTAAAAAGAACAACTCACAAACTAAAAGTTTGACTGCATTGTTACCTGATAAGACTCTTTTGTAACAAATTTATTTTTGGTATAATTTGTATCTGTAGTTTAATGTATTTTTTGTTGGTCAGTTATCTACAAAATAAACAAAAATAATGAATACATTTTAGGTGAAGTGATATGCAAATAATACTTTTTGGTCTTAAGGGAATTAATAATTAAATTCAAGTAAGCCAATTATAACATAAAATAGTATTTCTGACAATTTTCTTTATAATTTGAATTATGACTTACAGTATCGCAATACTACTATGTATCGTGATACTTCAGCTGGTAAATATTGTAAGATTAATTAATGGTATCGTGACAACCGTACTGTAGACAGCAAGGTCCCCAACTCATTCGAAGTCCTGAGAAATTACCAAAAAAACTTCCTTAGAACAGGCCAACAGAGCAAATAATTACTTTATTCAACGGTTTCTACTCCGTGTCAGTATAGGGTGCATATTACATTCATCTCATGCTTGGTCATGGTATTTGTCACTGCACGGTGCTCATGGATGTTTTGTTTTATATGCGCACAAAAGTATTCTCGTAGCTTGATAATATTATTAATGAATTCCAATTTAACCACTGAAGGCATATGGTCTGTTTTGAAAATGTTTTTGTTGTGTGTATTTTTCTGGATTTGAATGAATGTTGAACCTTGCTGTTTATGGAGGATGAGGGAGCTCTCCGATATCACAGCGGATTGGAAATTGAGGAGTAATTAATAACAAAATTTGGTTGAACTAACACCACACTGTTACGGTGTTTATCAGTGTTTTTAATTAGCTGTTATTTTTTGCAACACAAGCTCACGTCACTTTACTTTAACAGATCATGGGATTGAATAACTGGACAAACTAGTGGACCGACCTCAAAGCACACCATATTAAATGTTGTTTAAGCGAAAGTTTGTCACAAAAATTGTTTTGTTAAATTCTTCTGAGAACTGTCAAGATGATCTTATCCATAATCGAATGAAATATATCAAAAAAGAAAAACAGTTTTAGTGGTTTAGCCCATTAACAGCCATATTTAATTGAGTTTTGTTTTATTGACAATTTGTGCCAGTGATGATTTTCTTCTACTGAATACATAGAATGAAAATGTCTGCTTATTTGTTTATTTACAAGTTAAATGAACAACTTTGAATGGAACGGTGACTAATGTTTGGTTTCAATACCTATTCTTGTCTGCACAGCTGGTTTCAGGTCATCTATTTGTGTGTCTGACACAATTTAAGCTCGACAGCTTCTGATATCAGTTGTTGTTTTTGTCTTTCAGTCACATCATGGAGACCACGAGTCCCACCTCCACAGACAAGAAGGAATTGAAGCCGTCAGTCCTGGATGGCAGTAGCTTCACAGACCTTCCCAAAAAGCCCTCACCCACCACAGCATCCAGAGGTACAGTACGATTTCCTCCCTACAGCTGAAGAAAATGAACCAACACACTTTATCTTGTTCTAGTTTATTGTTTAGAGACCATTCATGTTGTGGATTTTTAACAATGTTTTGATTTATTTGATTTTTTTTCATCAGATTTTTGTGTTTTATTTATTTATTTATTTATTTTTTTAAAATAATAGTGTAAAAGCTGATAGATGTGCAATAACTATTGGTTGGACAATGTTTTTTTCACTTCCTGCCTATTTTTCACTTCCTCAGTTCATTTACCATTTCTAGTAGCTTAAATTATTACAATAAATATATTTAAAATAACTATTAATAATAATACCCTGAAATATATTTTGATTTATGCTTTTGTGTGCATTTGTGTAATTTGTGGAAAAAAAAGCATTTATATTAAACTTTATTCTGATAATAAGATAATAGTTAAATAAGCTAATAATAATCTAGAAAAATAACATGGTTGTGTGCCAAGACATCTTTGTTTATTTATTTGTTTGTTCATTTATTTATTCATTCATTCATTCCTTTATTTAATTATTCATTTATTCGTTTGTTTACGTTTTTCCTCTATTTGCATATTATATTATTATAAAATATATGATATAATTATAAAAAATAATAATTATATTATGAAGTGTTTTTTTACACTTAATTTAGCTCAGTTGTGTGCCATGATAAATTAATTAATTTATTTATTTTATTGATGTTTGTGTGTGTCTATATATATATTTATTTAATGAACAGTTTATTATTTGGCTATTATTGCACTGTAAAACCCAGCAGTGAAGTTTATCAAATGAAATGAGTGTAGTTAATTTAAAATTGACTGAAAGTTAATTCTACTCATTTGAAACGAGTTTTGAACTAAGTATTAAAGGTAATGAGTTAATTAAATACCTCATTACTTCAACTTAAATGGAGTAAGTTCACAGTACTCATATGAATTAGTTTTTCACTCAAATGGTTTGTTGCAATCGATTTCTTCAAACAGTTTGAGTTGCCTTTACTTATTGGGTTTTACAGTACTCAGTTGGTTTGAGTTCTCTTCATTTATTGGCTTTTACTGTGCTCAAATTACTTCATTCACTCAAATGGATTAAGTTCACAGTACTCATTAGCATTAGTTTTTGAACTTTGGTTTGTTGCAATCAAGTGGTTTGAGTTACCTTAACTTTTTGGGTTTTTTACAGTGTATTATTATTATCATCACTATTACTATTAATATTATAACCTCAATTTGGTTTGCCTGATAGTTTGTTTAATTATTGAATTTAAAAAATATATATAAACCAATTAGTAGTTATTTTGACTTATTTATTGTATTATTAGTACCCACGACCACTCTCTTAAACAGAAAACTTGTTTGTTTGCCAGCTCAGAGACATATGGAAATGTATTGCGTTTGGAGCTGGTTTGCTCCTGTATGACTTGTTGACTCAGAGATGCAAAGGAAAGAGTGAAGAGAATGGACGAGAGGCTGTACATGTTTAAAAGATGTCAGTGAATGTGTGATGAAAACCCCTTCTCTAACTAGGTTGAAAGACCTTCTTCTTACCTCCAGAGTATAACCGTTATAAATTTCTTAAAGCTTCGGGGAGAGCAGTGGACCGCGCTGTCCATCTGACAAACATGAAGATGGTGAAAGACCTTTGAAATGCTAATGACCCGCTTGTATTATGGCATCTTACTGTTTAATGAGGGGCTTGGTGGCCTGCCATAAGAAAGCAATGATCATAAATTGTTTAAGACAAAAAGAGAAATAGGACATTGGTGTGCCCTGTCTTTTGATGCTTGTTGTATTTTGTCTTTTATAAATGTGGAAAGAGTTCATTTGCATGTTTAAAAAATTAAAATGAGCGATAATAAGAAATACACAGTGAATAATGATTCATTTTGTTGTTTATTAGTTGTCCACAAATTCAAACCTCAGTGATGGTGAAGGACCTTGTTTTCGCCATTGGAGACTAGGAGTTATGTATTACTAATCATGGTTGTCTGAGCTTGTTAGCATCATGGTTTTTTATCCATCGGGGTGTTTGCTGAGATGGTAATGTAGTATATGTTTATATGGCATATTTTAGTAGGACTGTGTGACATTATTAGAGTTTGTTGGCCTGCTAGAGAAAATTAATGTTTGGATAATGATTTGTTTTTGAGAGTCTTCTTGAAAATTATTGTTATGTTCTGTTTTTTTTTGCTTCATAGTCATGTAGCATTAATGAATCAACAAATGCAGGCATTAATTATGCATATGTCATTATTTATTGTGTTGTCTAGTAATGCATAACAGATGATTTTATTTCAGATGTACGCTGTAAGTGTGAAACTATGCACTGCAAGAAATGATTATCTTATTTAGAATTTTGTTTTGTTTGTAGTCCAAATATCTAAAAAATAAATAAATTTAGAAGCATTTTCTAGACAAGCCACACATATTTTCTTGATTTAAGTAATAATATGTCCAAATTAAGTGAGTTTTTCCTTAAAACAAACCAAAATAATCTGCCAGTGGGGTAAACAAAATAATTTTCTGTCAAAAGGAAGAACTAAATTACTTTGCTTACCGCATTTGCAGATTATTTAGCTTGTTTTAAGGAAAATCTTACTTGATTTTGGCAAATTAATTCTTAAAACTAGACAGTATATTATGCTCATCTAGAAAATGATTCTTAATTTAAGAGTTTTTACATATTTGGACTATAAACAAGGCGAGCAACTGAAGTAAGAAAAGCATTTTTTTGCACCATTTCACCCAAAACTCATACACATGTTGTTCAGTTTGTGTAATTGGATTGTGCAAATCCACTTATTATTGGAAGTCATTGTGCCTTAAAATGGCTGAAATTAAAACTCGCTTGACAAATGCAGTGCATGAAGCAATACACATAAATCAGTCAAGTTTGGTGTAGGAAAAATTATGGTTTGGGGTTTCATTTAGTATGGGTGAGTGAGGTATCAAGACATTTGTGCTGCCCATTACATTGCAAACCACAGGAGAGGGCAAATTCTTTAGCAGGATAGCACTCCTTCTTATACTTTAGCCTTCACATCAAAGTTTATGAAAGCAAAGAAAGTCAAAGAGCTCCAGGATTGGCCAGCCCAGTCACCAGACATGAACATTATTGAGCTTACCTAATTTGCAGATTATTTAGCTTGTTTTATGAAAAAACTTGCTTAGGTTTGGCATATTATTTCTTAAAACTAGGCAGTTTTTTAGAAAATGCTTCTTAATTTAAGAGTTTTTAGATATTTGGACTTTAAACAAGACAAAACGATTTTTTTTTTTCTCCAGTGTCAAGGACATTTCATCCAAATCTCATCCACATGTTGTTCAGTTTGTGTAATTGGATTGTGTAAATCAACTTATTATTGAAAATCATTGTGCCCTAAAATTAAAACTAGCTGAACAAATGCAGGGCATGAAGCAATTCTTAGTTCTCTGTGAAAATTTTAGGGCAGTTAAATCCACACAAACCCAGTCCTTTCCCTTGAGATTTGCTTCTCTGCATGGTTTATTTCAAACCCTGCCTATAATTGCCAGTGAACCTGAAGACTTGGATTCGCTTGGTTCAAGTGTGTTTGACTAAAGTTAGAGGATCTGAACCCTGCCGAGCAGCAATTCTCCAAGAGCGCTGGACTTTTATTTAAAGCATTTCTGAGCTATTCAATACCTTTTGTTTCGTCTCACTTTTATGTCTATTTACAGCTTTTGCTCCGACTTTTAATGGTGCAGAATGTGTTTTATTGAGGTCAGTTTAGTGGTTACAGGGGATCTGCAGGATTTATTAGGTGCTCTTTCCAACTTTTTGTTCAGCAGCCCAAGACGACGTATGCTCATTGTAGGTGTGTGATTACCGGGGCAGGAACAAGGAAAGGTGTCAGAGTTTCAAAGGAAAATCTGAAAAGAAATTCCTTTAACACATTTTTTCCCCCACCAATTCAGGCCAAATTTATAAACTGGCGTTCTCAAATGTAATTTATCCTGACATGATCCAAACCAATTTGGTGGCCATTTTGGAAAGTTAATTCTAGAGAGGGAAAAACAACTGCTGCAACTGAATGAACTGTAAAAACCTAAATATAAGGTTCATTGGATATATAATATATATAACTGATATATAACTGTATATAATGTTCATAGCACATCCATCTGTAAATATTACCATAATTTTTCTATAACTGCACTTTATAACTTATACCTATATCCCGCACTTGCTGCTATTGCACTGCTGGTTAGACCTAAACTGCATTTCGTTGCCTTGTACTTGTACATGTGTAATGACAATAAAGTTAAATCTAATCTAATCTAAATTCACACCAAGGACCATAAAGTTTAGTATTAATTAGTTTCTATGTGGTAAGAATGTTTTCCCACCTCAATATCTTCAAACTTTTAAAGTTTTCTGGAACTAATATATATATATATATCGTATCGTGTGTATATATATATATATATATATATATATATATATATATATATATATATATATATATATATATATATATATATATATATATATATATATATATATATATATATATATATGAATCGTTATAAGAGATTTTTGTCTTTTCACCCAGCTATGCATGTGACAATAACCGGTTTAGGATTACCATGGTTTGAAAACATCAAACCTTTGTTGTAGAGTACTCAGCATAGTTGAGTACACCCCATTTAGAAAATGAATATTTTTATAAATTTCTTATTGAATATAGGAAATGTATTTTGGTGCATTTAAATGAAACGGATTTATTAAACAGATGTATTTATTTAAAAAATAGTTTAGTCACCAGACATATTTAGAAATTAAAAGACAATACAATTAAATTTAAGCAAAATATTGCATAAAAAAATTACAACCTACAAAATTTAAAACTAAACTTTTCCCTTTTTTTGCTTCTTGATTTTTCCTCTTTAAAAAAAAAAAACAATTTGTATTTAGTATTTTTCTATAACCTAAATTTGGGTGTACTAGTTTTTGAACCGTTATTATAAGTTATTTTGTTAGATGAGCTCCAGATTTGGCTTCAGAACTGACTAATCTAATGTATATGCACAAATATAATATTGTATAGTTTCCTGTTAAAAATATGAATTTAAAAGATAGATTTGTGAGGGGTGTACTTATACGTGCTGAGCACTGTACATGTTTTTTATGACAATTTTAGTTAGTTTTTTTTGCGCAACAGTATCTCCAGCAGCAAAGGACCATCCATGTGGTTGTTCAATGGAGAATATATATATTTTTTACCCAGACATTTAAAAATAATACGTTTTAGAGCACTAATCACAAAACTGTGAAACCGTCATATTTTTAGCCAAGGTTATCATAGCGTCATAATTTCACTACTAATTCTAGTAACACTAATTCAAGGCATGTCCCTCTAGATAAAAAAATTCCTCTAATTTCCCCAAATTTAGTTGCACCAGTCACAAGGAAATGTGAAGTAATGTATGCTGACCAACAGTGGGTGCTTCTGTAGGAACTATGAAAATGTTCCTATGTGTGAAAAACAACTGTTGTTGACAAACCAGCTAATTTATTTATTTTTTTACACCCCAGAACAACCTTTTTTATTAGCAGAAACACACACACACACACACACACACACACAGTTCTAGATTGGTCAGCGGCAACATGTTAGAGAAACTGAGGTATTTTTCATCCCTCATGAGTAGGTCTCCGTAGAGACGGTGAAGAATGGGTAAGGAGGCTGGGTGGGAGGAGCAGAGAGAGCAGTACAGCAGGCAGCCCAGGGGAGAGAGAGAGAGAGAGAGAGAGAGAGAGGCGAAGCACCAGGGGTCAAGCCACTGGCAGAGAAAAATGTGGCTTAAAAAGCTGCTCCATCCACAGCCCACTCTAAAGGGACAGCCACTAATCTTCCTGAGAAAGGGATTTATTCGTTCTTTTTCTTTTTTCCCCTTAGCCTTCCTTTCTGCTTCTCCAAATGAGGCCCTTCCGCTGCACTGGTTTTATAGTACAGAGAAAGAGGATCTCTGACAGGATAGCAGTAGCAGGGCATGCTTGTATTGGTGCAATATAAGTCTTACAAATATGTCTTTACTTTTTTATCACTTTTTTCAGCGAAAAGTACTGTAGTCTGTACAACTTATGCATGTGTTCATAACACAGATCTTATTCAAATACATGCCTTTTCTGTTAGTACGGTTTCTTTGAAAGGGCGGGCACTGATATCTGAATCTGAATACACATAATATAAGCCATTAAAACAACTGAAATATCGGTCTTGGTACACTTTTAAATAAACTATTGTGGACATGATTTTTTGCGTAAGTTTGATACGTTTTGCCCCACAATATAGGCCACGAAAGCCATTTCTTGTTTTGCTGTTTGTTTCACATCTTTAGGTTCTGTTTTATATGGCAGTGTGAACACCTAAGTGAACTGATTAATGTGCCATATACTTAATGTATAATTTTAATAATGTAATTTATTGGTGCAGGCTAGAACTGAACTTCCTTTTACCATACCTCTCTGAGCTTGTCTGATCTCGGAAGCTAAGCAGGGTCGGGCCTGGTTAGTACTTGTATGGGAGACCGCCTAGGAAGCTGTAAGCTTTTAGACCCACTCCCACTTTCCCTGTTTTGATGTCCTTCCCTCAGGACGTAGGTCGAGCTTACCCTCAGCCAAAAGGAATATATATAAAAGTTTGGTTGGTTCAATGTAGAGCTGCACGATTAATCGAAAAAAGATCACGATCTTGATTTGGAGCCGCGAATGACACGTGAGCTGATGCACATTTTGTTTACTACTGAGAGGACGCACGCTTGCCTGCGAATGATGTGTGAACAGAACCTACGTAGGCTGTGAATAACAGGTTATAAAGTTGTAAATAATGTTCAGTTTATTGCACAGAGTAATCGTTTGGGAGCTGCACGCGAAGTATGATTTAAATTATGTTTTTTTTCTCTCAAAGTAATGGCAGACATGACATGAGCACATTCGGCAGTGAAAGTGAAACCAATATCGTGCACATCGTTTAAATTATCATATCGCATTTTAGAGTTATGATTACGACAAGCATTTTATATGTTTTTTCTTTAATAGCGAACGCAAAGTGTTGTGCATGAGAAAAAAATGTGTAACAGTGTAAGTATAACTACTCTAGCCTATGTAATGTTAAATATAATGCAAGAGGGAATCTGATAATGACAAAGGTCTCATTTTACCAGTGAAAAAACCGCCTAATGATGTTGTCAATGACAGGTTTTAAGCATACATCTCAAACACAATAATTCAACTTTATAATTATGAATAGTTGTATTCAGATATCACTTTACTGTGGATTAACAACCAGGACAAATTTAAAGTCTTCCATTTAAAGTCTATACAAAATGTAGCATTTTAACCAACAGTAGACCTACACATAGGCCTACTATTATTGTTGTTGTTTTACCATGTTTGAAAATAACAATAATAATAGCCTACTCATATTAACCTTTATTTCTTATAGAATATATCTATAGAATCATGAAAAAATCGTGATGTTGATTTTTAAGCAAAAAAAAAATTGTGATTTCCATCTTAGGCAGAATTGTGCAGCCCTAGTTTAATGGCAGGGATTGTATGTTTATATTTAGAAAATGTAAATAGCTTTATATATGTATATATTGGATGTATAATAAAGTTTAACTAGCTAACTAATAGTTTGATCGCAACTATATTTCAACTGTTTTAAACAATAGGGCATTTTTGTGAGAGAGAACTTCAATGGTATCTACTTAAATATTATTTTCTATCAATGTTTCATTGATGTATTGTAGAACATTTTCAGAAGTACTTCTCAAAGTTTCTTTTTCAAACACCTCATTGATTCATGAACTCATTGAAGCCACTTTGATCTGGAGTCTTGAAGAGTGAGTTACATCTTGTTTCGCAATGTTTGATCATCATATATTGCAGTAACCCTTGCTGATGCAGCTGCCATGAAAAAAGTTAGTGCAAACCTTATAAAACTTGAAGTAAAAGTTACTTTTTGTATTGGTTTCGAAACTGGCTCAGTCAATACTACTGACCGACACCTGAGATGCCATGCTGCCAGCTTACAGGAAGGCCTATTGACTGAGTCTAATTTTTTCTTCCTGTCAGCTGAATGACCGCCCACTATCTGGAACAAACTGCAGTCTTTACAGAAGATTGATATCATTTCAGAGTGGGAAATACTTTCATTTTGGTTTCCCAAAAGGTGAACAAAACTTTGTCAAAACACCTTACCTTGGAAAGAAAAACGAAAAGTTGTCAGCACATCGTTTGCTCAATCTTTCCTGTTACTTTGTTCACTTTAGTTGTAGTCTATGCTCATTCTCTCTTTGTGGAAACAAGCTGTTTCACCAGCGGTTAAGGGGATTTGCGCAGAGTTTCCTTCATGTGGCTTTTATAAACAGTTAAGTAAATGGCTTTCCAAGATCCCCCTGCTCTCCTCATCTTAAATTTCACATGGGGGACTGACCAGCCCCAAGAGGGGATTTAAAGATTAGATATGGTAAGTGAAAGCAGGGGGATGTCTTGATTTTGTTTTTTCGAAGAGTCCACAGGCATTTGATTGTGGCCTAAAGTCTACTTGAAAAACATGAGATTCCGATCAAGAAGTTGAAGAAGTAGCTCTGCTCCCTTCCACGCTCATTAAAGAAAGTCAAAGTCGAGAGAAGTTGCGCCCTACATACCAAATGAGACTGGAAAGAGGAAGTCCAGCGCACTTTTCTTTGCTTGAGTTCGGTCGCATGGGTTTTAGTCTTTCTACTCGTCGACAGTTTGATGTTAAAAATGTCTGGTGTATTTCCAACATAAGTGTGCTTGAAAATAAAGAATAATATATGTACACTGTTAACATCTGAGGAATTATTCAAGTGCTCTGAAAGTACTGCTGCTTTTAAAAAGTGCTCTTATGCATCGCAAACTTTGCGCGCGAGAAGATCCGCTGTTACAAGGGCGAAGACAAACTCATTTTGACCCATTTCTCAGAAGTCATATCTGCCAGACAGAAGGCGTTGACAAAGACACGGCCGCCACACGAAGATACAACGCATAACTGACTAAGAAATGAAAGAATGTGCCTCTGATATTACTTTAATGCTGCAAGGCTCTATCCTTGCTTCAAAGACCTTGTTAAAAGTCAGAAAGAGGGAGCTTTAGGCAATGTCTGCGCACATAAATCTCTCCGTACTGGAGACATCCACACACACGGGGTCCAAAGACAACATGTTACATTCCAGGCCGTTTACAAGCAGTGGGAGAGGAGTAAGGAGCAATATATGGATGCTTTGGGGGATTAGCCCACTCCCCTTCTCGTTCCCTATTCGTTTCTGCCTCTTTTTTTTTTTTTTTTTTTTTTTTTTTTTAAACAGCGTGCCATTCCCAGCATGCACCGTTTAGTCTTGACTTCAAACTCTGAGATAATTCCATCCTTTTTATGTTTCCTAGTGTGGATTCAAAGGCTATGGAGACTCCCTCCTACACAGGTGTTTTGGTGGCCTCTTTATTGTTGTTGAGAATGAAATTTCAGGTTATCTATCTCTTGCGCTCAGTTAGCATACAGCGAGATGTAGTGTCCGGTGAACAGACACATCTGTAGTGTTGTTAATGAAAACAGGGTGTGAGACTTCTCTACCCACATGCGCACACACATACTTCCAGTCCCTGCCAGACCCGCAGCCCAGTGAAGCATGACAGGAAGAGAATGTCTGAAGTCTTGAACAGAAGACAAACAAAGACGATATTCACTTCTTAGACTGCATGTGCATATTAATTTCTTAGTTGATTTAATGATTTAAAAACATGTAATGATGCATTCTTGTATTATTAATTTGTTATTATTCTTTTATAATGTACTGCTGGAAATGTATTTATGCATGTTTATTTCCAGCGGTATTTTCTTATGAAAAGTAATCCAAAAATAATATGCTTTAAGTTATAATAATTTATTTTTTCTCTTAAACTAATGTTATCACTTGTTATCTACTTGTATTCGCTTGTATTTACAGGTGAAGGTAACTGAGCATCAATCAATCAATCAATCAATCAATCAATCAATCAATCAATCAATCAATCAATCAATCAACCAATCAATCAATCAATTAATATTTTGTTAAAGAATTTTGATGTATAATATTTCTGTTCAAAATCGATCAATCAATCAATCAATCAATCAATCAATCAATCAATCAATATTTTGCTAAAGAATTTTGATGTATAATATTTCTGTTCAAAATCAATCAATCAATCAATCAATCAATCAGTCAATCAATCAGTCAATCAATCAATCAGACAGGTGCATCCCAGGTAACCCAGTAAAAAATTCCAACATAAGCAATATATTATTTCCTCTTACACAGTTATCACCCGTAATTGCTGTCAGAAGGCACTTCTTTCTATTCATTTAAATGTGTCAAGTGTTTCCAAATGGGATCTAGGGGCGGAGCCTAGCAAAGGATAAATCAGCAGTCTTCCTTTATATCAAACAGAAGTGCATTTTAAAGTTTTCCGGAATACTCTGCCCAATGTAGGAGGTCTGTGCAGAAACGTACAGAAAATATAAAATCTACAAACATATTTATTACTCCGCTTAAATGCACAGCTGCAGCGACTCCAGAATACGCTGCTTTCCAGGGAAGTTTTTTTTTTTTCCCACAGATTGGCGGTTGGTGTGTCAGCAGGTTGTCCTGCGTTGAAGACAGATGAAGGGGGGTCGACAGCAGCAGTCGTTACTGGACACGCTCCAAGGACAGGGCCTAGACGCACTATAGTAAACTGTGCAACCAGCAAAATAAGCAGCGGGGGATGACTGTGTAAATGCAGTCGGTCGAGTGATAACAAACAGAGGAATCCTCCGACCGCTGGTGGACAGAAACATGTGGCGACTCCTTTGGGCATTTATTCAAGCACTGAATACAAGTGGCCATTGCTGGAGGGACTCTGTTACGGTGTTTTATTTTAACTTTCATTTTCAGATCATAAATTGGACGTTTTTCTCACAAAATGTCGATTAGAAATCATGTGTCATATCAGTAGTCTGTTTGACTACATTTGACCATATTGCGCCTCGTGTTTTTGCCGCTAAACAATGTGCGCCAACTCTCAAAGTCAACTCTGAGCAGACACTGTTTTGAGTTATCCAGAGCTGTTTGACTTCACAAATTCAAAAATATAATTGTAATATTAAATATTACATAACAATATCTACACCAATGCTCATGCACAATATGCAGCTGATTCAGTTGTTGCCTAGCAACATAAAAAACACTGCACTCTTGTCAACAAAAAAGATGCACCTTGCATTCTCAGGATGGAAAAGTGCATTTGGTGTGATCGGCCCCTTAGGGTTAAGGTTAAATGTGCTGAATTGACCTGTAGAAACAACTGTTCTTAACATTTTGGACCCCCATTTACATCATTCTGTTATTGTTTGGACTGATGCGAACACATCTTAAATGGAATGTAAAAGGGGCTCATTCATCTTCTGAACCTCAGGATCTTCAACGTTTTCAAGACATGCCTGTAACCCACTGCACCCATCCTGTTCTGAGCCGGGATCAAACCAGCGATTATTTGTATTGGAGTTGGTTGCTCTAACAAGAAGGCTAAAGACAATGGCCTCTAGCGTCTGTCACTGGAGCACCTTTAGAAGTCAGAGGAGTGAGGTTTACCTGCATAGCACTTTGCTAGCTGGCCTTCATTGCATTTACCCCTCTAAACCTCACTCCAATCCCGGATGAGCCCCCACATGTAACCCGTCGGTCCTACTTTACCCAACCTGGTCTGAGCTGGAATCGAACCAGCGATTCTTTGTATGAGACTTGGTTGTTCTAACAAGGAGGCTAAATACCATGGCATCTAACATCTGTCGCTAGAGCACCTTTTGAGGTCAGAGGAGAGAGGTTTACCTGCATAGCACTTTTTATAGCTGTCCTCCATTATATACCATTTTTGTAGGTTGATGATGCCAGAGTAGACACCATGCATAGCCATAACAAATGTATGTGTTTTAAAACAATAAAACTCATTGGTGTAAATGCCACACTCTTCAAATCTGCCAAGACTTGGTTATGTTCCTGCATAGACTCTACTGAAACCAAAAATATAGGGGGGAAATCGTTAGAAATGTCTGCTTTGCACTTTTCTTCATTTGTATAAAGAAATTTGAGGCCTTACGTGTGGCTTGCCATGTTAGCAAGCTGGCTCTTTGAATTTACGTCTCGCAGATTGGTTTGATTCGCAGAACAAGTGCCCATGAAAACCTGCCGGTCAAAATGTCAGTGAAAATAGCGTTAAGAAAACAATACACGGATAACTATTTGCTCAGATTTGCTGAAGCATTGGTCTCTGGAGGAAGCCACAGGATGTACAGTATCGTATGAACGGCTCGCTCCTCTCCTTCTGTGTGTGGCCTGTGGGCAGCGCGGAAAAGCTGCCAGAGACCAAAATCTTTTGGAATTTTGAAAGCTTGTACATGGGAAATGGAATCAAAATGTTTCTTTACTCATTTTGCTACTCGTATTAAAGCCAACTCACACTGCTGGCAGCGGCGTACAGTCTCAATCATTCTTAAAACAATTTTCCCAAAATAAGTCTGGCTTATGTTAAGAGAAGAAGAAAAAAAAGGAAAATAGACTTGATTTCCAAATGAAATCCATGCCATCGTATTGGGCTGGAACCACCGCCTACACACCCAAATGGTTGAGAAAGCAGGGGCTTTTTTTTTTTTGGTCAAGTTCAAGAGCCGTCTGATTCTCAAGGTATGAATCGTTTTGAATTTAGACTGTTGTTGCTTTGGTGATTTCCCACAATGTAAACTATGCATTCTTGGTCTGTGCTTCAAAGAAGAAAAAAAAGGTCATTGCGAGGCACCAGCAGATACGGACATGTTCTAAGCCTCCTCCTCCTCCTGGAGCCGAGCGGTTTAACGTGGATCCAGTAGGATAGTATCTTATCTCTGACTCAGATGGCATGAGAGCGATGGAATAAACAAGACATGAGCTTGACATGTTGTGGCAGGGAGCCATGTAGGTCTCAGAACACGTATGAAAGGTCCAACTGTAACAGAAAAACAGTCAAGTCTTAGATATTTCCACATGCACTTGTGCTTAATCAGAACACTCACATCATATAGATCAAATTATAGGTTTAAAAAGTTTGTAGGAAATAAACATCTTCATAAAGAGATCCAAATAAAAAAATTTTTTTTGCCTTTTTTAAAAAAAAATTTTTACACTTTAAGTGACAAATTTAATATGAAATGTTTATATATATATATATATATATACACTGGCGATCAAAATTAGAGAACAATTTATAAATAATAGAACAATTCTGAAATAATGTCATCTTCACTGCTCAACCGTTGAAGGAGTTTTTGTCCCGTCTATACCATGCTACCAGAACACCTTTTCCACAAAAGAACTAAGGCATTTCAACAAAAAACATTATTTTGCAAAAAACACACTGATCAAAATTAGAGAACAACAATGACTGTAGCATGGAAAAAGATTACAGCAAATTTTTCTGAAGGTTACAACAGTCAGCAATTAGTAGGAAGTGTACAGGCCTCTGCTTTGAATGACTTCAGCACATCTGCGGCCACAGGACAGCACTAGTCTCTCACACTGCTCTGGTGTGATTTTGGTCCACTCTTCTTCCAGTCTCCTCCACAGTTCAGTGACTGAAGTGGGTTTCTTGGCCATAACTTTGTCGCCAAGGATTTTCCAGAGGTTTCCTATTGGGTTGAGATCAGGACTCTGGGCAGGCCATGTCATTATTTTAATGTTTTCAGTTTCAAGGAACTGCTTTACCCGTTTTGCTGTGTCACATGGAGCATTGTCCTGCATGAATACTGCGGGCTGATTGGGTGATGAACGTAGGGAAGGAACCATATGTTGTTGAAGAAGGTTCTGATAAACATTTGCATTCACTCTGCCATGTAGCTGTATAAGAGGCCCAACTCCTGCTGCAGAAAACATACCACAAACCATGACACTTCCTCCTCCACTTTTCACTGACTTCTTTACACACTTTGGGTTCAGTCTTTCTCCAGTTTTTCGCCGAACATAATGTTTCTCATCGGACCCAAATAAATTAAACTTTCTTTCATCACTGAAGTGAACTTTTGACCAGTTCTCCTCTGTCCACACAACATGCTCCTCAGCAAAGCTTAGTCTAGCCTTTTGATTCTTCCTGCTAATGAGAGGTTAGGCCACTGCAGAGTGGGTTTTCAGTCCAAATGCTCTTAAACGTCGAGACACTGTATGACAAGATAGATATTTACCCTGTTCAGCGCTGAACTGGTGAGCAATTCCAGCTGCAGTGTGGAAACGATTGGCCATTGAGATCCTCCACAGTATCCTGTCCTCTCTTGTATTTGTCTTCCGTGGACGACCAGCCTTCTTGGGGGACTTGAATGAGTTTGTGATGATGTAAAGATTCAATATTCTTGAAATAACAGATTTGGAACGACCAGCTTGTCTTGCTATGGCTGATAGGGTCATCCCTTTGGCTTTCATCTGGACAATCTGCTGCCGGAGGCGTTCAGTCACTTTAGAACGGCCCACCATCTTGTAGAGTCAGTGAAACTGAAAGTTAGGCTGCCAGTTAAACAGGGGTTGACAGATAAACGGGGAAATTAGCACCAGGTGCCAGATTAACATCAATAACTGGGAGGTATCTGAAAGTGTTCTCTAATTTTGATCAGAGTGTTTTCTGCAAAATAATGTTTTTTCAAGAAATGCCTTCGTTTTTTGTGGAAAAGGTGTTCTGGTAGCATGGTATAGACGGGACAAAAACTCCTTCAACTGTTGAGCAGTGAAGATGACGTTATTTCAGAATTGTTCAATTATTTATAAATTGTTCTCTAATTTTGATCGCCAGTGTATATATATATATATATATATATATATATATATATATATATATATATATATATATATATATATATATATATATATATATATATATATATATATATATATATACATATATATATATATATATATATATATATATATATATATATATATACATATATATACATATATATATATATATATACATATATATATATATATATATATATATATATATATATATATACATATATATACATATATATATATATATATATACATATATATATATATATATATATATATATATATATATATATATATATATATATATATATATATATATATATATGTATATATATGTATATATATATATATATATATTTTTTTTTTTTTTTTTTTAATCAGCAAGGATGCATTTATTTGACCAATATTAAAAATAAGTAGAAACAGTGGGAAAAAAAATATAATAAATTGTGATTTTAAGCTTTCTATTCATTAAACAAATTGGAGAAAATTTCTTAATATATTTTAAAATAACTACAATAAATAACTAAAATAGCAAGAATTTTCATAGTTAAAAACAGTTAAAAAATAATTAAATCTTAAATTAATTTAAATGAACTAAAACTAAAAATTTAAATCTCATTATCACTATTTGCTAGCAAGATTGTTTGAAATGTTAAGAAATCTGCAACCATTAACTTAGGAGTAAAAGCAAATAATATGGAAGCCAGTGGTCAGTGCCTAATTTGTAAATGAATAATTTCAGGAACAAAACCAGGAAATAAAAGTTACCTTGACTTAAGTAAAAATTTACTAAGCAGTTATAGCGGAAAAAAAATAAAATAAAAAAAAAGAGCTGTTGGCCTCACTAACACCACTTCCGGCAGCAACCCAGCTTTTTCATGTGGTCTCCCATCCAGGTACTGACTGGGCACATCCCTGCTTAGCTTCAGTGGGTGACCATGTAAGAGTTGCAGAGAGCTAGCTGCCAGCCATGGACACCATGGATAAAAGAAAACATCCCTGTTCAGTTCACTTCACTATTATGTGCCAAGCGAAAATGACTCACTCTGTCTAATCTTCAAGAAGAGCCCACAGTTACCTCTTCATGTCTGGTTGACTTGACTTTGTTTCGGTCTCCCACTGTCCTGATCCAGGGGCACAGTTTCATCTTCTCGAGATCTCTTTTGATCAGGCTCATATCCGATTTACTCAGGGTTTTAAAAATATAATAAATGCTTGACTGTCTCTGGCATTTTGAAAATACTAATATAATTTAGGTAGGACACTATGCCCTTATTTGTTTTCGCTGCTCACTGCACACGAAACAATAATCGCCAACCAATGAGAGTGATTGTAAACATAAGAAAGCTGATTGGTTGAAAGTGACTACCTTTATGTTTTCACGCACACACAATCCAAACAGCTTTGCTTACTGTTTTTCATGCAGGTATCTACCACGCACAAGTTAATGCTGGATCAATTAAAATACCAGAACGCAAAACAAGAATACGTGACATTTCCCGATCAAGATCTGGCACAATTTAAGCACTGGCCACAGGCTTCCAACATTTTTTAAAATAACTTGTGTTCAGCACAAAAAAGAAACAGATTTTTGACAAGTGAAAGTTTGGCATAATTATGTGAAGATTGTCAGTTTTGACTGAACCATCCCTTTAAAAATGCACTTAAATGCACTCTTGGTGTGAGCATAAAAGATTGAAAAACACATTTAGAGAACTTTGTGATGCCAAAAACTTTGTATATCTATTTATTAGTTTTTGCACTGCCACATTTAACATTTTAAGCCTACAAAAGTAAACATTAAAAGTGTTTATTTTGGACTGTATTTATATTGCATAGGAGATCATAAACAATACGACTTTTCCCCTTTGAGTCCCTCCTTGTGTTTCACTAACATTCGGTAAATTCGTTATGTGTATTCATTAGCGGTACAGTGGTGTTTGGGACACAGCCAGTTAGCAGTCTGCTCCAGGTAACGTTTTCTTCTGTCGAGGGAGTCTCGCCCCTGCTGGCAGCGACATGGAGGCGTCTCGAGCCAGAGGGAGCTGTGCACTTCTGCCAAAAGCAGGAGGGGAAGAAAAAAAAACGAACACAGTTTCTCCCACAAAACCCACCACTTCACAGCATAAACATCATTGCCTTTGTAATACCATTGTTTGCACAACCACAGAATAGTTAAATGGATTGAGAGCAATGTTGACTGAGACTTTGCCACTGACAGGCTGAATTGTAGTGTTGGGCCAGTGTGTAAATATGTTCTCTCTTATCAAATCTAAGCAGTCAGTGAATACAGACCAGGCCTCCATTGTGTCATCGCTTATAGATATCATCCAAAAGTGTTATGATTTGCCCTTCACTCTGGTGATAGATTTCTATGGGAATTTTTTTACAAAGTATGTTCCAGAGATTTTCCTTCTTTACAGTTGAAGTCAGAATTATTAACTTGTTAATATTATTTTTATCTCCAATTTCTGTTTAACAGAAGGATTTCTTTCAACACATTTCTACACATAATAATTTTAATAACTCATTTCTAATGACTGATTTCCTTTATCTTTGCCGTGATGAAGGTAAATAATATTTTACTAGTTATTTTTCAGGATGCTGGTATTCAGCTTAAAGTGCAATTTAAAGGCTTAACTAGGTTAATTAGGTTAATCAGGCAAGCTAGGGTAATTAGGCAGGTTATTGTATAACAATAGTTTGTTCTGTAGACAATCGAAAATAATATTGCTTAAGGGGCTAATAATATCGACTTTAAAGGGTCACAAACATCTAAATGCATGTTGAAAGTCCACCATGGAGACTGGATGTCTGTACCGGTGGGTACAAAGTGATGTCATTGAGTTTTCAGCACGTCTGTTCAACAATTTATGAGAAAGACTTGGTTTGAACCAATCAGCTCGCTCTATTGTGAACGAGATGCAACTTCATTATTATACATGATATAGCTTCGTTTTCACCTGTTACAGTGTTCAGAGAGACGCCACATTATGTTGCCAATCGTAATTCAAACAAGTAGTAGAAGAATTGTTCGAAGACATGGGTCTTCAGTGTTGCGTTTATAAATGTGCCGCAACGAAGGTTGTGTTTTCATTTTCCTTGATGAGAGCATAGCTTGGGTGTGGACCAACATGTGTGGATTACAGTGGTCTGCTAACATGCGAAAAAATATGTTTATAAGGAAAAAATTTGACCTGAGAGCATTTCGAATCTGGAAAGGTGAAATCCAGATTTGCTGCTCGTCTTGTTTTAAAAAAAAAAAGCAGTTCCAGTTGGTGTTGGTTGTCCTGTCTCTACAGATTTGGTAAGTGTGTCAATGTTTTTTGTTTATGTTTATTTAGATGGCAAAGTTAGTTAGTATCGTCAACAGTACTCTTTCAGTTTTTAAAGACATACCTTAGTCAAAATGATATAGTTATTAAGTTTACAGTAATATCACTACAATATTATGGACTGAACATCTTCCACTTCCACACAGCTCTCAGATCTGTTGTAAATGCTGCTCTCCGATTTACTGTCTATCTCCCCTGTGTCTGCGTCTGTGTTGCCACTGTAGTGAACGTAACGAAACTCCCATTTTTAATGCAAACCCTTCCCTCTCTCTCTACTCGAAACTCCCACCTATACAAAGCTGGACTCACCCACTTTCCTAACTTTTTTCAAACTAGAGGTGTGAAAACACCCTGCTGAGACAGGGGGGTTTCATGGTTCTTTAATTTGTTTAAAAATTAAAACTGGGTTTATTCTAGCTAAAATAAAACAAATAAGGCTTTCTCCAGAAGAAAAAATATTATAGGAAATACTGTAAAAAAAAATCCTTTCCTCTGTTAAACATAATTTGGGAAATATTTTATATAGAAAAAATATGTAGATAAATATAGTTTTTCAGATTTATTTCCATTTCTGCTTATTTGTTTATATTTTTATTGAATTTGTTTACTTTATTTATATATATTTTGCATCTACTTTGACCGATCACCTTTATAATTTTCATTGCTAACCGCAGACACTTCGACAACTTTTTTTTTGTCTGTGTTTTAAGGAGTTTCATTCCCAGCAGTTTTCTGTATGTTATCAGATGCTTTTTTTGGTCCCGCATGGAAAAAAAAAGCATCAGAGTAAAGCAAGTCTGACTTCTGTTTTTGCAGGTGGGTTCATGCTAACTGTGGAAATGGAGCCTGCGTATCCCCCCTAAATAGCCCTTGTGTTCTGGTGTGTTTGTGTAGCCCACTACTGACAGCTCAGGAGACTCTGAGGTGGGAGCTTGTCAAATGCTCAGAGACAGTGTAATTGGCAAATAACTGCTAATGATAATGTGCTTAAATAGAGAGAGAGTACTCTGTGTGACGCTACCTGGTTCCGTCCACACAAGCTGGATTTATATGCGTGTTTATCTAGCTGTCATGTCTACTTTCATTCTGTACTTTCATTCTCCTATACATTATTTCAGTTTTTTTTCTCCATCTTTTTTGTCTTTCTTGCTTTTCTTCAATTCAACCATAAATCAAACTTTTTTGGTTCTTTCTGTCCATCATTCATCCCTTTTTTTTTGTTTTTCTTTTTTGCCCCATTCACACCGGGCGTCAGCTTCAACACTTCCCAAGGCATTGCCGTCGGCGCCACTTCAGAGATCGTCGCTTCCATCCATCCATCATCCATCCAGTGTTCCATCCATCCATCATAAGTTCTTTTATTTGTTCCATCCATCTATGCATCCATCCATCCATCCATCCTTAGTTCATTTGTTCTTTCATTCGTTCCATTCATCCATTATCCATCCATCCATCCAGTTTTCCATCCATCCATCATTAGTTTTTTCATTTGTTCTATCCATACATCCATCCACCCATCCATCCCTTCTTCTTCCATACATCATTCATTCATTTTTATTTGTTCCATCCATCAATCCATCCATCCAGTTTTTCATCCATTCATCATTAGTTCTTTTATTTGTTCCATCCACCCATCCATCCGTCCATTCTTCTTCCATCCATAATTGTTCATTTTTATTTGTTCCATTTATCCATCCATCCATCCATCTAGTGTCCCATCCATCTATCATCTATAATTTGTTCCACTCATCCATTCATCCATCCTTACATTCAATCCATTCATTCATCCATCCATCCATCCATCCAGTGTTCTATCCATCCTTCCATCATTAGTTCTTTCATTTGTCCCATCCATCAATCTAGTGTTCAATCCATCCATCCATTGTTCGTTGTTTTGTTTTTTTGTTTTGTTTCTTTTCGTTCCATTCATCCATCCATCCATCCAGTGTTCCATCCATCCATCATTAGTTCTTTCATTTGTTCCATCTATACATGCATCGATCCAACTAGTGTTCCATCCATCCTTCCATCCATCATTCATTCATGCTTTTATTTGTTCCATCCATCCATCCATCCATCCATCCATCCATCCATCCATCCATCCATCCATTGTTTCTACTCATCTATTCATCCATCATTCTTACTTTCATTCAATCATTCCATCCATCCATCCATCCATCCATCGTTCATTCTTTCATTCCGTCCATCCAGCCCGCCATTGTTCTTTTATTGCTTCAATCCATCCTACCATCCATTGTTCATTTTATTCATCCATTCATCATTCTTTAATTCCATCCATCCATCATTCTTTCATTCTTTCCATTTATCCATCATCTTTTGTTCTTTTCATCCATCATCTATCATTCTTTTTTTCATTTTATTTACATCCATCCCTCCATATCTGTCTGCTTGTCTGTCCATCTTTTGTTATTTCCATGATACTCTTGTAGCCATGTCATGTCAGCTTACTGAACCTCTTTAACAGAGCAGAATCCAAACACAGATCCATCTGATCCCCATCCATGGATCACTTTGTGGATGCGAATACATCTGTGCCGCATGTGTATCTTCATCAAGGCTGTGGCAACTGTTAAACTTCAATGCGCTTTGAGATTACTTTGCAAAGTAGAGCTGCTTTTTAATCAAATTTCTCGGCAAAGCCTGGTTCTGTTTTACGCCACCGTTTCTATCGCGACAGGAGTTGGAAAACCAGATGTTTATTTTGTGTGCGTGGATGTGCTACCCTAATTGCCGTCTCTGTTTGCATTTGTAAACATGCGTTTGTATTTAATTCCCTCAGCAGGACCTGAAGAAAAAAAATTGAGGAATGTTTTTGTTCAATAAGATTCAATACAACATCGTACTGCAAATATCATTTTTCAAAGTACTTTTTTTGCATCTTCCACAGAAGATAGAAGAGTTTAGAACGACATGATCCCGAGTAAATGATCATTTCTGGATGAACTAACTAGTTATGATACAAAAGACGAATAAACACACCCTCCTCAGCAAACTCCAAATTAAAAACAGAAACATTATGAGGCGGTTTGATTACGGCCTAAATATCTTTGTAAGAGAAAACTTCTGGCAGTCATTTAGTTTTTTGGCCTAGTGACAAACTTATTCGGAACAAAAGCTTCATCAAAGATGAATGCGAAATTTAGGCTCCATGTTTTAAGATGCATTAAAAAAATATTGATACTCAAATCTGCAGTCTGGAGGCAGTGATTGGGATTCCGGTAAATCATCTAGTGTTGCATTTTGCGGTTCATATACTGTAGAATAGGCAGACCTAAGAAAGTTCCATTTGTACCTTACAAGCTGAGGGCACAGCTTTCTATCCCTTATTCTGTCGTCCGTCAATAGTGTAATTTTACCTGTCAGTAATTATCAAATTAAGGTGTCTAAAGTGACACCGCTCTCTATTATGTGTTAATGACCTGCCTCTTAGCTCAGACAGAGTGTATTGTATTGCTCTTCTTGGCTGTCAGGCTGTGACCAGTCAGCCACAGTGGCTCTTAGTCTCCGCTTGTTTTAAAAATTCACAACACATATCTTGTCGTCTTCTCTTTCTTTGCCTCAGGCTAATTGCTGACAATTATCAATCCTAATTTGGCTCCATCTTCGTTTCTATGACCACAAGTAACGAGAAGGGACTAATTCAGACAGGTTAGTATTCTTGAGGGGGCACAAACTTTAAGAAGTTAAAGAAACTAACTTGTGCATGAAGATGTTCTGATGGTCATGATTTCGATCACGTCTCTGACGGTTATGATGGTTATGACTTTTTTATGTAGGGTTTGACTGTGGAATAAAATTTAATTATCATTTATAGATTCATATTTGATTGAACATTATACGAGAGGATGTCATGCAAACCTGCAACAGATGACTGGCCAAACAAATTAAATAAATTGACATGTGTTTTTGTATATAAAGCCTAATTGTTGGTTCCAACCCAGGCTCATTCTGAAAACGTACCTCTACAGATGTTTCTGGAGTCCGCGAAATACGTCCCGGATCCACCAGAAGCCGCGGTGTACGCTTTTTGAGATCCTAAATTTCCCTCGTAAGTGCCATTTGTGCCTGCTGTTCTCGCGTAAATCAACCAGAGACGACTGTTCTGAAACCGCTCTCAACCGGACTCGAACCCCGTCATCGTACTCAACTCCTCTCTGTGTCTCAATTCCACCGACATACATGTTGCGCTAGTGGGACAAACTGGTTGCAGCCGGAATGCTGTCTATACGAAGGTAAGCGGTCATCTGGTAAGCGCGAGAAGGAACGGCGTCACACCGCCCCATTTCATTCATTTAAAAAAAATGAAATGCCGCCATACGTACCTCTGGTTACGTAATTTGCGGTCTCCAGAAACGTTTGTAGGGCTACGTTTTCAGAATGAGCCTGTGTTGGTTCGATCATTAGCTTTTTTCATTGTGGTTTTCTAAGCAGTTTAACTTTTCAGATTTTAAAAATGTAATAGTAGTAGTAGTAATAATAATAATAATAATAATAATAATAATAATAATAATAAAGTAATAGCAAGTTTTTGTACCTGCATTTAAACAATGAGCAATTCCGTGCAAATGTCAACTGTGCCATGAAAAAAAATTTAGTTTTCAACAAAGTAGCGGAAAACTTTGCATGTTGTTTGTGTAGTAAACATATTGATACTCAAAAATGTCTGTAGCAGCATTTTCAAGTCACACAAATGCCAATTTCACATCTGTTACATCCAAAACTGACAGATGTCACATCCATAACCAAGCTTTTTCCTCATAATTGCAAAAATGTAAAATAAAAACAAAGCGTATTTGCTCTATAGGGAGCCAACTGTTATCTTGTGAATTATTATATTTCTTTTGGGTTTATTCACTGATTTTCTACAAAGTTACATCCGTAACTTATGTTCATTTTCCTCAAATAAGACAGATGTACAGTTTACAGATTGAATTTTTTTTTTATCCTTTAACTCTGTGGTTAGTTACTTTGGAAAATCTAAGCAGATGACATATACATTCTTTGTGGAGTTATGTTTCAAGTTTTTACTGCAGTTGTCACATCTATAACACTGGAATTGCTCACATATATACATTTCTACTTTTGTTTTTCCTCTCAGTTAGTCGTTTATTTTTAATAATTAGCATTTATAAGGGGCGACACAGTGGCACAGTGGGTAGCGCTGTCGCCTCACTGCAAGAAGGTCGCTGGTTCAAGCCGCGGCTGGGTCAGTTGGCATTTCTGTGTGGAGTTTGCATGTTCTCTCCATGTTCACAAGGGTTTCCTCTTGGTGCTCCGGTTTCCCTCACAGTCCAAAGATGTGCTGTAGGTGAATTGGGTAAGCTAAATTGTTCGTAGTGTATGTGTGTATTTCCTGGTCCTCCAGATTGAGGGTTGAGCATTGGGCTAACAGCCCACCTCATAAAAAACTAGATGTAAGAAGCACCAATATGGTGTGGCTAAATATCAACTTAGATATAAATGGCCCTGGGAGTAAGTAAGTAATTAGCATGTAATTGTTGTATTTCTGTCCGGTTTTTTTTTTTTTCAACCTTGTAGGTCATAGAAAATGTGAATAAGTGTATTATCTGAAAATAAAAACGTGTCTTAGGGAGTCTTAAAGGGTTAGTTCACCCAAAAATGCAAATGTACTAAACCTCAAGTGGTTATAAGCCTTTTCTTCTTCTGTTGAACATAAAAGAAGATTTTTGAAGAAAGCTGAAAATATTTACTTCTATAGTAGGAAAAAACAAATACTATGAAAGTCAATGAATTTGAATATTTCTTCAAAATATCTTCTTTAGGGTTTAACAGAATAAAGAAGCTCAATCAGGTTTTGAATAAGTAACGGGAGAGTAAATGATGACCGTTTCTTTCTTGAGATTTTTTTTTGTCTTGTTTCTAGTCCAAATATCTAAAAATTCTTCAATCAAGAAGCATTTTCTAAACTAGCAAAACATATTGTCTTGTTTTAGGAAAAAATATGTCAAAATGAAACGTTTGATAGCACTCTGTTAGATGAGAAGATATATAGAAGGTCTAACCATTGACCACTGGCTGAAATATTTGACACATTACATTGCACTGGATAGAATTACCTACAGTATAAGGGGCAAATTAAAGGACTACCATCAAATTTGGGATCGGTTTATACAGTTTCTTGAACAAAACCACACATTGACACAAGCAAATACCTCTCACTCTGTTGATTAATTGATTGGTAAGTGTACATATGTGTGTTTTTGTATGTGGAATACAGTATATGGCTTTATTTGCCCACGCAAAGCAATATTTTTACTTGTTTAGCTGAATTTGGATGCTTTGGAGGAGTGAGGGGGAGAGTTAAAATGTAAAAAAAAAAGCATTATTTCATGTTAAAAGAAATAATATGTCAAAATTAGGCTAGTTTTTCCTTAAAACAAGCAAACTAATCTGCCAAAAATAATCTTATGTAAAAAGTAAAACAAGATATTTTGTTTATTTACCCCATTGGCAGATTATTTAGAACATTTTAAGGAAAAACATACTTAATTTTGGCATATTATTTCTTAAAACAAGACAATATTTTTGCTTGTCTAGAAAAATGATTGTTGAATCAATAATTGTTCTATATTTGGACTAGAAACAAGACTTCCAATCACTTTAATAGTGACTTACAGTTTTCCTACAATCATTACACAAGCACATTTTGACTGCAGAATAGCATGATTGACTTTATTTCCACGAATCGTCTGGTAGTTTTGTGTGGTGAAACAAGACCAGGACATGTTACGACTGTAACCACTGCATTAGTAGAAGCACAAACTGTCTTAATGCAGTAAATTACAGCTCCGGCAGAGTGGAGTTTTGGCATGTCCCCCTGCCCCCCATCCTCCCCCGTCCCGTATTTACCACCACAGGCTCCATCTTCAAACAATTGGCGCTTTGCCCGCTTTGTCTCTGTCCTAGTTAGCACCGTGTGCCATTGAGCCGTGAGGTCAGTCGCTGGCACTTTTCAGTAAAGTGTTGGAGGGCTGTCTCGGACCCCTCTGAAGTGTTTACCTAGACCCCCTTTCTTGTGCTCCAGGCCACAGTAAGATAAATATTGGGCTGTGTGGAGAGCTCTCTGAGAGGCAGACAGAGGCAAGCTTCTGCTCGTCCCACAATATTTACAAGAGCTCTAAGAGGAGTTAAACGAGTGTGCGAACAAAACCCACTGACTCGCAGTTGACTTTTGTCGCGACGTTAAACACACAATGATGTTTTCAACTTTCCGCTTTGATATTAAACACCACTAAAAAGGGTCTCCGGAGTTTGCGTAAAAAATTAGGGCAAGTGTGCTGTGGATTGATTTATAAAATGTTTAAGTTGTTCATGTTTTCTGCATTTTGGCATAGTTAAATTAGTAAATAAAATATTCATATTGATTATGTATAAAATGTTTAATGTTGAGCTTTAACTTAATATAATTAAATAGCAATGTTTTAGGTCAACATTTCAAATCAAAAACAATCAAACAGATTTTTAATTAATTACATTTTTAAATTAAATACAAAATATTTTTATTACAATTTTATTTCTAGATTTTATTTTAGTTTTATTTATTTATTTATTTATTTATTTATTTATTTATTTATTTATTATTTAAATTTTTATTGTTTATGGCGATGCAGTGGCGCAGTAGGTAGTGCTGTCACCTGACAGCAAGAAGGTCGCTGGTTCAAGCCTCGGCTGGGTCAGTTGGCGTTTCTGTGTGGAGTTTGCATGTTTTCCCTGCGGTTGCGTGGGTTTCTTCCGGGTGCTCCGGTCCAAAGACATCGGTACAGGTGAATTGGGAAGGCTAAATTGTCCGTAATGTATGAGTGTGAGTGAGTGTGTATGAAAGCTGCGTACATGTGCTGGATAGGTTGGCGGTTCATATCCACTGTGGCCACCCCGGATTAATAAAGGGACTAAGCCGAAAAGAAAATGAATGAATGTATTTTATTTTATTTTTATTTTGTTTTTAATTTAATTTGAATATTTTTTTATTTTTGTATTTTATTTTACTTTTTGTTTTTGTTATTTTTATATTCAATTTTTTTTAATTTAATTTAACTTTTGTTTTTATCATTTTATTTTTAATATTATTATTTTTTTAATGAAATTATATTATATAATTATATTTTTAGTATTATTTATTTTACTTTTGTTTTTATTGTTTTATTTGTATTCTATTATATTTAATTTTATTATTTTTTATTCTTTATTTTTATTTTGGTTTTGTTTTTTGTTTAATTTTGTTTTTATTCGTTTATAATTTATATATATATATATATATATATATATATATATATATATATATATATATATATATATATATATATATATATATATATATATACATACATTTTATTTATTGTTTTATTTGTATTTTACTGTTTTGTTTTTTTATTTATTTTTATTATTTTTGTTCTTTGTTTTTATTTAATTTTTTTACTTTTGTTTTGTGTTATTTTTATTTATTTATTTATTTTTTGTTTTTATTATTTTTTTATTATTTGTAATTATTAATTTTTATTATTTTATTTTATTTTATTTATTTTATTTTGAAAATCAATATATAGGCATAACACTGCCCCACACAGTAGCAAAAAAACATACCCTATGTTTGTCCTGGCTAATATTAATGGTCCTTCATAATGGTCCATCACTTTCATTAATTTGTCTTGTTTGCATTCTTTCATTTAGACTTGAATGAAAAGAGACAAATAAACTAACATTTGCCCACGTCTCCCCTCTCTGACCTCTCTACCAGTGTGGGTTGGAAAAAAAAAACCTACATGTGTAACTCACGGCCACTTGTTTATTTAGTTTTATGCTTTCATTGCCGCCAAGTAAACATTTCAGTTGCAGTCTGTCCGAAAAGTCCCGTGGCTTTAGGAGCATAGCAGATCGCATTCACATCAGATCTGCTCTTTAGTACCTCTTTACCTGGGTTCACCTCAGCAACCACCAAAACACACCATTAGCTTATTTACTGAGCCTGCAAAACAAACTGGATTTAATGCTGACACGTTTAAACATTCATTAAAACGAGTCTTTCTCTACATGATTATTAACGTAAAGCTCGTACCAACTGCTTAAATTACACGTTCAGCATCCAAAACATCTTGCTCGGGTCGGGAGAAACCAACTGGAAAAATAGGTCTTGCAGGAAAAGGCCCTGAGTAAACATTTCGAGCACTAAAAGTAGTAAACAGGTGGGCCCCCGAATTGGGAACAATGGTGGGAAAAGCATGACTTGACTGAAAGGTTTCCACAAGAAAGGGCAAACTCTCTGTGAAGCGCGGTGATTTATGGGCACCAGGCGGCACGGCACAAAGAGACATGTAGCTTCTTTAAGTCTTACTCATCACCCAAAACAGCCTAAAAACTACAGGTCCTGCTGAGCTTCAGCCCTGGTTTTACCACTGTATGTCATGAATGGTTTTTCCTTACCATGGCAAAGATTTTTGGGAAGTAGAGCCAAGCAGTATGACGTTTTCTTTATTTAAAATCTGCTTCTAGGAGTGTGTTATATAATAAAATATTAAATTATATATATATATATATATATATATATATATATATATATATATATATATATATATATATATATATATATATATATATATATATATATATATATATATATATATATATATATATATATATATATATTCTAATATAACAACATGTAATATAACAGGCAACACAGTGGCGCAGTAGTGCTGTCGCCTCACAGCAAGAAGGTCGCTGGTTCGAGCCTTGGCTGGGTCAGTTGGCAATTCTGTGTGGAGTTTGCATGTTCTCCCTGCGTTCGTATGGGTTTCCCCCACAGTCCAAAGACATGCGGTACAGGTGAATTGGGTAAGCTAAATTGTCTGTAGTGTGTGTGTGTGTGTGGATGTTTCCCAGAGATGGGTTGCGGCGGGAAGGGCATCTGCTGCGTAAAACGTGCTGGATAAGTTGGCGGTTCATTCCGGTGTGGCGACCCCGGATTAATAAAGGGACTAAGCCGAAAAGAAAATGAATGAATGAACATATGATATAATATAGTATAGTATAATAACATAATACAATACAACATAACGTAACGTAACAACATAACATATAACATAACATAACATAACATAACATAACATAACATAACATAACATAACATAACATAACATAACATAACATAATGCTGGACATCCAAAATAAAAGTTTGTTTTGACATAATATATGTGTGCGTATTATATATATTTATTAGTTATATGGGATGCATACACACATACATAGAAACAAAACTATACGAAACAATTTTGTTGCATAGATATTTATATTTATATATAATTTTTGCCATATACACACATATATTTTATATCTAAATATAAATATAAATAAACATTTTCTCAAATCTATGCTTGCCTGTGTGTATTTACGTTATCCGCTTATTAAGTCAAGACGTATCAGTGACGTATAGAAAACTGTTTCCGGGTCTAAGCCGCTACTCATTTAAATTGAGAAAGTATTTGTTTATGAGCACTTTTTAGTCATATCACACATTAAAGTGAATTTTATATAAAATCATGGTGTACATTACAGTCTCTGGGTTTGCTGCATCACAAATTCCAAAATTTTAACAAATTATAAAAAATTCATCATTTTCTGGCTATCTGATATTAGGCATGGATATTACGTAGTATTTTGTCACTTTGTAAATGTTTATGATTACCATTTGTTGAGTCTCCCCATACAGTTTGATATAGCGCTTGGACCAGGAAGGCGCTTTATGTAACGTCACATTTAACAAGCGGATATATACATAATAGATAGATAAAAGATTTTCCGTATTAATATAATTATTTTATTATTATTATTATTTATTATTTTATTTTATTTTTTATTATTTTTTTATTTATATTTTTTACAGCCGTTAATATTCTGGCAGAAAATACGTTTATTATATTTTTTTCATGTGCATATGGAGTATTTGTTATTATCAAGCGGCAACCTAATGCTAATACGGAAATAACTAAAACTGCAATTCATCGAAATTCCGCTAGGCCTGGCTCCATAATAGAGCAAATTTCTATTGAGCTCACTGTTAAAATGGCCAGCTTTAAAGCAGAAAAAAAGGTGTTTACAGCCTGGTATGAACAAAGATTTTGGTTCATATAGCTAATATTACCTTTCATGACAACTGTGAGGGAGTGAATTTTTTTTTATAACTCATCCGTTTTGTTTATATTAAGTTATATTAAGTCTGCATAATTAAGGGCGTGGCCACTTGAGTGACAGCTAGGTCTCGCTGGTCGCCGTTACTTCACCTCAGCTGATTCCGGCTGATTAGCTGCTGAACTCTGCATATACATCGTATTTTAGTTTTGTTTTATATGGCTTTACACAGTGACTTGCTTTTTGGAATTATTTATTACAGTTATAAGATAATATGGCATGCTGTGTGCACTTTTTTGTGCTCACAAACCATTCACGTGGCCTCCAGTTCCCAGGTGGGTGAAATTATATACATGTCTACCATATCTAAATGTATTTGTTTTATTTAAGATCATATATCATTTATATTTTTCTTTAAAACCGTAAAGCACTCCAGAATCTGACAGATTGTGATTAGCTGTAGGCTACACAGTTGTCACACAGTTTTATGCTTGGATCTCATCAATAGCCTTGCATTTACTAACACAGACTATATTTGAAGTATTTGAAAGTAATTTGCATATTCCTCCTTTAGAAAAACGTCATAAGAACAATGTTTAGTGGCTCAGTGTGTTACAACAGTGTTTTTAAAAGACTAAACACTTTATTGGTATAGTATACAACCAAGCACATGTGGTCAGAACACAAACGAGTCGCAGGTAATAAAAGATTAAGTGTTTCTTCCAAAGAAAATCCTGGCTAAGCAGAATGCAAGCAGGTGTCTGTAGCTCCGCTCATGCTCCTCCTCTTTGCCTATATTTGCCCTCATTTAACTCACCCCTGGTTGGAGCGATGATGCGCAAACAAAATGGCGCATGTTGGCCACCCCCACTTGTAGCCTTCAGAAACCTATCGATGACGTCACGGATATTACGTCTATATTGTAGTCTATGGTTATTATACATTATTTATACACACTGTAAAACGGAATGTATAGTTGTCAACTTTTGAAGAGGATCAAATACGTTTTTCAAAAGTGTCCTAAGATAAGAATAGGTCTTATTCAATAGTTTTAGGACAACTGTGATGAAAGGTGATGATCCAACTATTATACAGGCAAGAGCATAGTACTTACATATGTACACAGTGTTCTTTAACCATGTTATACAGATGTGCTCGTACCATGCTTTAAAATTGTGCAGGTTGGTATGACCAAAACTTAAATCAAGACATGATAATTTGCTCACTACCTCTGATATACTTGATGTTCATCCAGAATTTGAGACTGCCATACACCCTCCTTCAAAAAGTTTTTGAATGGTGGTACAGGAGGAATGTGCCCCTTTTGTCTGGGTGAAAGCAGCTCTCATCATCCCATCCCCCCTTCCCTTCAATAATGGGAGGCCCTTAGTCCAGCCTGTTAGACTTTTTCCTGCACCCCTCCCCCGCTCAGGACTCTGTTGCTGTCCCGTAAATTGAGCTTTCCCTTTGGAGGCACTAATTAAGAGCCTAATCCTCTCATCCGCAGAAAAGAGGAGGGCTGACGGGAAACGTTTCCTCGCTAGTTCATTATCTATGTGTCCAATGGCGCTGATGCTGGCGTTACCATCGCTGGTTGTAAATGCCGTAAAAAAATCGCAGCCTTCTATAAATCATCTTTCTTTTCGCAGCATGATGGCATGAGACGGCTATCGCGAGCCAAGACGCTTCTGGTTAAAGTAAAGAATGCTGCCAATTTCTGTGCTGGTGGTAATGATGGGCCGCTTTGAAGCATGTCGAGTCCAAACGGCCGGGTAAAAAGCGATGGACGCCACTGAAAGGCATAAGCCGCAGGGATATGGCAGCGAGAGGGGAAGTTTCATCCACGGGAAGTGATGCATTCACAATGGAAAAGAATTTTAATGAGGGGTCTTATTGTCAATGGCATTGAGGCGAAGCATTTGTGACCTGGAACCGCACAAAAAAAAAAGATGAATTAAATGCTGAGTAACTGGAATGAGTGTTTTGCTGCGATTGCTTACTTCATTCCAGCCTGCCCCGGGTGTAGGAGAATAACAAAGAGGCCGAAATGGGCGAATGGACAAAAGTTTCTTTTAGTTTATGAAAAAGACAAAATTGCTCAGCGTCGTGGCCCGAGGCATGTGAAGTAGGAATACAAACTGGGGGCCCCCCTACAGAGGGCAAAGGAGAGGTACCGCAACCAGCCTGTTTGACCCCCAACCGAGGCATCCACAAGTCCAATAACACCAGGCCTTCGCAGATGTTTCCAGTTTGAGGGTTTACAACAAATTCCTTCACATAATTCCCCCAGAGCTTGTTGAAGTTGGAGCCAGAGTTGGCTAGATAGTCAGAATCATGTTTTACGTAGAGTTTAACCTTAACTGTATCTTATCACATGTTGAGATTAAAAGTCTTGTTTTAAAGTGATTCATCCTAGAAAAAGGATTTAGTCGGCCTCCTGTTCCTATAATAAACCTTTATGATGTTCTTCTGCTAAACACAAAAGTAGATATTGTAACTGCTTTGGCCAGTTTTTTTGAAACTACATCGGAGCTCAGTTGCTTCAGTTGAATAGTCGAGTAGATCTCCAATTTTGTTTCACAGAATAAGGGAATTTTGATGCTGGATAAAACTTTTATTTTTTACTCTTTGTTCATTGGTTTCAATGAACATAAAACCAAAAACAAAAAGGACAAAGACAAGGATACCAGTAGACACAAGTATAGCAGCAAAAGTCATAAAATCAAATAAATAAATACAAACAGAATACAAAAAGCATAATAAACAAATAAAGTTCTGCTGTGATTGAATAAAGTCACACTTAATAGGAAAATACATCTGAGGTGGTCAAATGTTTATTAGAGGCATCCATATTTTTTAAAAGACATACCCTTTGTTTCTTAAGTAGTATATACAGTTGAAGTCAATTATTAGCCCCCCTGTTTTTTTCTCTCCCCAATTTCTGTTTAAGGGAGAGAATATTTTTATCAACACATTTCTAAACATAATAGTTTTAATAATTCATTTCTAATAATTGATTTCTTTTATCTTTGCCATGATGACAGTAAATAATATTTGACTAGATATATTTCAAGACACTTCTAAACAGCTTAAAGTGACATTTAAAATAAATATAAGTATAAAAAAAAAAAATAATTTTATACTCTCCCATTAAGTTTACCCAACTATGACAATGTCCGCTGCTGGCAAAAAACCCCGAAATGTGAAAAGGGTCCATTGCTCGTTGCTTTAGTTCATGGTTTATAAAGTCTGAAATAAAATGAATCCAAAATTTCTTTTAGAGTCAGTGATGCTGAAAAAGTGGGCGGACACCAATGAACTCATTGTATTCAAAAAATCTCTTGACGCAAAGCTAGTGTTATAACGTAAACGTTTTTTATTTAAATGTTTTAGGGGTTTTTTTATGCACATTTTTCTTTGCGCTTGTCTAAACAAATACATGCTATGGAAGAAAACTGCCCTAAATCTCAATATCTACCAGCTTACGAAAAAACGTTATTGATCTCAAAATGTTCACTACTGGTCAAAGATCGGGGTCAGTTTTTTTTTTTCTTTTAAAGAAAATTATTAATTATTTTGTTCATCAAAGCGGCATTTATTAAAACTAAAATAATGTTAAATATTTATTACAATTTTTAATAACTGCTTTCTTTATTATTACGCCAGTCATTACTGCTTTTATTCTATTGCTGTTAATAATACCAACATTAATAATAATAATTAATATTAGAGTGATTTCTGAAGGATCATGTGACTCTGACTGGAGTAATGAAGCTGAAAATTCATCTATAAAATCATTGGAATAAATGATTAAATTAAATAATAAGCTATTTTGAACAGTTATTTTATAATGCAATACCATTTCACAATTTTACAATTTGTACTGTATGTTTTTGATGAAATAAATGCAGTCTTGGTAAGCAGAATAAGCTTATTTTAAAACATTTAAATATCCTACTGTCCCCAAACTTTTGACCAGTAGTGTATCTAGTCAGATCTTATCATAAAAACAATGAAAAACTGCTGCTTTATGCAACACCAGAGAAAATACCATCATCATTTTAAGTGCTGACATTTTCGAGTTCACTGTTGTTGTTGTTTTTCACCCCCAAACATCTCTGATAACAAGGTCTCACCTCCATGTGAACCCAAGCAGGGATTCCCTCAGATGAATCACCACAGCTCTTGAGCTTCTGCTTTGTCTTGATGTAAGAATACTTCCTCCACGGCTATCGTTCCTGTTGTAAAAGACCTTTTGGTGGACCACTAGTGCTGAAGCAGCACTGACCACTGTTACGTCCATTGTGTTAATGGACATCCTTTGTTATCAGCCACTGTGCAGAGGCCAAAGGCCCCATGAAGCGCCACAGAGAGCAGAGTTCCCAGGAGAAGATGCTAAAATGAACTCCCTTTTCCGTTTTTAGATTTGTAGAGCTTAAGGGAGTGTATAACCATGAGCCTGTATTGGAAACCCTCAATCACGCTAAGCTGATGTTTTCTGGGTTTCTATGGGTAAGGAACGATAGTGTGTACTCTAAAAAGCAGTAAATCACTAATTCAAGCAAGCACCAAAGGCACAAAGTAGCTCTTAAGAGGATGTCTAAGTGGCATTTTCGAAAACCACAAATATCCGCGCTGTGACCCAGCAGCCAGTTATCCAATGGGATTTCGAGGCATGCTATATGGATGTCAGATCTTCAGCATGATTGTTTTTAATCCACCCTTTTTAAATGACTAACTTTGGTTTTGAGAGCTTTGGCACTCTGCAACCTCATAATATCTACAGCCTTGCAGATAATAGACCTCGGAGTGCTAAAGTACTTACTTAATCTTGACAAGGCATGTGTATTCGCCATTCTTTTTTTTCCTCTGTCTCTCTTTTTTTTAAATAATTGAATGAAATATATACAGTTGAAGTCAGAATTATTGCCCCCCTGAATTATTAGCCCCCTGTTTATTTTTTTCCCCAATTTAACGGAGAGATTTTTTCAACACATTTCTAAACAATAGTTTGTTCTGTAGACTATCGAAAAAAATTGCTTAAAGGGGCTAATAATTTTGACCTAAAACTGGTATTTAAAAAATTAAAAACTGCTTTTATTCTAGCTGAAATAAAACAAATAAAACTTTCCCCAGAAGAAAAAGTATTATCAGACATACTGTGAAAATTTCCTTGCTCTTTTAAGCATCATTTGGGAAATAAATTAAAAAAGAAAAAAAATTCAAACGGGGGCTAATAATTCTGACTTCAACTGTATTTGCATGAAATGTGACCAAAATTTTGTAATTTTAGAGTAATATATTTTAGTATATTATATTAGAAAGAATGTCATTTTTAAGAAATCATTCATTATAATGATGAGAAATTTAAAACTCAAATCAGTATATTAAAATCACAGATCTTTACTATCAGAGGAATACATTACATTTAAAGTAAGGGATAATGTACATCCAGCTATATGTTCTAGCATAATAAGTCATATTGCAAGGTGGAATATGTGTTTAATATTCTGCGTATTATATGGCTGCTTGCAACAGAAATAAACAGTAGTTTCCATTCAAAGATATGAATTTAACCTATGCACAAAACTGGAAGTGAACAAAATCATCACTTCTTAATAATCCGGAACCAAATATCTAAAAGAAAAATTTTATTTTCTGCTATAGGAAAAGCCAATTTTAGTTTTTATATAAAAATATTACATAATATCATAGAATTGGTGAAGAATTAGAATTGGTGAAACGCAATGAGTGCAGTCATAATTGGCTTTTGCAGGGTCGAAACAGTTCTGGAAGGTATAATAGTGAACCATGTTGATTACAGACTAAGGCATTTTAGAATGACTAAAATTACATTTCAGATGTTGTGCAAGGTGGTCGGCCTTTTGGTTTGTCCATTAATGCCGTCGCACCGGACCCCAATTACGACAGAAAAATAGACTGCCATTGAACAGTGTAACTGAACTGGCTACGTGCGCCTGTTAAAACGAAATCACATGACTTTCTTTGATGCGCATGCTGGAATTTATTCAGTAAACATGTTTCTGTCATAGTTTTATGTAAAAGTTTTTATGCACATTTTCAAAATGTATGTGTACCTTGGCTTTTCGATTAAGCCCTTTTTTGCAATGCACATAAAAATAGGTGTAATGGAAACATAGCCAATTTGACAAAACAGTGATCTAAGCTGCAATATTTTACTAAGTTTTTAATTAAACCTAAAGGCTGGATGACCGCCTACAATATCCTACATAATAATAATAAACAGGTAATAATAATAATGATAATACTACTACTACTAATAATAAAAAAACAAGCAATAATAATAATAATCAATTATTATTATGATTATTATTATTATTTTTGCTATTGTTGTTGTTGTTGATAATAATAATACTATTTTGTTGTTTTTATTGTTGGTATTATTATTAATATTATTATTGTTATTAATATTATTAACAACAACAACAATAATAATAATAATGACAAATAATAATAATAATAATAGTACCAACAGTAAAAACAATAACATATTATTATTATTATTTATTATCTATTTATATATTATTTATTTATTATTATTGTCATTGAAAGATGGCACCAACAGTCAAGAACAGTGAAGTTACAGATAAACGTATAGGTGTATATATTAGTTTTACTGGTAGTTATTGGGGAATACCATGCGTTAGAATGTAGTGACTGACCAATCAGAAACAAGTATTCAATAGTATATAAAAAAGTCTGATGTTAATTATGTTGTCTTCAAGATTGTGTGTGCATTGATTACTGTATTAGTGACTTTCAGGTGGTTGATTAGCTCAACATGTAATTAGTCCTGCTGCGACATTTATCATCATCATTATCATCTAAGTGCCACTGTTCCACCAATGGCATGTTAATGTGTAGCAGAGCACACACTCAAACATGCTTCTGTACTATGATGCATTGGGGTTATTTTCTTGTGACCCCGCTGCCCCGAAAGCTTTTGTCCCAGGACCGAGACACCGCGGAAGTATCGAGACAATTAAGGTAACTAGTCCAGTGCCTCAGAGAGACTTAATAAATCACATTCAGCTCTCGGGGCTTATAAGGGCCAGCAGCTTGCTGGAAGTTGTGTGAGTGATTGGATGGATTTGGCCAGTTGTTTGACATGGCCTTCGACTGCCGGAGAGAAGCCAGCGAAGGCCAGCTTTGTAAACATTAACAGGAAAGGCACATGAGGTCTGCTGAGGATCTGGGCCTACTGTATTTATGACAGGGTTTTGTAAATAAAGACCCTGCTATATGAACTGAGCCTCTGTGGCATTAATTACATTAGGAAAATTGTCAAAGAACTGGCAAATATTAATGGTTTACATGGTGTCTTGGTAATGCTTTTTAATAACTTTATGATTAAATACAGAGAATGTTGTAGAGAGTAATGAATGACAGATTATTTAATTATACACAATAATATGAAAGTATGTAAGAGTAGTTTTTTTTTTCAAAGTTTAATTCATCAGAGCCATATAAATTCCTCAAAGTGAAAGTAAAGTAGAGCTGTGCGATTTGGGCAAAAGAAATCTATCAAAGTTTTCTTGAACAATATTGCGGATTCGATTTTAATGACGATTTTGATTAAACATATTAATATTTGGAAACTTTGTAAATATGGAATCATATTTACAAAGGAAAATAAAACAGAAAAAAAAAAAAATGTAAATCCCCTGGTAGGGTTCAAGTAAAGCTCTGACGTTCTGTACTTTTCTACCTGTCATCGACCTTTTCGTGACGTGAAATAGGCTGTTCACGTATCATGTCTTTAGCACAAGTTCATTATTTCCAGTGGAGCCAAAGCACGTTGAAAATGCTAAAGGAAGCGGCACTTTCCACATGCTTTATATACAATATGTGACTGACCGATCTTACAAATTACCTGGTTCTGCGACACATCAACCTTTCTGGATCCAAAGTAATCCCACATCACAGATGTTGAATTTTTTGCGCACCAAGTCCTCCTATGCCGAACTCATCATCCCTGTTTATGCAGGCTATTTGTCATTAAGCTCTGAATGCTATTTGCCATAATCGCCTCTTCTCACGCTCTGTTTAGGCGCGATGCATTATGATTGTTTCAAACAGCATACCGCCGGAGAAGTATCAGTCGGGACTGGAGCTTGCAAAAAAATTGTGTTGTAAGGTGATTTAGAAATCGTACATGTTCAAATCACGATTTCAACACTATTTCAGTTAATCGGCAGCCCTACAGTAAAGATATTTATGATGGTACAAAAGTTTTTTTTTGCTATATAACTGTATAATCAAACAGTCTTAGGCCCTGTCCACATGAACACAGGTATTTTAAAAACACAATTTTTTCTATGTGGTTTTGCTGTTTGGATAACTAAAACTGAAACTTTTTGAAAACTCCATAGAGGGGGAAGATTTTCCCAAAACCCCTGGTACAGCATGATCGTGTGGACACTACAACTGGAGTTTTGACCTTATGACATCAGTATGCGCTAGGGGTTGCGCCGACTAATCGACAAGTCGACTTTAATGCTCTGCCATGACGCTTTTTGATTGACGTCGCAGATCACATGTTTTTTGACCTGAACTACATGGAAGCTTTAATACACTAAGGTGGTTCACTGAATGAAACTGTCCTCAGATTATTCCTATGTCAGCGTCAAAGATTTACGTGAACTTTGAGTGAACTTTAAATCGTCAAAAAAATCTAACTTCTAAAAGTCTGAAATCGTTCAACCCCTAGTATGCGTGCTGTTTTCTCCTTTCTGATTGGCCAAGATGGCTGGATTCACACCAAACGTGGAAGATGCAAATTTAGCACGTTTACGGCAAATGCGTATTCCGCATTGTTGTACCGCTGGATGTTTTTGTCCGCCTCTGTTCTCATGTTTACATTGACTTGTGTATTAAACAAGGCAGCAATGCCAAAGCTCCAAAAATACAAATTTATGAAATAAAAAAGGCTAACACAAAGCGTGTACCGTTTCAAGCACACCGGCTCTTCATCAGACGGTATTCATCACATGCATGTTGCTCTTTTTAGATTTCTGGATCATTGACTTGTATGCAATTTACTCGTGAAAATACTTAATTCCCCAGTTAGTTTGAACCCAGGCTAAAAGAGTCATTATCGTCACCTTTTGGTTTGGATGTAGATTTTTAAATGAAAGTGGGAAAACTACTACCAAAACTCAACTAGTTTATAAAAATACTCGTGACCATCTGGACATGGCCTTAGAAACAAACGGACAAGAATTGATGTTTGTTTTGTGCTTGTTTTTGTGGCAAAGATCATATTTTGAGATTAAAATGTACTCAGAACATCATACCAGCATTGTGTAAATGTATTACTTTATTTATATTTAGAGGTTTTACACCTTTTATTGGGATAAGATAGTGGAGCTTACAGACAGGAAACCATTGGGAGCAGAGAGAGGAATAGGACCTTGAGTCGGGACTCGAACTCTGATCACCCTGAGCACCATGGTGCTATATGTCAGCATACTTGACCTCTAGGCTATTGGTGCCAACCAAACATTGTGTTAATGGCAATGTTTACGCCTGGTTAAAAAAATTCTTACCAATTGTAAATTGATATATTGTTTAATGTAAATGAGTAAACAGGGTGATTTTTCAAATCATTTTGCAGTATTAAAAAATCATTATCAATCAGTGACTTATCAATTTATTTATTTTTACTAACCATCCTGCATACATGCTGCTTTCATATTATAGTAGCACAGTTTGTGTTGTATACAGTGTCATCAGACTTTAGCCTTTAATATATTTATAAGAAACAAAAAACACAAATGTCAGGCATGCAAACACTTCTACAGTGCTTCTCAGACCCCTAAGGGTTCAGATCTCAAGTGGCCAATGCTAAATACAGATGTAAACAGGGTTTTAAGTGTTTTGAACTTGTCCACTTTTGTCAGCTTTCAGAGGGATTCAAAGACGCATTTGATTGAATGTGTTTCATTCACAATGTACAGTGCAGTTTTGTCACATTAAGGGCAGAAATGAAAGCTGCTCCTATCTGAATTGTGATTGGTTATTTTCTTTGTGTTCATATATAATTAGCATGAGTTTATTTTGCAAGATTACATCAATGTTAGGTTGTCATAAAAAAAATCTGATAAATTGTTAACATTAAACATTAAAACACCAGGTATAAATGGGAATGTGTCTTTTTCATCTTCTTGTGATCTGATAGACCAGGTGTAAACAGGGTGAATGACTTTTGCGTATTGAAGCACCACCTGCATCTCACAAGTTTTGTTGCCAAATTTAATTGTTGGACTGTTATTCAGCACCAAACAAGGAATTGTTCAAATTAACCAATTCTACCAATTAAAAAGCACTATATGAGGTATAAGATTGTGATATTGATGCCATAACTTAATCTTTCTCTGCCTTTGCCAGAAATCCCCTATTAATAAGAAATGTATCGTTTTACAAAGACCCTCGGGTGTTAAAAGAAAAGTCACTGACTTAATACTTCCTTTCAGTGCTGGAAGCGTTTTTTCGTGCTCTCTCCTAAACCCCTAATCCTTCTGCCGCCACAACTAACGCCTCTGGAAAAAACCATCAACACCGACTAAATAGGGATGTTATACAGTGTGACATTTCCCAGGTGCAGGATGGATACAGAAGACAAGCCTCTCTCTTTTTTTTCTTCTTTCTTTCCCTCCGAGCATTTAACTGTTGCGTACTGATGCGAGACTTGAAATCAGAAGAGGCGGTTTGAACCAAACCTCTTGTGGCATTAAGCTGTTTACATGCTGCTGTCTAGTTAGGCCCCTTGCCAAACTTGAATTAAAAACAATAGCTTTTTTGATTGATCTTTGGTTATTATTTTTTTTATTTCATAAAACTGGTTAAAAACAGTATTATTTGTTCTGTAATGGGTTTTCAAGCATCAAAGCAATTGAATTAATTTTAATTTGACTATTTATTTTAATTTGGCTGTTTGACTATAATGACCATCATGCATTAATTAAAGAAGGCACCAACTGAAATGTCATTAAGTGTAACTAGCCAAAAAAGAATCATTTGATGACACTTTTAAAGGATAACAGAGCAACCATAAAATACTTCAATATTTTGCTTTAAAAAATAAAGTATTATATACAATATGAATTTTTTTATTATAATTTCTTTAATATATATTTTAAAATGCATGGGCCAAAATACCATGCTTATTTTTACATAACAAAATATGTCTTACCCATATTTCACCCATATTTGGACATTTCACAATCTTATTTGAAATGTGAAAGTAGACAACTTACTTTTATCTATAAAATGACTTTTATGGAGTAAATATAACTTAAAATTATATATGGTACTACTACTACTACTACTACTACTACTACTACTACTACAATAACCTGAATAATGACAATGATAGAAATACTAATAGTGATGATAATGAGGAGGAGAAGGAAAAGTCAGAACAGTGATAATAATAATGATAACAAAAGTAGAAGTAATAATATTACTGATAATAATGATAATCAGGAGGTCAGTTGTAGTATTAGTAGTAGTTGTTGTTGTTGTTATTATGGTAGTTGTTATGAATATAGTAGTTGTTGTGGCTGTTGAAATAGTTGTGGTTGTTAGTAGTTGTTGTTGTTATTGAAGTAGTAGTTGTTGTTATAGTAGTTGTTGTAATTATAGTAGTATAGTAGTAGTTGAGGTAGTAGTAGTAGTTGTTGTTGTTGTTATTGAAGTAGTAGTTGTTGTTATAGTAGTTGTTGTAATTATAGTAGTATAGTAGTAGTTGAGGTGGTAGTAGTAGTAGTTGTTGTTGTTGTTGTTGTTGTTGTTATTAAAGTAGTAGTTGTTGTTATAGTAGTTGTGGTTGTTAAAGTAGTTGTTGTTGTTATAGTAGTTGTGATTTATAGTAGTAGTTGAGGTAGTATTAGTAGTAGTAGTTGTTGTTGTTGTTATAGTAGTTGTTGTGATTATAGTAGTGGTTGAGGTAGTAGTAGTTGTTGTTGTTGTTATAGTAGTTGTTGTGATTGTAGTTGTATAGTAGTGGTTGAGGTAGTAGTTGTAGTTGTTGTTGTTGTAGTTGTTGTTGTTGTTATAGTAGTTGTTGTGATTATAGTAGTTTAGTAGTAGTTGAGGTAGTAGTAGTAGTCATTGTAATTGTGGTGGTGGTAGTAGTATCTGTAGTTGCAGCAGTAGTTGTCGCTGTTGTAGTAGCATTGGAAATTGCTGTAGAAGTAGTTGATGTAGTGCTTGTAGTTATTATTGCTGTTGTTGTTGTCATTGTTATTATTACTGGTGTCCTTTTTTACTGTCATTATATCTATCAGCACATTACTATAATTGTTATTACTCCTTACCACTGATTGGTTTGTATCTGTTTTATTTATATCTATGTTACTTGCTTCATTTATTGATATGTGTGACCTATAATAATTTTTCTCCTGTATTTTTTTTCATCTGTTCTTTGTTGTTGTTTTTTCTCTCTTTTTCTATTATGTGTATGTGATCCCAATTTGTGTACCTTTTGTATGATATTACAAAAAATATTTTTAAAAAATAATAATAAATTAACAAATTGAACACAAAAAAGATCAATGGGATTGATGTTACATGATTATAGACATGAAGTCAAAAAGGGCCTCTCTGGCTTGTTGAAAAACGGGAACAAATTGCATGTTGCCAGGACGGATCTCCTCCACCGGTGGCTCCCGCTCGGCCTGCGGCTTCTTCCCAGGGTTCAAGGCAGCTCAGGGATCTGGCGTGGAGCGCATTGCATGGTGCTGTGTTGTTAGGCCTCTTGCCAGGCCGTTCTGCTGGAATTTCCTGTCTGTGAATCGACTCCCTCCTTGTTCCTGGAGCGAGACAGAAAAGCCTTTTTAATTACACTGCTGCTGCCTGGCCTCTCAGGATATTATTATTGTTCCTGAGTGCTTCCTCTAAAGATGAGCTTCTCTCAGTACAAAGCTGCCTGTCTCTCGGCTCCGTTCGGACATGAAAAGTGAATGTTTTTCCTCCGCTTGGAGTACCCGTTGATAATGTCTACCACCTGCTATTGTCTTTAAAAGGACATCCAGCCACAAGCTAATCCTGCTGCAGAACAGCTTCTCACCAGCTCCTGACAGGATGTTGTGGAGGGTTTAGGAGTTGTAGCGGGGGACTGGAGAAATAATACTTTTCGTACCTTAAACATGGTGTTTGCTGCTTTTTTAAGTGATAGTTCAATGGATGGATTAGATTTGTATTTGCTTTATTTTTGATGTGGTATATAGAAGCCTGTTTCTTCTACACGATATAATAATTATGAAAAAATAAAGGTAATTGTGACATTATATTTTACAATTCTGACATTTCATATACTGCATTGCAAGTTATATAAATACACTACCTGACAAAAGTCTTGTCGTCGATCCCAGCTGTAAGAGCAAAAAAAAATTAACTTGACTTCTAGTTGATTATTTGGAAAAGTGGCAGAAGGTAGATTTTTCATCTGTTGAACTGCATCCCAATCATTACAAATATTGCAGAAGACCTATTGGAACCCACATAGACCCAAGATTCTCATAGAAATCAGTAAAGTTTGGTAAAGGAAAAATCATGGTTTGGGGTTACATTCAGTATGGGGGCGTGCGAGAGATCTGCAGAGTGGTTGAAAACATCAACAGCCTGAGGTATCAAGACATTTGTGCTGCCCATTACATTACAACCACAGCAGAGGGCAATTTGTCCAGCAGGATAGCGCTCCTTCTCATACTTCAGCCTCCACATCAAAGCTCAAGGTGCTCCAGGATTGGCCAGCCCAGTCACCATACATGAACATTATTGAGCATCTCTGGGCTAAGATGAAGGATGAGACATTGAAGATGAATTCAAAGAATCTTGATGAACTCTGGAAGTCCTGCAAGAACGCTTTCTTTGCTATTCCAGATGACTTTATTAATAAGTTATTTGAGTCACTGCAGAGATGTATGGATGCAGTCCTCCAAGCTCATGGGAGTCATACACAATATTAAATCTTTTTTCACTGCACCATGACTTTATATTCTATACTGTATATTATTTCTGTTACATGACAAGACTTTTGTCTAAGCAATGTCAGACCTTACTGTCCTAATTAAATAGTTAAAAATCAAGGCATGATCATATTTTATTTTGGTAAAACAAGCATAATCTAGAGACCTTTGGGTTCAGTTAGGGGAGAATTTTTATTCACATGGACTTTATGACAATTTGCTCCACACTTGCAGCACTGCATTAGGAGAATATTGTGTTGTTCATTGTAGAGTGGGTCAAACCGTACGGTCACACCTGTGTGTCCTCTTGAGCACTGGACTTTGGCCTCAGAACAATAGAGCTGTCCGGGTGATTGAATAAGGGTTTACATTCCCTAAATCTGTTCATCCTCACGAGGCCTTGTTCAGCCTCTGGCCGGAGTTACTGTTCCCAGATTAACTCATTCAGTTGATGTCTTCTTGTGTTTGGAGTGCATGCTACCGTCCATGTAACCATTTCATTTTATTTCATATTTTATAATATTAGCACTCTTGTGAAGTGCTGTTTGTGAAGTTTTTAAAACACTTTCTAATAACCTTTTTTTGTTTTTTTTTGGTATTTACCATGATGACTACATCTTATTTTACTAGTCATTTGGCAAGATACTAGTAATCAGCTTAAAGTGCAATTTTAAAGGCTTAGCTGGTTTAGTTAGGTTAATTAGGCAAGTTAGGTTAATTAAACAAGTCATTTGATAAATTGGTTATTGGCATTTAAAAAATTATAATCTTAAGGGGTAATAATATTGACCTTAAATGTGTATATATTTTTTTATTAAAAAAAAAAAAAAAAAAAAAATATATATATATATATATATATATATATATATATATATATATATATATATATATATATATATATATATATATATATATAAATTATGCTCTGGAGGCAGGTCCAGAGAACTGCTCGCCAAACCACTGGGAGAACTTGTTGAGGGAAAATGAATGGGAGGAATTTTTCTATGAAGCTAAATATTTATATTTATGCATTAATAAGATACTGTACTTCCACCCAAAGCCACTTCCAATACAGAATTAAAGGAACGCTCCACTTTTTTGTTTTTGGAAATACTGTAGGTTCATTTTGCAAATTCCCTAGAGTTAAACAGTTGAGTTTTATCATTTTTGAATCCATTGAGCTGATCCCCGGGTCTGGCAGGAGCACTTTTAGCTTAGCTTAGCATAAACCATTGAATCAGATTAGACCATTAGCATTTTGCTAAAAAAAATAGTCTGTTCTGTAATAAGGGCTGGGACACACCAAGCTGGCACAAAAAAACAGCAATGAAACCCAACTGTGTTGTTGCCTCGCATTAGATCGCGTCTGGACCAAAAAGCTGAGCATGAACACATAAGAAGATTTTATTCTTAAGAATATTTAATTACATTTTAGTCATTTTAACAATTTATTAATTAGGCATCAGAATGTGAAAATGCATCTCCTAAATAAATAATAATAAACGTTAACAAAAAAGGTAAAAAATATAAAAATATCTGCTATACCAGATCTATTTTCAGCTGTTAGGCACCTACATTAAAATATACATACTGTAGTGTTTTTTTAACCATATTGACACCTCCAGTAAGGATAAAGAGGCTGCGCATTCAGCTGAAATGTAGCTTGAATTGGTTTTATGGGCAATATATATATATATATATATATATATATATATATATATATATATATATATATATATATATATATATATAGCATCACCAAATATGATTGAGGTCATGTCCATGTGTTTTGCGATAAGTTAATATATTGATTATTGTGACAGGCATGACAAATAATGCAAAAACGCATCATCATAACCAGTTAGGGTCTGTTACTAAACCAATACCAAATCATTCTGATCGTCACCTCAATGCACCATAGAAACAATTAATTTTGACACCCCTTGACATCTTTAGGCAAGTGTCAATCACTGAGCAACTGAATGTCAATGGGTGGAGCCTATGCTTTGGAGGCAGGGTCTATACACCTCTATGGCGTCTATACAGCTTGTTTCTACCAAAGCACGGTGTTTTAAGCGTTAAAATTGTAGCATGTTTTAACAGAACAAAGACTTTTTGTCTGTCAAAAGATCAAGGCAACTTTGATTTCGCATGTCACGACCCCTTTAAAGTGAAACACTGCATTAGCTCACTGAGAGAAAAACTGGAACTTGAGCGTTTCAGCTCGTACTGTATATGATCCTCCACGCTTTACAGCACCAGTTCCCATCAATCTTACGCACACACAGGAATCCCGTGGGTTTCTAAAGGCTTACTCAAGCGCTGACACGCTGCACACTTGGCCAAAGCATCAGTGGATATGTTATGTATATGCATGCTCATTCTCCTCCACATAAACCCTCATTACGTTGGCCTCTACAGCCGGATTTGAGAAATGCCTCTCTGTGTCCAACTCGCCATGGAAAGGGAGTCCACCCCATTGGCAAGGAAAAGCACACTACTCCAGGCTGAAAGTATGCAGTCATTGTGAGTCTTTGAGATGGAGTTGAGCCATTACACCATCAGTCCACTGCTTACCTGTCAGCTGCACTTTCCGCTATGACAGTGATGAAGGGCTTGAAGAGTTGATCATTTCTCCAGGACAAATTCCACTGGAAATGCCAACAGTCACATCTAATGCAAGCTCACTAAGTGTATTAACATGCACTGCGCTTTCAGTGAGCTTTTCTTTCAGACATTGGCGAATTGTGGTAGCACATTTATACTATAGATACTGTATATAGACCCCAGTTTAAACGTGTATAAATAGATTTTCATATAGCTTAATTTATTAAAAATATAACAATGCCAACATTTAAATCCAATGCAAGTGCATTAATATAACGTTTTTTTGTTTGTTCAATTTTGCCTATTATTTTAGTTATTCATTATGATTATTATTATTATTATTATTAATATTATTATTATTATTATTATTATTATTATTATTATTATTATTATTGTTGTTATTATTATTTTAGTAACATTTTATTGTCCTTGACAGGAAATACAGTAGTTACAATAATTATAATGCTAATTAAGATAAACTCTTGTTAAATGAACCCACTGAAACAGGCACAAAGGATTTCTTATATCAGTTCAACCTACACTTAGGGACTCTTTATCTCCTACCAGAGAGAAGCAATTCGTAATGTGGAAACAAAAAAGGAGTTGGATCATTCAGAATCCTTTCCACGTGATTGATGACACAATTTTCATATAAAACTTAAGGATTACAATATTCATGCCCAACAATTTTCCATCCTGTCTTTAAGAGATGCATCCTTTACACTGTACCATTCTGTGATACAATGTCTAACTATGCTTTCAAGAACAGCTTTGTTAAACAGCATCATAAGCTCTTTGTTAACTCCAAAAAGAGATAACCTCCGTAAAAAAATACAATCTCTGGTGTAAATGAGAGCAAACCCACTCTGTGTGTTTTCCATGTACAAGAACTATCAATGTAAATGCCCAAGTACTTATAGATCTCTGACTGAGTAATAGGATGGTCGTGTACAACCACTTGATGATGGTCACCTACACACTTTGTGTCAAATACCATCGCTTCAGTTTTCTTAGTATTTATTTTTAGCTTATTTTTATCACACCAATCAACAAAAAAATTCTGACTGGTAGATAACACCAAAATCATAATTTTCATAAAATAAACTTATGATGGCTGTGTCATCGGAATATTTAAAATAAAAATCTGAATGCTTACTTGAACATTCATTTGTAAAAAGTGTAAAAAGAATAGGTGAGCTGACACAGCCTATTTTGTTTATTTAGTACCTAAAATTTATTTTTCTTATGTTTGTGAAAGTATTTTATGTTATGATACTTATGAAATATATTATCATTATTATTAGATGCATAATATTTGAATATGAAACATATTCATTTAATTATTGCACATTTTGTTTAGTTAATATTAATAAGTATTTAATCAGATAATAACTTGAATATTAGTTATTTTTATTATTATTTATTTGATTCATAATAGGTCATTCAAATGCATAAATTAAAGTTATTATTACTTATTTTTGTAGAATTGAATAATTACAATACTAATATTTATTTTGGGAAACTCTATTTTCTATTTAAGGCAGATAATCTGTAATGTAAAAACATAACTTACATATATACATGTATTTCTAATAGTTTTTTTCTGTTTTGATACTATATTTTATACAAACAAAACCTATATAAAACTTAAAATTATATTTAAGATCCAAAGGCCATGACGTGTAGTCAAACATGTTGACCGTTATCATTGTGGTGTGTTAAAAATCTGTGCATAATTCACAAGCATAACTTCCATAAAGACAGGCATTCTGCTACTCGTAGATGAATGAAGTACAAGTATTTGCCCTAAAATATTGTCCGCTAACGTGCCACAAGATTTTTAGTGAACTGACCCCATATTTTCGGGCCACATTCCTCTGTGTTAATGAGAAAAGTGCATGCTTGAGCGTCAGGGTGATGATGGGAGTGAAAGCGGCAGCTCTGGAATGCTGACTCACACTGAGCTCCTCCTGATGGGCCCCTCAGAGGCCCCTGCGGCCCCTCATCCACCCTCAGCTCCTACAGGTAGAGATAATCATCAGAGGACTGACTTCACCCCCATGATCTCTGCTCTCAGATCAAGCCTGAGGCCACCTTTACACTCGTATGTTTTTTGTTTTAAAGTGCAAAACTTTAGTTACACCTGGCATCCACGCTGCTCCAGAGTTTTTAACCATTTACAACTGACTCTTTTGGAAAAGCTGCAGATCAAGTTTTAGTTTGAAAACTCTGGTGTTGGTGGACCAAAACACAGACTTTTTGAAAACAAAGATGTGTTTTGCAGTATTAATTTTCTGATTGGATCACTGTGTATTTTTCCCTGATCCGTCAAGTCCTGGTCATATGACCATTAAGGCTGATTTATACTTTTGAGTCGCGTGATTGGTGTGACCCATGGCACCTGCCTTGCGTGTAGTCATGTATTTATACTTCTGCGTGCTATTTGTGTTGCTCTGCAGTAACACTTCTGAAACACTAGCTGGCAGGAGGTTTTTATGTTCCTCTGTGTCGAGTTTCTACGTGCGTTTTTTGTTTTTTGTTCTGAATGCTAACGTTACCTAATGTACAAATAGCTAAAACTTGCTTATTCAGAGGCGGAAACTGGCGTACGTGCAACGACTTTAATCATAAGGTAAACACAGTAAAAGTTTCAGCAAGCCACGGCCAAAGGTATGCGACCACTGCGCCAGACCATACGTGTGCGCATGACGCAGAAGAATAAATCAGCCTTTACGCAGTGTTTGTTTTATTTATTTGACGCATGCGCTTTGTGACTTTTTTATTTTAAAATGTCAGAGTTTTTGTTTTCTTTTGAGTTCTACGAAAAGTGAACCCATTACACATTCAATTAATATCTGGAATCTTAAAATAATTGTGTGTTTTTAAGTACACTGTAAAACCCAATAAGTTAAGGTAACTCAAACCATTTGAGGAAACCAATTGCGATAAACCATTGGAGTTAAAAAACTAATCCTAATGAGGACTGTGAACTTAATCCATTTGAGTAAACGAAGCACATAATACCCAATAAATGAAGAGAACTCAAACCAACTGAGTACTGTAAAACCCAATAAGTTAAGGCAACTCAAACGTTTGAGGAAACTGATTGCTACAAACCATTTGAGTAAAAAAAACTAATCTATATTAGTACTGTGAACTAACTCCATTTAAGTTGAAGTAATGAGGTATTTAATTAACTCATTACCTTCAACACTGAGTTCAAAACTCTTCAAATGAGTAGAATTAACTTTCAGTAAATTTTGAGTTAACTACACTCATTTCATTTGATAAAGTTGACTGTTGGGTTTTACAGTGTAGTTTCTGCGTCATAATAGCAAAAATCTGCAATCATACATCGTGCAGCCACCCAATTTTTTTCATTTTAAAATGCCAATGTTTGTGTTTGTTTGTTTTTTTATTAAGTATACCCATGAAAGTGAACCTATTTATACGTTTATAAGCCTTCTTAGTCTTATTTGTATAAAAATCGTGTATTTTAAGTTGTGTCTGCGTTATAATACCAAAAATCTGTAATAAGCATCTTGCATTAACTCAATTTTACATAACGTTGCTAACGTGATATCACAGCCTGTTGTCAAACAAGCATTAAAAGTAGCACTGAGCAGTTTAAATGGTCAGTTGTACAGTCTGTGTTAATTATTTTACATGGATACGAGGGAAGTACAAAGCCTTTTTTCCTAAATACTGTAACATGCTGAACTAATATGAAAACAATATTTGTTCTGAATGAAAGACATTTGCTTAGCTTTAAATTAAATACATTTGATCATGTTGTTTGTAATAAACTGAATTATATTTTGATCGATTGATTAGTTTGTTAATATTATTAGATTTGTTATTATCAGATTTATTATTTGATTATTAGATTTCTCTTCTACCGAATGAAAAAAATTTATGCAAACTTGCTGTATATGCGATTTAAGTATTGTTTATGATTTAAGTCAGTAGTCTCAACACAATTTAAAACTAATGCTTTTTTTTTAATACAATACAATATAGTTTCATCATCATTTAGATTATTTACCTATATTTTCAGATTTTTATCTTGAAAACAGGTTAATTGAAAGGATTTGCTTTAATTATTTAGATTCTGATGTGTATTATTATAGATAACACCTTATTTTGATGGTCTATTTGTGTATTAGACCAGTAGACTGTCTGCTTAATATCTGTTGATACTGCTCCTTCAACAGACATTTAACTGACTGTAAGAAACTTTGCAAGTACATGTCAACTTACACTAACCCTAACCCCAACCTAACAGTCTACTTATAATCTAATGAGAATTAGTTGGCATGTTGATGCAATGTAACAAAAGGACCATCAAAATAAAGTGTGACCTCCATTTTAGAAAATATCTCTGTTATGGATGAGGATTGCATTCATTTCAAAATGCCGTGTTAAAACGAAAACACGCTTTGGTAAACGCCTGACTCACTGTGCCTGCATGTGATGCCCAGGAATTTTAATACAGGCCAGGAAAGGGCACAGAAGATGATGAGATGATGAGTCCATGCGAAAATAACCTCAGGAGCTCATTAAGAGCAAATAGTAATGATCTGCGTTTAAGAAGCAGACAGTGTAGTCTGTTTAGTGCTTACTCAAAGATCTATAACCACCACCTCGAGTAGGTTCCAGTCATTAATGAAAGCATGTTGGTTTTTAACAAGACCTCCTTAAAGCAATCAGCCTTTTTACGACAGGAAGAGCGTGTTTTGGCCCTCTTTTTTTAGCCCAGACAAATAAAAACTCATCATGAGAATCCACTCGTTGCAGATGGAAGACCACTAATATCGAGGAGCGTCTGTAAGTTTTCAATTATCCTGGAGATGAGAGGGCCAGACTGTGGCTCCGTTTTTTTAAAATCTAGTAAATCGACCGCTGCGTCCCATGCTAGTTTAGCATTAGCACATTGCTAAGCTGACAACACTGCTTTCTAATAATAGGCTTAAAATGCAAAGATAAAATTTGAATAAAAATGTCTTCCAAGACACTTTTTTACCCTTTTTTCGTAGTTTTATGTATTTATTTAAAAACTAAAATCTTATTTTGGCTTGGAAACAATTCCCAATTTCTCCTTTTAATTTGATGCATTAAAATAAAACTGAAGTTTAAATAACATTTGATAAAAAATTTACGTCACAAAACACGTCACCATTAAGAAAAAGTTAAAAATTAAAAATGGGGTAAGATTAATCAGTGAATTATTTTTAATGATCAATAAACATAAATATTATCTTAATGGCACTAAAATGGCATTGAATTATAGTTAAGAAATTTACGTAGCAAGCAGGGCTGCATGATATTGCAATATTTCGTTTTTCTGTGATAAATAGTGCGATATGAGTACAGATTCATCAGATTCCTTGAATAACTCTATTTGGAAAGTGTTCATTAATTCAGATTGATTGCAATAGGGGATTAAATCATGCATAAAATGAACAAACGAACAACAATTATTGTTGCGTTACGGTTTATCAAACAGTACTGCAAAATAGCATAATCTTTATTATATAAATAACAAAAAGAAAAACTGTATCTTTTTTTAATGGTGAAATGGTACAATTTCTTGTGCCTGAATGCTCTAAACTTTCTTGAAATGTCCATACAGTCACAGGCCTTAAAAACATAGGCAGACTTCCACTTCAATACAAACAAACAAACAAACAAAAAGCTCCAATCCAATGGTCAATTATAAACCCAACTTATCATTGCTATTGCAGATGCACACATGGCAATATCCATGCTGAAACAATATATTGTGCAGCCCTAATAACAAGCATGTTTTTGTTGAATAATTGTTTTGTAATTTGGTTTTACTTCATTTAAATTCCTTCTGGTCATTTAATTTTTTTTCTAAATAAAATATTTTAGAAATATCTACTATTCTGTTTGTATTTAATAAATCAGCCTCACTTCTGTTATACATGTTATTTTATAACTCCATTCAGCCTCGCTTTTTATTTGATTTTATTTTTATTAAAACAACACTTGCTTTAGTTATATTAAATTATAAAATTGAATAGCAATGTTTTTGTAGAATAGTTATTTTATCATTTCATTTTATTTCATTTAAAACAATAGATAACTCAAATAAAATGCAAAAAAGTCAATATTTCTTATTTTGTAGAAATCGGCTTCACTTTAGTTTTGTTTTATTTCAGAATTCAACCTCGATTTTCATTTTTTATTTAATTAAAATTTCAACTTTTTTTGTATTTCCTAATTTGATGGCCTTTGGTGTTGTATTTTAGCCTCTGTCCTTATATTTGTCCTTTTTTCTCTTCTCTTCCACAGCTCCTCATCTGTTCTCCACCTTTCACACTCCAATCCCGATTGACATGCGGCATCATGAAGGAAGGTACCACTACGAGCCGCACCCTCTGCACCCCATGCATGGGTGAGTTTGTCAGGCGCTTCAACATTCATTTTCCTCTATCTGCACTGATGGAATTATTATAAATTAGGTCCTATTGACTCATCTTCATTTTAAAGAGTATGTGGTCAGTGTTTGTCGTCTGTCTGAAAGATGTGCAACACATGGTGAGCAAAGAGAGAGAAAAACAAATGCCAATAATTCAATATCACACACAAAACAGCTGTTTAGCACAAAGCTGACACAATGTTAGCATCTCTCGTCCTTGTAATATTTCATAGTTTTGGACAGCATCTGGGAGTCTGATCTGATCGAAACTGAAACAGTTTTGGCAAGTTGTGATGCTTAAACCTGGAAACAATAATAAGGGAGGGAAAAAACTTTTATATGGATTGTTCACTCTAAAATAAAGAATGCTGGTAAACTGTTATAGTATATATATTTTCTTCTATTGAAGTTTCTTATTTCACTTTTCTTTTGTGTAAAAAAAAAAAAATTCATACAGTAGGTTTAGTTCCAACATACAGTAGGTTTAGTAAAACTTTAGTTCCAACCCCAATCAGACACACCTGAGTAAGCCAATCAAGCTCTTACTAGGCTTTCTAGAAACATCCTTGCAGGTGTGTTAAGGCAAGTTGGAGCTAAAATCTGCAGGACACCGACCCTCCAGGACCGAGTTTGGACACCCCTGGTTTAGGCCAACTTGATTTTGAGTAAATGGTGTGTATATTTTCATTTTTGGGTGAACTAGTCATTCAGACCAACTAATCAATCAATCAAACAATCAATCAAGAAGTCAATCAATAAATCAAATATAGCAGGCATCATTTTAAGTCATCATTTTATTATTTCATTTGATGTTTTATCCCCAAATGAATTTTTTTTTTCTCGATATCGATTTCAATTCGTTATATAAAATTAATTATCTACACTAATTTAATATCATCTAAGGAATAAAAAAAAACATAAAAAAAATAAAATAATGTCAATAAAAAATACTATAAAAAAGTTACCGTACAAAAATGAAAACTGATTCATTTATTCATTTTCCTTCGGCTTAGTCTTTTTAATCATCAGGGGTCACCACAGCAGAATGAGCCGCCGACTTATCCAGCGTGTTTTACACAGCGGATGCCCTTCCAGCCGCAACCCAGTACTGGGAAATATCCAAACACACTCATTCACACACATACACTACGGACGATTTAGTTTATTCAATTCACCTATAGTGCATGTCTTTGTGCTGTGAAGGAAACCGGAGCTCCCGGAGGAAATCCATGCCAACATGGAGAGAACTCCACACAGAAATGTCCACTGGCCCAGCCTGGACTCGAACTAGCGACCTTCTTACTGTGAGGTGACAGTGCTAACCACTGAACCACCGTGTCGTCCCAAAGCTGATTTAAATATGTGTATAAATATATATATATATATATATATATATATATATATATATATATATATATATATATATGTATATATATATATATATATATATATATATATATATATATATATATATATATATATATATATATATATATATATATATATATATATATATATATATATATATATATATATATACATATAAACATATTAGTATGAAGTTAGAACTCACTTATATAATACATATTATGTAATTATATTATATTAAAGTTATATACTAACTTATACATGCATACACAAATCAAACTTTATCACAGACTCAGTCTAATTCAAAATAAAGAAAGAAATGAAACATATTCCATAACAAATAAAAACAGACCAATTTACAAAATACAGCAATCCCTTTGCCAATGCCATTTTTATGAAATATATATTTTGTTTAATTTAAAATAAATGTGAACTTGAAATAAAAATATTTCTCAAACAAAAAAAATCATTTATTTTTAACTTGATTCACTAATAACAACTACAAATGAAATAAATTCAATACAAACTATAATTGATACTTATATAGTTGGATAATTCTCAAGATTTAACTGGGGAACCAATCAGTGCATTTGCATTTTAAAATCAGAGATTGGATGGAAATACATACTTTGAGCCCAGCGACACTGGATCAATTTATCACAGGAGCAGAAACAGCCAGAAGAGGAGAAATCCTGCCTTCTCTCAGTTCTTTGGCTCCTTTGATTAATGTGACTTGGCCTTGACAGAGGCCCCCTAATTTATCAAGACCTTGATTTAGCTGTCCTTTTCACTGCCTGCGCCCAACTCGCCTAATTACATGTATATTGCACAGCAAATTAAGCACAGTGTTGTCTTAAAGCAAGGGTTTGATTAAGAGATCCTATAGAATGATTCATGGCACATACATAGGTGTTCCCATTTAGTGTAGACATTTTTTCATCGCCACTTATATTGACACCCTTGAAAAAATGAGCAAAGAAGATGATGGAAAAAAAAAGGTTACGGTTTAATATTTTTTGATCAAAAATATTAATAAATATACTAAAGATGCTTGAGTTTGTTTCTGGAGAGCGTAGAGATTTTCTCATAACCCTTTTAAATGCTTTGTAGTGATGGTAGTGATGTAAGATTTTAATTTTAGAGACTTTCCAACCCCAAGAGACAGAACCAACTTCTGTAATTCTCCAGCTGTGATCCTTGGAGGTTTCTTGGCCTCTCCAACCGTCCACACATCCTCTAGCAGCCTGATTCATAACAATTTATGATGACTGAAATATCTTAATTTTTGTTCTACTTAAGGATGGACACTATATTGGATATTTGACAATATCAAATAATCTGTTTTGTTTAGTTTTTTTTAACTGTACAAGTCAGGTTTGTGGTTTTTATTCTACATAAATGGTATAGTTCTTACAATAAATATGAATTAGATTTGTGATTTTAGGCTTTCCCTAATCCCCCCCCAAAAAATCTAAGATCAAAACATCTAAGTCTTACAGTCCCCCCATGTGAATTAATTATGCCGCAGTGTAGGCATTAGGACCTGGGGGAGGCTGTTTGTGAACCTGCTACACAATTGATTCCTAATAAATAACCTACTGACATTAGTTTCTTAGCAACTTTGTTGGTAGATTTAGCCACTTTTCAGACACCTTTACTGACTTTATTTCAAAATAGAGACAAATCTAGAGAATTTTGGACCCAAGTTTTGTGGGTACGTCACTGATATATGCAAATTTGCACATGACGTCATCTAGCGACAATTAGCGTAGATTAGCTTCTTTCAATTGAAAATATTGAAGAATTCAGTCGTTTCAGCTCCGGATGTAAGGATTCACTGTAAGTCGGTTGAAAATCGATTAAAATACGTTACGATTCAAACAGGTACAAATGTTGAACGAATAGCGATACATGTTTTGAACAGAGGGGGCGCTGTTTACCGGTGCAAACTCGCTTAACTTGCACATTAGCGAAGAGCAAAAGGTGGTGCGGCAAATGTCTATGCACAAAAAGCTATTTATAGGTCAAACGACGCTGAATGGAGGATTGGCGGCTCTGCTTTCTCCGATGAGTGCTATGGATATCACACGGCACATCAGTGTTTTTATAGAGAAAGTGTGAAGTTGTTTTTCAGACTGAAAGAGAACGCTGTGCTGTCACAGATCCAGGTGTTAGATTGTTCATTTTTACCCTTGCTTTTTAATTTAGTTCATGCATATTTAAATAATTTGCTTATTATATCATATATTATAATTAGTATTTGATGCCAGTGGCCAGTCCCCTGCAGCAGAGGGCCTATTGACCACCTCTGTATACACTGCTCTCTGGTTTGGGAAAGGCTTTCCTCTCCACCAGCCATTTCAGTCCCCAGTGAAATTGTTTGTTTATCAGCAGGGGTTTGTAAATGTGCAAAGATCTCAGCTTATGCCAGTACTCATAGATATACTGATATATATATATTTTTAAATGTAAAACCCCAGAACAGTATAGGGTAACACTTTATTTTGATGGTCCATTTGAGTATTAGTAGACTGTCTGCTTAATATTTGTTGATACTGCTCCTTCAACAGTTTACTGTAACTGACTATAAGAAACTTTGCAAGTACATGTCAACTTACACTAAACCTAACCCCAACCCTAACCTAAAAATCTACTTATAATCTAATGAGAATTAGTTGCCATCAGTGGTGTAGTCGGGGCTATACGCACGTATACTCAGTATGCCTACTTTTTTCCACTAGCTGTTTGGGTATTACGACTTCTGAGGATCAGTAATTGCGTATACCCTCGATATACTCACTTGTTTTGCTGATTAGACTTCCCTAATTTACGTGTATTCGCATCCCCTTTAACTGTATATCAAGTGTTTTTTTAACTCTCATCTTCATTTGTTTTTCGAAGTCAACTGAATGATGTCTCGCTTAAACGTTCAGGTAAAATTTTAATACAGCATGGGCGGGTTCGGTGGCTAATAGTACACCGCCTTTTTTTAGGACTACACCACTGGTTGCCATGTAACTTAAACAAACGGACTATCAAAATAAAGTGTGACCAATGAAAGGGCTCTTGATCACCTTAAATTTGTCTCATAATTTTTTGAGATCAGTATCGTAAATTGTATCGAATCGTTAATCCCTAGTTTCAGCTCATTTTTAATAAGTAGTTTGAACAGGCAGCAAAAGTCATTTATTGAGTGTAAGTTACTTAATATGAACTTTATCTATTAAACTGTTTTATAACACTGGTAAACATGATGCTTAGATTTGTGACCTGCAAATTAAATCAGTGGTTTCTGTCAATTCAAATATGTAGAAATGCGCCAAAAAAAAAAAAACTTCCACAGCAATCAATTCTCTCCCCAAGCGCATAAATAGAAGCCAGTTGACAAAGCTTGAAGATGAATGTCTAAATGTTTGTAGAGTATTTCAGCATGTAAACAGAGCAATTAGCAGATTCTAGCTTTCCTTTCTGGGAATCTCACTGACAGCAGAGTCAATGAGAAAAACACATCCTCCCTTTTTCACTCAGCAGCATGCATTTTTCTTTGTGGAAAAAAAGCAGTGTCAGATTGCATTGCATCTCATGGAGAACCACACGTTTTTTGTTTTTTTGTTTTTCAGACCACTGTACTAGCAGAAGTTGTTCGTTCTAATTAGTCTTTCTATACAGTGAGAAAAAGCTTTGCACATATTCTTTTGGTTAATGTAACAGTAAGTTAGACTTGACACTCGTGCCTTTTTCTTAAGGTTTGCATTTTGGTGCTAATGCATGAACATTCAGTAATACTGCACCAAACGCAAGCGACCGGGGAGCCTGCATAGAGTTTGGAAAAGGTTCCCACGGCTGGTAGTTAGCTGCAGTCTCTGTGGGATAAGAAGTGATTCATCTAAATCAGAGCACCTGACTAGAAGCAATATTAAGATATGTCATGCTGATATTCACTCTGGAGTCACTATAGGGAATATGCATATTCTGGATATTTCCGCAGTAACTGGGAAAAAAGTATGTTTGATCAAAATATGAACATTTATGAACTTCACAAAAACTGCTCTTAATGTTTTAAAGGGACATTCTGGGTTGACTGTTATGTACATTATCATCAACAATATATATTTTTTCAAATATTTCTCAAATGATGTTTAACAGCGCATGGCATTTTTCACTGTATTTCCTATAATATGTTTTTCTTCTGGAGAAAGTTTTATTTGTATTAACTTGGCTAGAATAAAAGATGTTTTAAATTTTTTAAAAACTATTTTAAGGTCAATATTATTAGCTAGGGCTGTCCTAAAATTAAATGTTCCAATTAAATGTTGTAAATTAGTCAGATTTTCAAAAATACTGTAAATACTGTCAATCTATAGACGGAGAACGATGCAGAAGACATCAGTGAGACATCAGGCAAAAACAGGTGCAACTTGACTCGTGTGTTCGGCATTGAATTCCATTCTGTTATAAACGGGATTGTTTTTGTTTTGTTATGAATTTATAATAAAAAATACAGCATTAGTTAATATAAAATAAAATAGTATTTTCTAGTTATTTTGAAACATTATTGATTACTCATGGCAATTTTGATGTAATACAGTTTGATATATTTACCTTCGGCCCACAGCCCTCAATCAAGTTTGGTTTTCGGCCCTTCATAAGAAAAAGTTTGGGCACCCCTGCTATAAACTAATGAAATATGGTAGATTACTGTAAAATCTAGACATTTCTTTGATGGATTCAACCATATTCTTAACAGCAAAATTCTGGCAACCACAGCTGGCAGTTTTGTTTACCATAAATTGTAAGGATTTTGCCTTTTTTACAGTGTGATTGCTATAAATTTACATGGCTAAATGTATTAGATAATAGGTACGTTCGAATTCATGCAGCACTGAACAGACCACTCGAAATCTGTCTTAAAGCTGTGAATGCCGGTTAGAAATTTTGTCCGGCTTGACGCTGCACCTACGCCACATGGTATCAAAGTACCATGACAGTGCTCCGAGATGATATGAAGAGCGACTGCAGGAGCTGCGATGATGACACCGATGTTACACGATTGGCTGAGTTCACCGCATGACAACAACCCCGTGTGTTTCGGGTTTCTTATTGGACAACTTCTGTCTCACAAATTTCCAAACAAACAATTAACTTTTTATACCATCTCTATCTTGTACACGTCATGCTAATTAAAAGACTTCAAATACTTTTCTGCAGTAGGCCAAATCATTTTTTTGTTTAATAATTGTCATATAAAGGCTAGATTGTTTGCATAGGTTTATTGTCAACCATTTTCATACAGACCCCTTACTATATACAGCTCCAAATATTATTTAAATTATATATTTTCAGTGAATAACCAAATATCAACTTAAATAAGTCTTACAGATTTGTAATTTAATAGTCGTCATTGATCTTGCCACCCCATAACTTTTTCTTAACATTGAGATAAATAATTATTTTTTTAAAATATTTCTGAAATGATTTATTAAAATACGTTTATCCTGTCAAGTTGTTTATACAGAAGTTTAAAAGTAACATTGATATATAGCTTTTTCTGTGAAGTTTCCATTGAAGTGTAGCTCACTTATTTTGGGAATGTCCTTTTTTCAATATTTTTGCGTTAATGTCATTGGATTAATAAATAAATAAATTAATAAATCATGTCATCAAGCAGAAAACTACAAGCCCCGAGGTATCCGACAGCCTCGTTTTCAGTTCCGCCCCCGCCTGTGCTCGGCTAATCTTGTTGATTGTCAGCTGCAGCCATGGTTCGAGTCAAACGCACCTATTGACAATAACATAGAGTTAAAATTGCTGAGCTGTTTCAACTCAACTTTGGTTCAAATATGAACAAACCATCCACTGGTTAAAGAGTTAATAATAATAATAATAATAATAATAATAATAATAATAATAATAATCTAGATTCGAGTTGAAATAACCCATAATTTTTGGAGTTCACTGAAATGGTTGGGAAAAAGACAACTTACAAGCAAAGTATTGTAGCCATAACCATTTCTGGTCATTGCCGATGAATTCTGCAAGGCAGTAACAACACCTTCATGATACAATGTTAATTTCTCATTACTGGATCAGTCACTGACACTTTTTTTAACAACACAGACACTAAAAGAATGTCAAATAGAGACAGTTATTGTGTTACTTTGGACAGGTACCACCCATGGTGCTTCGAACGAAAACTGCTAAAATGACAGGTAGCTATTTGGAAGAAGCTCCTTAAATGTGCCATGACATACCCTGTCTATGACTAAAGTCTCTTTAACCGTTCAAGCACCGTCTTGTCAGAGAAAGGGCGTAACAACAAGACCTCAGTTATCATTCTTGTCAGTAGGGGTCCGTGTTTTTTCTTGTCCTCTGACAGGTAAAGTTGTAAATAATAGCTTATCATTGAGGGTTCAAACACCCAGAACACTTTCCCTGATTTATTTGTGCGTTGACGTGCTGTCTTGTTGATTTGGACTGTCTGAGAAATGTGGGAATGTACCCAAAACCGGGTTAATGTGTGTTTACGTGTATTTAATGTTAATGTTGTTGACATACTTTCCCATAGTCTTTCAAATATGGCGGGAAAGACTTCAAAACCACTGTAAATATCACTGCAAATCTTTTTAATTATGTGAGAATTCATAATGACCGTATGCCTGAAGTCAGCGTGAATGCTTTTCAGTCTGAAAGTTTAAGCTCAACCGACTGCAGGACTTGTTATTGTTATTTTTTTTTCAGAATTACACAGTTAAAGTCAGTATTATTAGCCCTTCTAAATTATTAGAAGGCCTGTATATTTTTTTCCCAATTTCTGTTTAACGGAGAGAAGATTTTTTCAACACATTTCTAAACATAATAGTTTTAATAACTCATTTCTATTAACTGATTTCTTTTATCTTTGCCATGACGACTGTAAATAATATTTTACTAGATATTTTTTCAAGACATCAGTATTCAACCTAAAGTGAAATTAAAAGACTTAACTAGGTTAATTAGGTTAACTAGGCAAGTTAAAGCTGTTTTATAAAGCCTTATGCAGTTGAGTGATCGCCGTGACCCATGGTATCTGCTTTGCACGTAGTCGTGCATTTATACTTGTATTGCTATGCAATAACACTTATGAAACGCTAGCTGCCAGTAGGTTTTTATGTTCCTCTGTGTCGAGTTTCTTCATGGGTGTTGATTTTTTTCTGAATGCTACCTTAACCCATTAATAGCCTGCGCTAACCAATGGTTGACCATATTTTGACTGTTTTAAATAATGACTGTTAGAGTAATGTAAAGAATGACTGTTTTAAATAATGGTTTTGAACCACCATCATTGTTGTGCAGTCGCGTCTAGCCACTTGTGGTTTTGACCCGCCACCTAGTCGACGATTAAATACTGCATTCAGATTAGATTTACTTTCATTACATGCATTTTAATTCTGAGGCTGATTTAAACATTAAAATAAATGCCCATAAGTGGTCTACTTTTACTAAAGCTCTATATTTATATATATATATAGATTAAGGGTCGTTTTATTATTATCAGTTTTATATCACCTGTTTTTTGTTGTACAAACGCTTCTTCATGGCTTACACTTTATGCTTGTGGTATAACAAATATAATTTAATGGTCCCATTTAATAGATTTTCCTCTTGCTTATTAAGATTAGCATAAACACTATGTACAAATGTACAAGCTATGTACAATACAATTGGTTGGGACAGAGTAATTATTATTATTCCTATTATTTATAGTATTTTCATAGCAATTTAAACTACCCTATACGATGTGTACAACAAGAAACAAAAAGCTAGAGTTTTGACTTTATATACTCTGTGGAAGAATGACTGAGTGTGTGTCTAATGCTCGGCCAAACACACAACAACCACAGATATATTTATGCAGCTTTTGTGTGACACGATGAACGTGTTGATTTGCATTATCACTGGTGACAGGTAATGCTTAAAATATAAACGTCATGTCTGTTGTCCGAAGATGCATCAATTTTGTCAGGTTTCCACTTTTTCCAGTACTTGAATGTTAAAACGGCCCTCCTATAAATTGTCAGTCACTGAAATGGCCCCCTGACAATTTGAGTTTGAGACCCCTGCTTTAGGGTTATTACTGTAGGCAAGTCATTGTATAATGATGGTTTGTTCTGTAGACAATTGAAAACAAAAATTGCTTAAGGGGCTAGTAATATTGACCTTAAAATGAACATCTTTTGGGGAATATTTGAAGAAGAAAAAAAAATAATAAAATAAATTTCAAATAAATTTAACTGTATGTTATATCTTCGCTTTGGGACCTTAAAAATCACTGTCGCAATTATGGCAAACATTTAAGACGTTTTCTGTACCATCTGTTCTTATACTTCTTCACTGGTCATGAGGACAACCAAAAACATATGCTTATGGTCACATACAGATAACACATCTTTCCTGGCAGTTTGCAAAATCATAGCACTTTTGCAGGCGAATATTAATTTTAAGGCATTTGCGCCAAGCAGCCCCCCACCCCCCTTCCACAAATGGGGGCGAGGGTTTGGTGGTTTGTGTATGGCGAGTCTGTTTTCTTTCAGCTCCCCAAGAACAGAGACGTCTTTATGGCTATCCTTTCAAGGAGGCTGATGGCAGAAAGTTGGCAACAGGACAAGCCTGGTAGTCTGCAGGCGTTTACTGGAAACTGAGCACGACTCAGGCTGGGTGCAGGTTGGCCTGCGAACAGAGATGGTATAAATGAGGGAGACTGAGATGAAGCCAGACCGTGCCAAGCATAATGCATCTGATACCCGCCGTTCAGATAGTCACTGTAGGCCTTGCTCACAGATCTCATTAAAGGTACAATAAACATTTGAGCTGTTTTTTGAAAAATGCATGCATTAAAGCAACGGTTTCAAATTCTGTCATCATTTACTCACTGTAAACCTGTAGGATTTTCTTTCTTTAGTACAACGCAAAAAGGAGATGATTAAATGGATGAATGAATACAATAAAAGTGAAGGGCCAAACCACACATATTACCAAAAAAAAGCACTGTAAAGACTAAAATATTTAACACAATTTTTTAAAACCAACACAATTTTGTGAGAATTAATTTAAAGGTTCATTAAAAAGTTACACAAGTTAATTCTTCTCTTTTTTTAGTCTTAATTTACTGTAAAATACCAGCTTGACAATGAGGAATATCTCCCAATAAATTGGGAAGTTATTACTAGGCTCACACGGAATCTGCGCACACAGAAAACTGCAGATTTCCGCAGATTTTTGGCACATTTTTTAGTCTATTTATTTATTTATTTATTTATTTATTTATTTATTTATTTATTTATTTATTTATTTATTCATTTATTCATTTATTCATTTATTTATTTATTCATTTATTTATTTATTTATTCAATTGAATTCAGTTCATTCAATTCATGTTTATTTCTATTGCACTTTTATAATGTAATTGTGCCCAAGCAGCTTAACAGAAGTTCTAGTAAATTGAAACCATGTCAGTGCAGTTTTCAGAGTTGAAGTTCAGCTTAGTTCAGTGCGGTTTCATTTTCACTGCTGAAAGTCCAAACATTGAAGAGCAAGATTTACTTGTTTAAATCTGTGTAAATTTATATTCAGTTTTAAATTTATTTCATTAATATTATTGACTAATATAAAATATTTATATGATTTATTTACAATACCATCGGTAAAGTAATGTTTTCTGTCATTTAGTAGATACAGTAGTCCCTTGCTACAGTATAGTTCAGTTCACCTTTCGTGGCCTCGCAGTTTTGCAGATTTTTTAGTGCAATTTGACATGATGCTTTTTGTTTACAGTGCATTGTGTTCTGCATCCTGATTGGCTGTAGATCATTTTCAATCAATCTCCTCCGTGTTTCCTGTACAGTACAGAATGCGTTCAGCTTGCCAAATTAGCATACATCTTCGATCGCTAGCAGTGTGAGTTCTATCAAAGATGCAAAAAGGGTTGTAACTGTCCGCAGCAAGACCATCGTAAAGAGATACACACACCGGTGCCGGTGCTCAGCTAAGACTCAGGACACTGTTCATATTTCTGCCGTGCCACAGAGTGCCATCTGAATAATTTCATTTTAAATCACATGCGAATGTGCATGTCCGATGTGTGTTACTTCCAACTGTCATGTGCAATGTGTGCAACCCCCTTTAAGGATGGAGTCAGTTTTGTGGATCAGTGATCAGGAAAATAAACATTACGCTGGATGCCAACATTATCTGCACAAAAGCTAAAAAGCTTTATGAATCTTTTGCTGACAGCGATGAATGTTTGCACCTGACAACAGATTTTGGTCTTTGGTTTCATTCTATAATATTTTGATGATAATAATTGTGGAACCAACATCACTACTTGCCATACACTTTTATACACATATACACTTATTTAATACTTATTTAACAACACACTTTACATGCCAATTTGCACATAACAGCTGCACATATAACGTTGTATATAGGAATATAGCTCTACATACACTTGTCAATATGTATATTTGCATTCAATACTTACTTGTATTTTTTTATCTGTTTTTTGTCCTGTCTCTGTTATCCTGTTGCACTGTAGAAGCTCTGTCACGAAAACAAATTCCTCGTATGTGTAAACATACCTGGCAAAAAAGCTCTTTCTGATTCTGATAATATTGGACTTATTTTTCTACGAAAGTTTGAACTTTGAGAGTGTTTAAACAAGAGAGAAGAGTGTGAAAATGTTAATGCCTGTCTGAGAAAAGTGTATAAAGTGTGCAGTGAGGAGTTTTACAGCCTTAAAACATCTATAATAAGTGTAAAAAATAAAGCTGACTACTTCACGGATTTCACCTATTGCGGTTTATTTTTAGAACGTAACTCCCACGATGAATGATGGACCACTGTATATTATATGAAAGACCTGCTTTGTTTACTAAATAAGTGGATCTAATTTTATTTGCATTGTAAACATTAAATAAAAGTTTAAAAGGTATTATTTTTTTATTTTACATATTAAGTTTTTAGCTATGATACTCTTTAGTTACGATACTCGTTTGACAAAATTCTGCACAGAAATAGCAAAAAAATGTTTGCAAATTCTCTCTGGCCCTACTTATTACCAAATATTCTGATTCTTATTGGCATTTTGCCACAAAATAATTTTCAAGAAATGGGCACCTTAATCGGGTACAAAACACACAATTAACCTATTTCGTATGTCATCATTAAAATGCAACATAGTTTAGAATATTTTTTATTTTTTTTTAATCTATATTGATCTCTCTGTTCATCACCCAAAGCACTTATAGAGTTATTTATTAACAATTTAACAACTTTTCTGATAACTTTGTTGTGCTTTTTCTCATTCTCACATCTTGATAGTCCCTAGGCATCATTCACTTTCTTTGTGTTCAAACATTCTGCTCAACATTTGGAGAAACATGAGGGTGATTAGATGATGACAGAACTGTTACTTTAAGTATTTGGCACCAAACTAAATACATTTTGATAGAGGCAATCTGTAATCCTCTCCATTCACACGTCAAACAAATCTAAATAACATACACTCTCATAAAAGAAACATCCCACTTTCATTCAGGCAAGGCATATTTTTTCTTCTTCTTCTCTGTGGACTACAGTCTAGACAAAATTAATGTGTAGCAATAGTTGTAGCCTGCTTGCCATCAAATCTCCAGAAGAAGCAACCATCCCCCCGCAATTTGCGCAGAACACACCCTTGTGGAACGCAGGCTCTGATTCATTCGCGTGGTCATTTCCTCTCCCAATGGAAAGTGAAGCACACAGGGACACAGACGGGTCTGCTTTATTTAACACTGTCTGACGTCCTCTATGTGTTCAAGAGCACTCCATTTAGGGACTCAAGTGAAACAAAAGCGCTCAATGGGATTCTTCATGATAGTCAATCACAGCATTAGCCAATCAGAACTAATTTGGTGTGGGGTCTATATACTTGTGGAGTATGGTAAGAACAGTGCCAATGGGTTTCATACTTAGGGGGAAAAAAAATCTGTTAATTAACAATTTCTGTATTTTGTTAAAATAAATGGCAAAATAGAAGTGTTGTCCGTTTATTTATCGTTGTGATTTGCATTGTGGTACCTTAATCTCTGCTCTGTCGATTTTTGATGCTGAATATTTAACTATGCAGTTTAACAAAGTGACTTTTATTGACATTTTAGTAGTTTTAAATAATGTAAAATATAATGTATAGAGAAATAAATCTGTAAAATAACAGAAAATGTACTGGCAGTACATCATTACAAGGTTTTTGTTCCATAATATACAACACCAACCTAGACATTATATCACTTTAAACTGGTAAAAATGTTAAAAATAACTTTTCAAGTAGGGTTAGGCGATGTCGACCAATTTGGCATTGTACAATATCTAACGTGAAACATCGCTATGGACGATGGCATCATTGTAGGCGGTGGTGAACTAATTATTTATGAATAATTCATTCATTCATAACGGATTAATTATTTGTAGCCTACCATTTCAACTACCTGACCCGCATGGCTTTGTTTTACCCATAACCAAATCATAAATAAATAAAAAGAAGTTACACACAAATTACCAACTGTCAATTACTTTTTCCGTGGGACTCTGACATGAATAGGTAGAGTGATCTGTGTCATTATAATGGTGTTGACAAACTTGGTTGGTAAAAAAGGTGCACAACCAACAGAAATCAACCAACAGTATCTGAGGTTTTTGCTAAAATTACTAAGTAATGTTGTAAGCATGAAAGCGAAAGATTGAAGCAGGGTTACCTGATAGACACGTTACCTGATAGATTGTGAAACGCCAGTGTGGATGTGGATCGTTTTCATTCTAAAATGCCATTTTAAAACTAAGACTTATTAGAGTAAACAGGACCTAAGTGTGTATTTTTTGGGAGGGGGTTGCTGCTGCGATAGGGGTAAGGTGGAGGATCATGATGCCGGCTCAGCATTGTGTTGTCTATTGGCCATCGGCGATGGATGATAGCATTGTCTATCGAAGAAAGATTAAAGTTGAAAATAATTCATAACGGAATTCAAAAGCATAAATAAATGGAGAAAAAATTTAATCGAATCACAAAATATGATATTATTTTTTTTAATGTGGTCAAAAATGGCTGGCCTACAAAAGTGTATATAAATTTCTGTTACAAATTGGAACGGTCTCATATAATCCTGAAGGGGTTTATTTTAGCAATGACAGTCAGGAGGATGTACATTATCCCACATTTCCCTGCTACATGTTACATAACTAAATAATCGGATGCAAAATATTAATTTGAGTCTATTTTATTGGCAGTTTCTTGCAGTTATGAACCACTGACTTTACTCACCCCGATAAGCCTGTGTTATCTGTTTTTACAATTCGTTATTAAAAAAAACAGTAACTCTTTATTTTGATGGTCCATTTGAGTATTAGTACTGTCTGCTTAATATTTGTTGATACTGCTGCTAAACAGTCATTTAACTGACTATAAGGAACTTTGCAATTACATGTCAACTTACACTAACCCTAACCCCAACCTAACAGTCTACTTATAATCTAATGAGAATTAGTTGGCGTGTAGATGCAATGTAACTTAAATTCAACAAATAGACCATCAAAATAAAGTGTGACCAAAAAAACAACAACAACAACCAATGGGTGATGAGATTGACCAAAATCAAGAATTCTAGAGTGCTTTATGATGCCTAAGATTGAATTAAATCTTTTTTATCACATCTTTATTTCACATTTTGTTGCAAGTATCTGATTTACAGTATGTTTGTTTTTAGATGAACTGGCTTGATTTTACACTTTTAATTGAAAAACTGAGGTCAGATCACAATCGGTTCCAAAAAGAAATACAAAAGCTGTGCTTAGAGAAAAAAAAAACATAATGACTTAAAAAGATTAACCAACATTTAATAATAATATAGCATAATCAGGGATTACAAGCTATTAAAAAGGCTGGTCAGTTTTGAGGTGGAACACCAACTTGTGTTTTTTTTTTTTTTTCAGCCTAATTCATACATGTAGGATTCATCAGATTCTGATCTTGCCCTCTTCATTCAGATGTTCAACCACTGCGCTCTATTATGCAGTTGAAGAACTCACACAGACATCTCTTTAAAGTCCTCTTGTTCCAGAAGATCAGACTGTAAGCTCTATTTTCAGGAAATGTTAGAGTTACAGCTGCCTCCTGGCTGGTGTTTTTTTGGACTGGAGTGTGGATAGTGCAGGTACCTGCCAAGACGTGACACATTTATATCCTCAGCATGACCTGTGGGCTATCTGTGAACTTCTGCCCCACTATCTTGTTCTACACATCAGCTTCTTCAAACAGTGACTGAGAAATGGTCTCATCATAACACTTCAGGCTTGTGTGTCTTCAGAGGCGTCCATCCTACACAGACATTACAACTTAACGTGTACTACAGCACTCTCAGTCTCGACTTGTTCACTACCTCAGGCGTTAAGGGAGGAGCAGCTTGTCTGGGTTTGGGAGACGAGAAGAAAAAGAAAAAAAATGTGATCAGTTTCACTGTAACGTTTTGACAGCTGAACCCGGTCCACATGGACCTGTTGCCAACTGCACCTGAGCTGAACCTAAATTGTTCAGCAGCAGCTCTCTACGTTTTAGCATGTGTTAGAGTTATATTAAGATAAATTATTGTAACAAAATAAAATATTGTTTATGCTCATGAAGCATTTCTTAATTTTTAAAACATAATCGAGCATATACCCAAAGTTTAAAACCTAAACCCAAAAGAAGAATCCAATCGAAAAATCTATAAAACTGCTAAATAGTTTTTGAATTAAAAAATAATATTATATGTCCATATTATTCATATAAATTTACTAGACAAGCAAAATTATACAATATTAAGATCTTCAAAATCTTCTTTTAGTCATAAATACAAAAACAAATGCTTAAAACAAGAAAAACAACAATCTCCCATTGAGTTAATATGCCAATATGAGTTAGAAAGTATGCGCTGTAAAACAATTGATCTTATTTTTTATATGAATAATTATTCAAATCTATTGTTTTGCTACAAAGTATAGGTATACATTTTATTTGAAGAATGTTTAAACATTTGAAATAAAAGCAAGGTAAAAATACAAAAATGCAATTTTGCTGTGTTGATTGTACAATTCCACTAGACAATTTTACGATCCAATTTTTTATTTGACTCTAAAGTTAAGTAAAATTTGATATTTAACGAATAAAAAAAAAAAAGTTGTGATTTGATTTTATCCATCAGAAATTGGTTGAATGGCAATAAAATGTACAGTTGAAGTCAGAATTATTAACCTCCCTGTATTATTAGGCCCCCTGTTTATTTTTTTCCCAAGTTCTGTTTAACAGAGAATTTTTTAAAACACATTTCTAAACATATATTTTTAATAACTATTTTAAATTTGCCATGATGACAGTAAATAATATTTTACTAGATATTTTTCAAGACACTTTTATGAAGCTTAAAGTGACAGCTTAACTATGTTTAATTAGGTTAACTAGGCAGGTTAGGGTATTTAGGCAAGTTATTGTATAATGGTGGTTTGTTCTGGAGACTATCGGAAAAAAATAATAATAATTTTGACCTTAAAATGTTTTTTGTGCTCTGTTAAACATCATTTGAGAAATATTGAAAAAGAAAAGAAAATTCAAAGGTGGGCTAATAATTCTGACTTCAACTGTAGGTTTTAGAGTTATATATTAATTATTTTTTATCATCAGAATGCATCCCTTTCTTAATTTACAAAACATAATCCAGCGTAAACCTAAAGTTTAAAACCTAAACACAATGTAAGAATCCTATCGAAAAATCTGTAACACTGAAAAAATAGTTTTTGAATTAAATAAATAATATTAAATGTCCATATTATTCATATAAATTTACTAGACAAGCAAAATTATACAATATTAAGATCTTCAAAATCTTGTTTAAGTCATAAATACAACAACAAATGCTTAAAACAAGAAAAAACAACAATCTGCCATTGAGTTCATATGCCAATATGAGTTAGAAAATATACACTGTAAAGAAAAATGTATCTTTTTTATATAAATAATTATTAAAAACTATTTTTTTAAGTTTAGTGAAACTGGATATTTTACAAGTGGAAAAAATAATAAGGTGAGATTTGATTTTATCCATCAGAAATTGGTTGAATGGCAAAAAAAATTAGGTGTTAGAGTTCTGTAAAAATCTGTAACACTGGAAAATAGAATTTAGATGAAATATCTTTTCATCTATTTCAAATATTACATAAATCCAAATGATCCATATAGACTTACTAGACAATCAAAATAATACGAAATTAATATCTTCAAAATCTTGTTTTAATCATAAATACAACAACAAATGCTTAAATATGCACTTTATATGCAAAATTATATTATTTTTATATAAATAATTCTTCAAATCATTTGTTTTGCTACATCGGTAAATATTTTATTTGAAGAATGTTTAAGCATTTTGAATAAAAGCAAGACAAAAGTTCAATGTTTTAACAGATTGTAGAATTCCACTGGACAATTATATGATCCAATTCTTAGTTTTAATGTGAAGTTAAGTGAAACAGAATATTTAACGAGTAAAAAAATAAATAAGGTGAGATTTGATTTTATCCAACACAAATTGGTTGAATGGCAAAAAATGTAGGTGTTGGATTCCAGAAGCCAGCCAGGAAACTGCAAGGAAGGTTGGTTGGAAAAGTAAGAAGGATTTGTGATGTCATCTGAAAAGGAAAGTCAATGAATCACACACCGTAAAATCAGGAATATGCGTTAAGAAAGTAAAGTAAATGATCATTTTTGATTTCCTAATGACTCTAATGTATTCTGAGCTTGTTTTAAGAGAAATAATTAAGCTCTGTCATTGATGGTGAGAAAGATTGTGATAAGTGTTTTTTGCATGACCTCCAGACGTGGATTAAGACAGAGGGTCCCTAATTACGCTACTCTTAAGCACTTAAACCATGTGTCAGCTCGTCTTTGTGTAAGAAAACTAATTGAGGAGTTCTTTCTGTCTTTCGCTAGACCTCATGGATTAGCTGGCAGTCCAGTTATCTCTGATATCTCTCTGATCCGACTGTCGCCTCACGCCGCAGCCACTGGAGAATCCCCCTTCAACCCTCCACACCCGTATGTCAATCCACACATGGAGCATTACCTGCGCTCCGTCCACAGCAGCCCCACGCTCTCCATGATCTCTGCGGCCCGAGGACTGAGCCCTGCAGAATGTGAGTAAACAATGGATGCTGTTGTTGTTTACAAATACACTTTCTTGTCTTTTTCTTTTTGAAAGGGCCCTTTAAATTAATCAAATGTTATTAAGCAAAAGTTAAATTCTGTTCTTTAGCATTCTATTATTTCTTTATCAAAGTATCTTGTAAAAAAAAGCAATCCAGTTTTTAGCCAAAATATTAAGCAACGTGACTATCTTTCGTGTTTTTAATAAGAATAAATATTTAAAGAAGTCAGAATATTTGAATACATTTTTTTAAGTATCAAGTTAATATGTGACAATAGCTATGTGCATAACTGAGTAGGTTAAACTTTTATTCGACAAGAAAAAATGTGTATAAACTTTGATGGAAACAGTTTTACAGAAACAAATTCCTGTATGCGCATAAAAAAAAAATGTGAGTTTGTTATTTGATGATAAAAATTCATGTGAATGGACAAACCAGCAGACTGATCACATTGTAAAACATCTAAAATGTTGTTTTGGTCATGCTAAAACGCCTCAACCGTTTCAGTATTAGTGTTATTATAATATTAATGACCTCGGGAGTTGTTAAGAGCGTCTATGCTTCATGTCTCACGTCTTCAAGCGCCACCACACGTTCACTGCGTGTTGGCAATTAGTCAAGTTATTGTAGTCAGGGTAATTAGGCAAGTTATTGTATAACGATGGTTTGTTTTGTAGACTATGGGAAAAAATATATATAGCATTATATATAGCATAAAGGGGCTAATAATTTTGACCTTAAAAGGTTTTCTAAAAAATTAAGAACTGCTTTTATTCTAGCTAAAATAAAACAAATAAAACTTTCTCCAGAAGAAAGAATATTATCAGACATACTGTGAAAATGTCCTTGCTCTGTTAAACATCATTTGGGAATTATTGAAAAAGAAAAGAAAATTCAAAGGTGGGCTAATAATTCTGACTAACAAGTGGAAAAAATAATAAGGTGAGATTTGATTTTATCCATCAGAAATTGGTTGAATAGCAAGAAAATTTATGTGTTAGAGTTCTGTAAAAATCTGTAACACTGGAGAATAGAATTTAGATTAAAAAAATAATGTTATATATCCATATTATCCATATAGATTTACTAGACAATCAAAATGATACGATATTAAGATCTTCAAAATCTTGTTTTAATCATAAATACAACAACAAATGCTTGTCATTGTCTTCTCAGGCGCAAGTAATTTATTAAAGAAAAGATTCATGCAGCTTCTCATATCTCAGTAAATTCTATTTTTATTTTTGATATTTGCACCAGTTAATCAGGAAGTTTTCTTTGACTCATTGGATGGAAATGCTGCTTTATTTGCACGTCTTTTATGCTATATTCTAGTTTTGCGCATAAATTTAATTTGCGTTTTTGGGTGGAAATAAAGCTAATGAGGGGTAAAAGTTTGAATTTGCGCTAGTATTGTCAAATCTAATGAACTTTACTATTGTTGGGAGAAGTTTTAGTCAATTAGTGTCTTCAACAGGTTGGTGTGGAGGCGCAAGCTTTACATTGCTTATCCAAGGTTTGATTGAATAAAATAGAATAAATGTTACAAAACAAATTCTCAGTTAAATTCTGTTCTTTATCGTTTTATGTTTTCTTCCTCAAAGAATCTTGTAAAAGAAATTTAATAATAACTAATATTTAAATAAGTCAGAGAATTGGAGGGGCTAAAATTGCTGCTAATTGTTTTCTGAGCTCAGCAATAAATTTTATCTAAATATATGTTAAAATTTAAAAAGGTTATTTTAATAATTCAGAAGTTCTTATTTTTGTGTATTGTGATCAATTAAATGCAACCAAAACGTTTTTGCTGATCCCAAACCTTTATTTGGCTATAAATTAATATTTTCATTTATTAACCCTCATGTATTATTTGTATTATTTTTTACTTTATTATTATCAACAACAACAACAAAATATTATTTTGCAGAATGTTCACATTTCTTGATTCTGTACGTGAATAGTGACCAAAAATTGAACGAAGCACTACAAAAATGATCTATAGCTGATTCCATCCATAGATGCGAACTGATCTTATGCGAAAAATTGCCTTTAAACATTTGCCAACAATGCACCTCTTTGACCCAGTGTGCTGAAGAGAACAAAATTGTTACTTTCTAATAAATTGCTGACAAAAATAGTAGGTGATTTTATCAAATGATGTGGTTGGATGATAGGATACCTTACATGGAAACACATTTACCAAATATTTTTTTATGTTGTTCAATCAATCACATGTATTTAGTAAATGTGTTTGCATAGAAATGATATCGTATCACAGTCAGCGGTTTCATATTTTCATAATTATGCAATTGGCATTGCTGTACCGCATGATATTAAATTCAGTATAAAATTTTTCTGCCACCGGGAGCTATTTGCTTTCATTTTTATCACTTGAACATCCTGTCTAACGTCTTCATTTGGGCTTGAAAGATAAAAGAAAATCACCCTGGTTCAGAATTACATAAGGGTGAGTAAATCATAACTACTAGACAGGTCACCCTTGGTACTTCTGCACCATGGCTTACTGGAAACATATGTGTGGTTTTTGTTATCCAAGAGCATATTCAACTTACTCACAATACCACCTGACAGTGTTTTAGTGTTTTAAGACCACTTCAGTATGGTCTTGTCTTTAACCCATGCACATTTCTTGCTTGTTATCAAACTATTTCAAAACTGTAACAAGAGGCAATTCAATCATAACATAATGTTAAAACAGCTATCATAACATTGTAAATCAATATGTGTCTCTTTTTGAATTCTCAGAAGCTGTAGAAAATAAAAATATAAAGCATGAAATTCATTGGGGACCATTGTTTTTGTTTACATCCCTCAAAATGGTCTATACAGCATAGGAGGAATAATACAAACATTGGTCAAGGAGAAAAAATACAAATGATTCTGCTGCTTCACAAACCCCCCTTTATTGGACACCTAATAGGCCATTACAGTAGACCTCTACGTATGCCTAAATTTGTAAATGGATGATAGTGGGAAAGAAAACATTGTCCCTAGCATTATCTCTCTTACCAAAAACCCAGTCTTCTCATGATTGTTACTCTTTAGAACAAGCAGCCCAAACCAGAGATAAGTCACCCAGCACAATCTCTTAACACTAATGCCTCTGCTTTCACACTTAAATAAGCAATGTGGAAAAGATTGTGTTAGTGATTGAATAGAAGTAGAGATAATGGAAGCAACCCAGCCTCAGTGAATCCAAATAAGAACTAAAAAGCCTTTTTTTTCATGTCTTCTTCACCTACACTGTAAAAAGGTGTCACGTAAAGGACCTGCATGTGAATAACTGAATGTTTGAACCAAAATTCTGTGTAATTTAAGGGAATGCTAACACACCAGCAGAATATAAATGTCAGTCCTGTAGTCGAGTCATGAAAGGGATAGTTCTACCAAATCCGAAATCATTGAGAGTTATTAAAAAAACTCTCACAAAATATACATTTAAAACCTTCCTAAATCCATTCAATGGTTTCTATTTACTAACATAGGCCCCACCATCCAGTCATGTAATTTGAATAAGTTACAGGCACATTTAACTTAGTCTGTGTTATTTTTAATATCTACAGTACGTAGATGTAAATGTTGATTAAAAAACTGTTCACACATTTAAGACAATCAGTGGTAATGTCATAAATCCTACATGATGACACAAAAAATCATGTAGTATTCCAAACCCTATTCGGTTGAACACAGAAGAAGATATTTTGAAGAATGTTGAAAAACTGCAGCCATTGACTTTTATTATTCTTGTTTTGTGTTTAACAGAAGAAATAAATTAAAAAAATTTTAGAAACGCTTAATATTATTGGTATTGGTGTAGTATTTAGTAAAGAAATGTTCATTTTTGGGGTGAACTATCCTTTTTATTCGATAATAGTTTAATACCAAACTCGGACTGTGTTTTTTGTAGTTTTTTTTTTTACAGCCCTGATCAAGACCATACTAAACAACTCTCTTTATCTCTGCTCTTCACTTGTATAAATAGTTTCTTGATTAATTAAAAGTTGAAAGATGAATTTGTCCATCACTTGAAGTTTTGTTGATTCAACATTTAATGATTTATATTGTTGGTGTTCTATTAATTAGATGTACAGACATCCAAGTACAGTGCGTTCCATTTGTTCTATTTGTTTGTCTGGACACATGCTGTCTGTTATTGGTTTCATTTGAAGCCCCAGGATACAGTTAATAGGCTACAAACTTCTAACCTGTCAAGACTTTTATACAAAAAGTGTCCTAGCATCTTAATTGCTATGCACAGGTGAAATTGTGGGGCTTAACGAGAAACATTTACCATCATATAGTCAACCAAAATGTTCTCATCAAAGAATTAAATGCTTGGCTACTGTAATTGTCTTCAAGACATGATATTTTGGGGTGTTTTTATTATTTTACTGAATGCATTTTGAGGGAGAGCAAACTGACTTTTTGGAATTGATGTCAATGGAAGGAGAGGCTTTGGCTCAATTCGTTACATTGACTTTTGTCAGGAAACATCACTTTACAAGCTAACAGCCCATCTAATAAACATTCACACATTTGATTTGTGAGGTATATCTGTAATTTACAACAGAATTTATGATGTTAAAGATACCATTTACCCAAAAATGAAAACTCTCAAAACTTTCAAAAATGAAAGAAAAAAACAGCCATTGACTTCCATAGTATGATTTGTTTCTAGTACTATGTGTGTCAGCGGCTGTTTGTTTTTTTTTCCTCAACGTTCTTCAGAATATTTGAATTTCTGTTTTGTGTTCAACAGAAGAAAGAAGTTAATACAAGTTTACAACCACTTGAGCGTGAGGGTGAAGAAATTTGGAATGGGCATAGTAGGCATGGGCATATACCTTAGGAACGGTATTAGGAACGGTATAACAGAAAACTCTGGCGGTTTTAAAACCTTGAGTTTCCAAACCTTGGTAAACCTTGAAATCGGTTATCGTCCCATGTGCATAGTGATGTGATTCAAACTAACACACCATCCAATAAAAAAAAAAATAATAAGTTTGGTGTGTGAGGGATGTCTGTAATTTACACAAAATGAATGATGCTAAAGATACTGTTTACCCAAAAATGAAAATCCTGCCATCTTTCTCCACTCTAAACAAGTGATTTCTTTTGTTGAAAATAAAGGAAGATATGCTAATAATGAATGTTAGAAAAAAAAGCAGCCATTGACTTCCATAGTATGATTTGTTTCTAGTACTATGTGTGTCAGTGGCTCTTTTTTCTTCAGAATATCTAGTTTTTTTGTTCAACAGAAGAAAGAAATTTGTACAAGTTTACAACCACCTGAGTGTGAGTAAATGATGAGGAAATTTTGAATGTACATAGTGGTGTGATTCTGCAATCTGGTTATTTCTTCTTATTATTATTATTTATTATTTATATGATTTCTTTTGGCTAGTAGACGTTCTGAATGGCTGGTAAATAAAAAAATATAGTATAGCCTAATCGGTCAGTGAGTGAAAAAGATCATTTCAAACCTTGAAAGTGAACAGACAGAATTGACTTCAGTTGCACATTCACACAAACTGTATTCAAGATGATTTGTAATCTGGACATTTATACAAATAACAGCATTCAGTTTGTTTTTCTGATAAAAGCTTATGATTCAAGGAACACGGTCCAAAGGAATAACAGAGGTATAGTTTATTACACATTCAGAGGTAAAAACCAGAAGGATGGAATGGTCTGGGATATAGATCCCACACATATAAGACACCAAAATGGATATAAATAATAATAATAGTAATAATAATAATAATAATAACCAGTAAAACAAAGATCCAAGAGAATTACATTATGAGACAACCAGAAATAAGTATAAACAAAGCAATTGAAGTGACTTTTGAAAATAAATAAGTACAGTACAATACACACACTGTAAAAAATGGAATTGAAAAAAGTCAAGACAACAACTATTTTGATGTTGCTTTAACTTATTTTAATAAGTTAATCAGGTTTCAACTACATTTTTTTAAAGTTATGCAAAGTTTAACTTAATATATTTATTCAGTTGAGGTGACTAGAAAAGTTTATTTGATTCCACAAAAAAAAATAAGGAAGCAATCATTTTTTTACAGTGCAGAGTTTTTATGAGTGATCATTTTCCCATGTAGATAAACAGGACATTTTTTGCATCCGCATCTCAAACGGTCAGATAACTTCATGACAGAGCCTCATTCTTGCACAAGTCAGTCAAGCTCTCCATTTGCCAGAAGTTCCATGAAGAATAGCTTGATTAAGACTGGTGAAGATGTCCCCAGCCCCAAAGCAGTGTTCAGACTGCTGATCTGCCTTCATCGCTCCTTCGCCGCAGGGCTTTTTCAGCTGCGCCCCTCCTCACTCGCTCTCGGAGCCCCTCTAGGGACGCAGTTATACGATCCGGCGAGCGTGGAGAAAATAAACGGCCTTGTTCTGCCATGAATCCAGCACAAACACACGCCTGTTCTTTTTTAACCTCGCTGGGGCCTAATTGTTCCTGATAGAGCTGTTATGGTATGAATGGCCAAGCAGGCAAGAATGAGGTGAAACCCTCCTCCCTCCTGAGCGTCCTATAACTTAAACAACATGGACGTGAACCACTGTTATTTCTTGGTCGTGGGCGAGTGTAGAGGAAATAACGTAGGAGGCACTAATGGTTATCTGACCCAGGCAGAAAGAAAAATAAATATATCGCTTGCGTGTATTGCATTTGACACCTTTGGATTGGGGTTTACTAGGTGCATGTGTTAACAAATTTAGTTTAGGAAAGAAACTTGGTGGGAAGGAGTGCGATATACTTTTAAAACGTTTATATTTTAGATGTCTATAAACTGAATATATGTATTTAGTTGAAGTCAAATTGATTAACCCTCCTGCAAAATTTTTATTCTTTTCGAAATTTCCAAAGTATCGTTTCATGGAGTGAAGATTTTTTTAACGTAATAGTTAATAACCAGTGTTGGGTAAAGTTACTTTTGAAAGTAATGCATTACAATAATGAGCTACTTTTCAAAAAAGTAACTAGTTGGATTACTTAGTTAATATTTATGGTAAGTAATGTGTTACGTTACTTTTGAGTTACTTTTTTAATTGAGTGTGGGATGTAACATATCTATAAACTGAATATATACTTATGTATGTGTGTGTGTGTATATATATATATATATATATATATATATATATATATATATATATATATATATATATATATATATATATATATATATATATATAGATTTATTTCTTCTATTATATTTCCCAAGTGTTGTTTAACGGAAAGAAGATTTTTTTAACGTAATAGTTTTCATAACCAGTGTTGAGGAAAGTTACTTTTGAAAAGTAATGCATTACAATATTAAGTTACTCTCCAAAAAAGTAACTAGTTGGATTTACTAGTTAACTAGTTACTATTATGCCAAATAATGCGTTGCGTTACTTTTGAGTTATGTGCGGGATGCAGTGTTGCCAGATGTAGCTGACTGATTCCAGCCCAAAAACTGTCAAAAACCTGCTGAAAACCAAAAAGCGCTGCCCAACAATCAGTAAACTATAATAACCTATCATGAGGTAAGGGGGGTGGGTTGAGATGTCGTGTCGGGAAGAGGGATCATAAGCGTTTCTACACTGTTCTAAGCGTTTGGATGCGAAGAACGGGGACTATGACATCTCTTTGGGAGATCAAAACAGGTTTATAAGGGCAGACGAGGGGTGGTGGGCACGCTGTTGCAAAACCGCCCAAAATTTCACTACCCGCCTATGTAACTTTTTACCCGCAAAAATAAATTCAAAACCGCCCAATCTGGCAACACTAGCGGGATGTAATGCAACTAATTTTAATTCAGCAGGCTAATTAAGTAAACAAAAAAGTAACTTGCATTACATTTAAAAAAAGTAATAAATATTAAGAACTAATTTCTAATAACTAATTAGATTCTGTGTGTCTCTAGCTATGTTTACATCCAAAAATGCTAATTAAATTTATGCGCAAAACTGGATTAGCATATAAAAGACGTGTGAATAAAGCAGTTTCCATCCAACCAGTCAAAGCGAACAAAATCTTCACTTCCAGATTAACTGGCGTCAATTATCAACAGTAAAAATGGAATTTGTTGCGGTAAGAGAAGCTGTGTGAATCTTTTCTTCATTTAATAAGTGACTTGTGCCTCAGAAGGCAATCCTGACATGCAGTGAGTGCGCAGTGGCATTTGAAGGCGGATGTCATTAATAATTCAATAACACTAATACTGAAATGGTTGAGCCGTTTTATAATAACCAAAACAACATTTCAGGTGTTTTACAATGTGCTCATCCTCATGTGCTCATTATGCTCATTCGCGCATTTTTATCATCACATGATCTCTTATAACAAAATCACGTGACCTTTTTAATACGCGTATAGTGGAATTTGTTCGGTAAATGTGTTTCCATCGCAGTTTATGCACATCTTTTCTAATCGAATAAAAAGTTTATCCTACTCAGTTATGAGCATGTTTTTTGATGTGCATTTTCAAAATTTATGTGCATCTTGGCGCTTCCATCAACTTTTTTTTTATGCCCTTATCCAAAGTGTGCATAAAATTAGTTGGATGGAAACATAGCTTGTGACTCCTGAAATCCTAACCTTTTCTCTGTGTCAGCAGTGACCCATGAGCACCTGAAGGAGCGCAGTTTGTTTGGCCTCCCTCCTCCGCCTCCTGGAGCAAACCCTTCAGAGTACTATCACCTCATCGCCAGCCACCGCAGCCCTTACGGAGACCTGCTCATGCAGACGGGTGCTGCGGCCGCTCATCTTCCTGACTACATGAGCCCAGTGGACAGTGAGTTACACACGCTCAGTACTACACTACTGTATAATCAATATACCATATTGCACACCATCACCTTTTAGTTTAGTAGTCACAAATTTGTCAAAATGTTGAATTTGCGACAGTATTGTCAAATCTAATGAACATTACTGTTGTGGGGAAAAGTTTCAGTCAATTGGTGTCTTAGTTGCTTATCCAAGGTTTATGCTGATATCTTTTTTAGCAAACCTTTTAGAAGCGGCACAGTGGCTCAGTTGTTAGCTCTGTCACCTCACAGCAAGAAGGTCGCTGGTTCGAGACCCGGCTGGGCCAGTTGGCGTTTCTGTGTAGAGTTTGCATGTCCTCCCTGTGTTCATGTGGGTTTCCTCCGGTTGCTCCGGTTTCCCCTATATTCCAAAGACATGTGCTATAAGCAAAATTGGTCTTAGTGTCTAAGAGTGTTTGGGTGTTTCTTAGTGCTGGGTTGCAGCAGGAAGGGCATCCGCACTCTGGAGAAGCTGACATAAACTGTTAAAGGAAAATTGCAAGATTTTTATAAAATATGGACCCCCTTTCAACACTTTTTAAACCAGGTGTACGATTTTTAGATTTTTTAGCTTTTAAACCGTTGTTGGTGTCTTCTTGTATTGTTCAGATGTGTTACATTTCAGCAACAATTAACAAATTCATTTAACCAGTAACACAGGAAAGCTGTGAAATGCAAGATACAAAAATGCACTGAACATTGTTATTATTTATTTATTTTTTAATTATGTACTGTTATTATTTGAATATATGTCATTTATTTACATATTTATTTTCACATTTTTAACCATTTGTCTTTTCACTTTTTAATTTAATTTATTTATTTTATTTATTTATTTCATTTATTTTGTTCTGTAGTTCAAACAAAACCCAATAAAAAAATTTTTGAAAAAAAAAGGAAGGGCATCTGCTGTGTAAAACGTAAGCTGAAATGCCTTGGCGACCCCCAAGCCCCTGAAAGAAAATGAATAAATGAAACCTTTCAGAAAAGAAAATCACAGCCTTTTTTGAAATGCCACAATGCACAAAAATTAAAAAATCTTTATACTAGTCAGTCATATATTTTGTTCAATGTTTTGCGGGACTTAAACCAGTCTGGCAGCTTTAACATGAGGTAACAAATGCAATTTGAATATTGTGATTTAGTGACCTTTAATTTAAAGAGGCAGTTGATGCTGAAGGGCTCATTTTAAATTTTTATTATTTTTTTATTATTATTTGGCCCGCTGCTTCTCCAAGAGTGTAAACACTGTGGCTTTGTGGTGTTTTAAAAATATTGCTCTGTTGGTTTGAGTAGGCCGACTTGTCAACTTCTAGCTCAACCAATGAGGTTTTGCACAGGCCTATCTGTTTTTTAAGTTGGACAAATGAGCCAATGAGTGATAAATCATTTGTTGTTTTGCTTATTTGTGCTGTTTAATGTGAGTCGTTGTGATTTCAGACTTAAAATACGCTTCCTTTGCCATTCCAGATGACTTTATTGATAAGTTATTTGAGTCATCGTAGAGATGTATGGATGCAGTCGTCCAAGCTCATTGGAGTCATACACAACATTAATTGTGAAAGCACCATGATTTTATATTCTATACTGTACATTATTTCTGTTAAGTGACTAAACTTTGGTCTAAGCAAAGTCAGACCTTACTGTCCTAATTAAATAATTAAATATAATAATAATAATAATATTATATATATATATATATATATATATATATATATATATATATATATATATATATATATATATATATATATATATATATATATATATACGCTTCTTTAAGTATAATTTGTTTTAGTTGTTTTAATAATAATAATTATAAAAAATATATATTAACATATAAAAAATATATAATATTAAAAATATAAAATGAATTTTTTTTAGCTTTAATTAACAATAAAACCCTGTTCCAATGTATTTACTATTATTAGCTTAAAAATAAACAAACAATATATTCTTAGTAGTTTACAAGCTTTTGACATCAAGGAAATAGTTTTTCAATCTTCACCTGTATATAAAACATGACTCACATGGAAAGAGCCTGTAAACATGAGCCATCTCAACAATATATGAGCCGTTTCTCTTACGGCCTCTAATTCAGATTGGGCTGCAGGTGTGATGTGTTGTTATAAGTAACATTCAACTTCCCTCCAACCTCACCTTAAAAGGGAAATACAGTGTTTGGAGGGAGACATACGGTATATATATATTTTTTTTACCTTCCCTGTGATGCCAGGTCTTTCATCCCTGCTCTTTGTTTTCAAAGATGTGTTATGGCAGCTATGTACCCCCTCCTGCTTCTTTGTAATGTGATCCAATTAGTCATGTAATGGACGGGTGTATGTTCTTGATCTTGTAGGGTACCGATTACTCCTGGCTCAATAATGCGACATTGTTAAAAGAAGCCCAGAGGATGGTGATTGCATGTCGTTGCGTAATCTTTTAGGGGTGAACCAGGCCGTGCAGGTTGCAGGTCTCCCGGTGCCAAGCAGGTTTTCGGCTCTAGTCCAAAGTTTGAAGGAGAAATACGGTGTTGTGAATGGGTAACACTGTGAGAGTGGATGAAGGGGAAGTCAGTAGTAGGGTGTCTGCTCAGGAAACCTGTGATTGTAAATAATCAAGCTGGCACACACTCTTGCTTTGATGCAGTCCAGCCACCCACAGTAACTCCTGGCACCACAAATCCATGCTCTTCGAACTTTCTGAATTGATTTGATTACAGTTTTCAAGATTTAGTTAACCTCAACAGCTTGAACTAATTTGTTAATAATGAAGCTGGCACATACTCTTGCTTTGATTTAGTTCAGCCACCCACAGTAACTCTTAAGGGACAGATATTAGGGATGAATAAGACAAGACTTTATTTTTGAAAAAGAAAAAAGGTATTTCCTTGGTGTTTGTTTGACTTCTGTGGTTAAGGTTAAAGTCTCTTTAAGGCAAGTCATTTCACTCGTCTACATATTATCATCCTCTGAATAATGCCTCGTCCGATCGCGTTGGTCTTCTGAAGTAATTTACAACTTGGTCTTGATGGCGAATCTCCTCCAGAAATAACAGCGACTCTTTGTTTACTAGTTTGTGGGTGTTTAAATAGTTGCTGTCATGTGATGTGCATTTGACAGGATGGACTGTACCTCTCGTTCGTTTCCTACAGATTACAAAACCAAGGAACTTTTGTTTTCAAGTGTAGTTGGTTCATTTAAAAGCACAGATTTCAAGCTTTATGTGGATACATTTCTTATGTCTCTGAAGCAAGTATTTGCTGAGATTCTGGTATGTTTGTTGACCTAGCAGGCGGGGCTTCATTCGCCATATTGACCGTTACACTTTTCCTTATTCAAAACTACGAGTGACACGTCTTGTGTATTCTAAAGTCTTTGTTAAGGTTTATACAAATCAGTTGTCTGCAGTATTTGATTGTTTCATAAAAATCATATTAATGGTAATATATATATATATATATATATATATATATATATATATATATATATATATATATATATATATATATATATATATATATATATATATATATATATATATATATATATATATATATATATATATATATATATATATATATAAAGGCCCAAAATTTAGCAGGTATTAGCTTACAAATATAAAGTATTATTAGGGATGCACCAAATTTTCTGGCACCAACAATTATAGGTGAAAATATCATTTTGGGTTTTCGTTCAAAAGAAATAAAACTGGCAAAAATGTGAGCCAATATAAAGGCTATGCTGCGCTGCATTGTCCAGCAGTGTTCAGTGCGCTGGTTTCCCTCTCCCTACTGTCATAGTGCATTGTGATCATAGTGAATCAAAAGCAGCAGAACTCACGTCGACTAGCTTGTGTATATGGACATACTGTAGGAATATCTCTGCATAAACCGCACACTGGGAAAGCATAGTTTTAGTTTAGTTTAGTTTATTTAAAATTTGACAGGACAGGGTATTGCAGCACAATTCCCTGAAATGCGTCAAACACACAGTCGAAACAATATTTAACTAATAAAAATACTAATATATAACATGATAAACAAAGTAAAAACAATAATTAAACAACATCAAACACTATAAATAATAAGTTATCTATACAACAGTTTTAAAAACATGAGGAATAAAGGAGACTTCATGACTTTTAGTTTTACTCCTGGGTATAGCAAATGTCTTATGTTGCCAAAGAAGGTACGATAACACTGGAGCTTTGGGCAGGAAACAAAGCAGTGGTGATAAACTGTTATTGAGTATTTTAGTGAGAGTATGGTGGCCTTTTACTTAAAATCTGTTCAAATAATGCGATGATGGGAAATTTCTATGTAGTATTCTTGTTCCTGCTGCATGCAATAGTGCTACTGTGCTGTCAGGGCAATGCTGGTAAAAGGACGCCTTTTAATTTGTTCCCTGATCTTGTGGCGTTTTTTTCTGTATATTTAAGTTGAGTTAAATTTTCAAAGGTTTTAAATGTATAAATTACTTTATATTGCACTTAAATGCTGGGTTGTGACCCAATACTGTGTCAAATATAGTCAAACCTTTTTTTAAATTAAATTTACATTACTTTTTAATCAAACAATTGTGTTTTCCTGTATTTAACCCAACACAGCCCAGCATTTTTTAAAAGTGTATTTAATTCATTCATTCATTTTCTTTTCGGCTTAGTTCCTTTATTAATCTGGGGTTGCCACAGCAGAATGAACCACCAACTTATCCAGCACATGTTTTTATGCAGTGGATGCCCTCCAGCTGCAACCCAATACTGGGAAAGTATTTAATTCAATAATAAATAATTATTACAAAGCATTTTTGGTTTGGTTTTCAGCCAAGTACATGCAGAATATTTAGTTTTGGCCCAGAATTTTCATTTTGGTGCATCCCTAAGAATTATATTATTGATATCGACCAAAATGGTCATATTAGTGCATCTCTAAATTCAGTACTGTAATTGTATAAAATTCTATGGAAATAAATCTGCAGCAACTTCAAACATTTTTCTTATAGTAATTATTTTAGTTAATGAAAATAGCCCTGGTCAGTTCAAATAACTATCATTTTTTACACATAATGAAATATAAATCTGTCTAATTTAAAGAATTATAATCATCAGCCACAATTTCCTTATTAGTGTATCCATAAAATAAATCATGCCTCTTTCAATCTCCACAAGTCCAGGATCTACAGTAACTCTTAGAACTCTGAAACCACACTCTTTCACATCGCATGTCCCAGTTACCTCCAATCGCTAATCAAGCACAAAGCTCTGCATTTTTATGACCGTAATGAGTCGGCCATGAGAGTTCCTGCATCTCTGATCGCTAAACGCTGCCTGCCGCAGACCCGACTGCCCACAGTTTGTGTAGTGAGGCTTGTTAGCCTAACAGCGCTGGGCTTTCTCCCTTCCCGATGCGTGTCTTTGGCCTTCTCGTCCGCCAGGCTTGATGTGGTCTCTGTTTGGACGCTCAGGTGTTCACGGCTCTCCACACCAACCCACAGACACAGGGCTTTCATTGATGGCCCATGTCAGCTCATGGAGCGGTGGCATAAAGCGAGCCCTTCAGCGGAGCAAAGGCCTGATAAATATGCATCGCAGAGCCTAGCGTTTGTCTTGGAATGGCACAGCGATAAAATTCGTATGCGTATTTAAAAATCAATTTATGTTGTAATAAATTCAGGAGACCCACCACAAGAGTGAGTGTTTCAGGGTTGCACAAAGTGGCCCTCTTGTTTTTTACCTTCACAATTCCCATTTGCCATTAGCTGAGAGCGAAGGTTCAGGTTTTCCTGTAAATGGGGATCGTTGTTGAATTAGATGAAAACTGTGCGCATGGAAAATTCTGTCCAACTTGTCATTAGTGCCAACATGTGCAGAACTGTAAATTTATTTGGATGTTTGGCAGTTTTACATGCACTACAGGGTCAAACCTAGACGTTAACTGGAGTCATGCAACGTTGAATAGGTTGTTATAGACTGTATGGCAAAATAAGCACTTTGACTTTTCATGTACAGGAGGTGTAACGCTGGATTTTCATTCCACTTTGCATAAAAATACACCTATATGCAATGTTACTTAATTAGCATTAAATAACTTTAAGAGTGATGGACAGTTTGAATAGTTTTATTTTTATGTTTTTTGATTTCATATTACAGGGTGTCCGTGGAGTCTTAAAATCTCTTAAATCTCAAAAGCTAAATTTTAAATTTACTGAAATGTTGTGTTGTAGGTCTTAAATCTTTTTTAACAGGTCTTAATTTTTCTTTGTTCTTGTATAGCTACCCAATCTGGCTATTAACACCCATACAATCACCAACATCATCCATCTCATAAAACTTTTAACTTTTTATTTATGTCAGCATATAATTATTTTCCTAACGTTAACATTTGCTTAAAAGTTCTCCATTTATTTACTGCTGAGGATACTGACCTGACCTATATTTTGTATTATTATTATTGTAGACTGAAGGCATTGACAGCTATGTTTTGTTCTTTTCTTGGTAAGGGTTAAAGGCATTGTGAATGGATATATTTGAAGATCATTATATATATATATATATTTATATATTTATATATTTATTTATTTATATATATTTTACAGGTCAAAAGTTTGGGGTCAGTAGGACTTTTAAATGTTTTAAAATAAGCTTCTCCTGCTCTCCAAGGCTGCAATTGTTTAATCAAAAATACAGTACAAATTGTACAATTATGAAATGTTATTGCACTATAAAATAACTGTTCAAAAGTAGATTATAATTTAATTTAATTTTAATTCAGTGCATGTTTATTTCTATAATGCTTTTACAATGTAGATTGTGTCAAAGCCACTTAATAGAAGTTCTAGTAAAGTCCAGATTTTACTAATAGTTATAGTTTTAGTAATAGTAATAAAACAGTAATGACTGGAGTAATAATTTCATTTGAAACTACATACAATCAGAAAGCAGTTATTTAAAATTTTAATAAATATTTAACAATTAAATAATTTTTTACATTTAATAAATGCCGCCTCAATTAACAGAATAATTTTCTTAAAAAAAAACATGAAAATCAAAAACTGACCCCAAACTTTTAACTGGTAATATATATATATATATATATATATATATATATATATATATATATATATATATATATATATATATATATATATATATATATATATATACATACATACACATAATAAAGTAAGTAAATTTCATATGTACAACTGTAATATTTTGTATATTACTAATTTGCTTTTTTACTAGTTTTAATATACAGTTGATGTCAGAATTATTATCCCCCCTTTGAATGTTGAATAAATATTTCCCAAATGATGTTTAACAGAGCAAGGAAATTTTCACAGTATGTTTGATAATATTTTTCTTCCGGAGAAAGTCTTATTTGTTTTAAATGATTACAAAATTTTTAGCCCCTTTAAGCTATATTTTTTTCAATAGTCTACAGAACAAACCATCATACAATAACTTGCCTAATTACCCTATCCTGCCTAGTTAACCTAATTAGCCTAGTTAAGCCTTTAAATGTCACTTTAAGCTGTATAGAA